>NC_059370.1:1960395-2283609 GCF_019703515.2 Myxocyprinus asiaticus | reverse complement strand
CGCCTAATGTTATCAAGAAGAGCTGCGGCCCCAAATAAACCCCACCTGATCTATATGTATAAGAGATGTCAGAACTTTACTTAATCAGTTAGCCAAAATTTGACAATATTTTAACGTCTAGCTGGATCAGGGAAATTGGATCGTAACTCTTACACTCGCTTGGATGTTTGTCCTTTTTAGGAATCAGACTGATCCGGGCTTGCGTCATGGTTGGCAGAAGCTTTCCATTCTTTAATGATTCCGTATAAACTTCTAACAAAAGTGGAGCCAGTTCTGTAGCATAAGATCTAAAAAACTCAGCGGCAAAGCCACCTGGCCCTGGAGCCTTGCTTGTAGGCAAGGCCTTAATTACCTCACCAAGCTCCTCCAAGGTTATCTCAAAACAAAGAGAATTTTTTTGCTCAGTTGTCAGTTTAAGGAGTTCTAATGGTTCCACAAAATTTCTAATATCTTCAACAGTAGATGAAGACGTGGAACTATAGAGATCAAGATAGAATTCTTTAAAAGCATTATTAATATCAATGGCCAGGGTAAAAATGTCACCACCAGCAGATTTCACTGAGGGAATGGTAGAAAAAGACGCTCTCTGCCAAAAGCTTCCCTGCTTTGTCCCCTGACTCAAAGTATGACTGTCTTGCCCTGAATAGCCAAAACTCCACCTTCCGCGACAAAATAGTATTATATCTGTATTTCAATTGGGTCAATTCTCTGAGGCCATTAGATGACATTCGGCACTTCAGCTCTGTTTCGGCACTTTTAATATTCCCTTCCAATTCCACGAGTCCTTGTGCTTTGGATTTTTTGGCATACTGTATGATCCGGCCCCTAAGAACCGCCTTAAATTATTCCCAAGCCACGCCCACAGAGGATACTGAGGACCAGTTGGTCTCCATATAGACATTGATTTCAGCCTTTAGCATTTGTTGGAATTCAGGATTTTGCAAAAGGGATACATTAAATGTAATTATGCTGGATTTGGATATTATGTTTCCAATTGAGTAATCAACACCAGATGAAATGAGGGACTTGGATATAAAAAATAAAATACAAAATCTAGAGTAAATCTTATGGACTGAAGAAAATTTTTTTATAGTCCCTAACTGATGGGTTCAAAAGTCTCCAAATATCTGTAAGACCAAGATTTTTACACATCCTGTGAAGCGTCACTGTTGCCCTAGGGGGCTTGCACACTTTTGCTTCACTATGATCAAGGACTGAGTCCATCAAAAGATTAAAGCCTCCTCCCAATATTATATCAGAGGGGTGCCAGCAGCTTGCAACATCCCTTCAAGATCTATAAAAAAGCCCTGATCGGCTGAGGTCACGTGACGCCATGCAAGGGGCAGACGTGTGAGCGACGAGCTCTGCGCACTTTGCTATTTTTTATTATTCTCATGTTATAATCTGGTGAATTTTAATACACCCAGTTACACATTTGCTCTGATGCAAAACATGGCAAAGAAGTCAAAATTCTCAAGCTATGGAGACATTAAAAGACACTTACATGTTCAGGATGAAAGCCCCAACAGACCGGGGACTCGATTTGGATGGCGCGGCGAGAGTGGAGATCCAGCGTCAGTTGTCCAACATGTCGGTGATGTTGACGAAGATTCTTGCTGACTTGGAGGATCTCGCTGTAATACGTCGATCGATTATGGCGATGGAAATAAAATTCTCTGAGCTAGTTACAAGAGTGACTGATGTTGAGAGACGAATCAATTTTTTGGAATCTTCGGAGGGGGAATTAACCGCTAATCCACCCATGACCAAAGTTGATTTGGAACATCTCCTTGAAAAGCTTGAAGATCTTGAGAATAGAAGCCATAGGAATAATGTTCGAATTGTTGGAATTCCCGAGCATTAGGGCAGAGATATGGTGAAATTCCTAGATGAGTTTTTCCCGAGTCCGCTCGACATAACAGGCCACAAGCTGGAAATCGACACGAAAGATCACTTTTGCTCTGATGTTTCCAGCCAAACGGAGAATAGAAATGAAGGACGGTCGCAAAGTATTTACATGTCCCAATCAGGCAAAGTCTTTTATTGAATCATTGGGTGATTAAACCATTTTTCTTATGTGAGTGGGTCGACTCGCTGTACTTACTCTTGAGGAAGCTGGGTGACATTTTGTTTTTTTTTCTTTTTGTGTTGACTCCGCCGTGCGGCTGGAGCTTGTTTTGTGAACAACACTTTTCCTTAAAGAAACTTTTGCATTGACGAAAGATTACTTTTGCATTGAAGTTCCCAGCCAGTTTGAGAGTGGACACTACGGATGATCGCAAAATATCTACATGCTCACACAAAGGATGTCTTTTATAAAGTTGACGGATTGAGTAAGTCATGGTATATACTTTTATGCGGCCTCCGATTGAACTGACTCGACCATCCGGGGAACCGGGATGCCGGTTTTGTTTCTTTTTGTATTGGATCCGCCTAGCGGCTGGAGCTTGTTCTATTGAGTAACACTCCTTTGGAACAGCTGTGGATTAATCTGTTCGTTCTTCGTGCTTATTCCTCCTGCTGGCTGTAGTTTGTTTTGAGTTTTTTTACGGGACATTGGAATGATTACGTCATCCATTGAACTCATAACAGCCAGCTCACTGAACATATCTGAACGTTTTATATCAGCTGGAATTTATTTCAGTTGGAATCTTTGAGACAGTTCTGTGAATGAATCTACATGTTCTTTGTGTTCATTCTGCCTACTGGCTGGGGTTTATTTTACAAAGTATTTTCTGTTATGTAATTTTGCCTCACAAATTTGTGCAATCTGATGGCAAAGTTGTCGTGGGGGCTCATGGGCGTTCATGGACCTTTTGAGTTTAGAGGGATTGTCGCCGGTTGGCGCTTTCGTGCACAGGGTTAATGCGCACCTTTTTCTTTGTTCGGGGTTTGATTGTTTCACTAATGGGGAATGTGGTCTGTATAATTTTGTTTTTGACACACAATACATTTTTTCTACTATATCAAAATGTCAAATGTTAATGAGTGTACTATCTCTCTCCACATGGAATGTAATTGGGGCACCCCATAAAAAGAAGGAAGGTTATTACTTTTCTTAAACGTAAGAAATATGATATAGTGTTTCTTCAAGAAACACATCTCTCCCCGCAGGAAGCTGAAAAATTTGGGAAGATATGGGGTGGACATGTTTTTTTAGTGCTGGCTCAAGTAAGAGAAAAGGAGTCATTATATTGATTAATAAACATCTACAATTCAAATGTCTCAAACAGACTAAAGATAAATTAGGGAGGATCATTATTGTTTTAGCTGAAATTCAAGGGCAAAGGTTGATTTTAGCTACTATTTACACACCTAACACTGATGATCAGGGCTTTTTTATAGATCTTGAAGGGATGTTGCAAACCGCTGGCACCCCTCATGATATAATATTGGGAGGAGACTTTAATCTTTTGATGGACTCAGTCCTTGACCACAGTGAAGCAAAAGTGTGTAAACCCCCTAGAGCAACATTGACGCTTCACAGGATGTGTAAAAATCTTGGTCTTACAGATATTTGGAGACTTTTGAACCCATCTGGTAGGGACTATAAATTTTTTTCATCGTGTCAGCTGATGGCCTCAGAGAACTGACCCGAATGAAATATAGATATAATACTATTTTGTCGCGGAAAGTTGAGTTTTGGTTATTCAGGGCAAGACTTTGAGTCGGGTGACAAAGCAGGGAAGCTTTTGGCTAGATATATAAAGCAGAGAGAGTCTCTTTCTATCATTACCTCAGTGAAATCTGCTGGTGGTGAAATTTTTACCTCAGCCATTGATATTAATAATGCCTTTAAAGAGTTCTATATTGATCTTTATAGCTTCACGTCTTCGTCTACTGATGAAGATATTAGAAACTTTGTGGAACCATTATATCTTCTAAAACTGACAATTGAGCAAAAAAACTCTTGATTCTGAGAAAACCTTGGAGGAGCTTGACGAGGTAATTAAGTCCCTACCTACTGGCAAAGTTCTGGGGCCAGATGGTTTTGCCGCAGAATTTTTTAGGTCCTATGCTACAGAACTGGCTCCATTTTTGTTAGAAGTTTATACTGAATCATTAAAGAATGGAAAGCTTCCTCCAACCATGACACAAGCCCGGATCATTCTGATTCCTAAAAAGGACAAAGATCCAAGCGAGTGTAAAAGTTACCGTCCAATCTCCCTGATCCAACTAGATGTAAAAATATTGTCAAAAATTTTGGCTAACAGATTAAATAAGGTTATGACATCTCTTATACATATAGATCAGGTAGGGTTTATTCAGGGCCGTAGCTCTTCTGATAACATAAGGCGTCTCATCAATATTATGTGGTCAGTGGCGAATGATAAGACTCCGGTCGCTGCCATCTCACTTGATGTCGAAAGGCGTTTGATATGGTAGAATGGGATTATCTTTTTAAGATTTTTGAAATGTATGGGTTCAGGAGTGCATTTATTGGTGGATTAAGTTACTTTAGACACACCCTGTAGCAGCGGTACAAACAAATGGATTAATTTCAGATTATTTTACTTAGGATAGGGGCACTCGGCAGGGCTGCCCTCATTCCCCTTTATTGTTCTGTCTTGCCATGGAACCATTAGCAGCCGCATTAAGAAAGGAAGATGATTTTCCAGGGGTAATGGCGGGAGGTGTGGCGCATAAGCTTTTGCTTTACGCAGATGATATTTTATTATTCGTCTCCGCCCCTACTAGATCTATGCCTTGCCTCCACAGAATTATCAATTCCTTTTCTAAATTTTCAGGATAGAGTTAATTTGTCTAAATCCGAAGCTTTGGCTCTGACTGCATACTGCCCAGTAACGGCTTTTCAGCCGGGCGCCTTTCAATGGCCCACCAGGGCATTAAGTATTTGGGTATTTTATTCCCAGCAAATTTGTCTGATTTAGTCAGAGTTAATTTTGACCCTTTAATAAAAAGGTTTGAGCGATGTGGATAGGTGGGCTTCATTACATTTATCCATGATTGGGAAGGTTAATGTTATTAAAATTAACTGGATTCCAAAATGTAACTACCTGCTACAATCTCTCCCTGTAGATGTCCCCCTCTCTTATTTCAAACAATTTGATAGCATAGCTAAGTCCTTTAGTTGGAATGGTAAGCATCCCAGGTTACATTTCAATAAGTTACATAGGCCGAATGAACAAGAAGTCCTTGCCCCTATTTTGCCATTGCAAAGCCTTTCGATCAAACTAACCGGAGAAGTTAAGTCACACCCCCTTATTTCGCATTTGCACATGGTTTGGACAAAAGTGTCCAGAGTGTTTAATTTGGACATTTATTTAAATGTTGCCTCAAGCATATGGCTGAACCCTAAATTTTCCCTTTCTGTTGATCAGAGTGGATTGGGAGGGAGGTTACTACACTCGGTGACCTATATGAGAGTGGAGTACTGAGATCTTTTGATAATTTGGTTCAACATTTTAAGATTCCTAGATCACAGTTCTTTAGGCTTTTACAGCTGCGCCACCTGCTCTGCACTATTTTTGGGAGTAGTGTACACCCTCCTAAAGCGGCAGATACTCTGGAAATGGTGATTACTGCTTATGAGAAAGGTCATGAAGCATCTGTGTATTACTCCCTGTTAATTCAGAGTCTGGGGGATGGAGCTTCGTCTTCTCTCAAGAGATTATGGGAGAAAGATTTAAACTTGGTATTGGAGGAGAGAGTGTGGGCTAGGATCCTAAAAAGCATCAGGTCTGCATCTAGAAATGCAAGGGTCTGTCTGATGCAATTTAAGATTTTGCATCAGTTCTACTGGACCCCCTCTAGATTGTATAGGCTTGGTCTTAAAGACTCACCCACCTGCTGGCGATGCCAGTCAGAAGACGGGGACACAACCCATGTTTTTTGGGGTTAAGATTCAGGAATTTTGGTTGAGGGTACAGCACTTTGTGTGTGATGTACTGGACAATCAGTTTTCATTTTGCCTTTTGACTGTGAATTTTGGGTGATGGAGGGGTCCTGAATATAGGAGATAAATAGATGAAAAGCTGGGTCCTAACCAGCGTGATGATTGGCAGACAGCTAATCCTTAGGGGATGGAAGTCAGCTGATGCACCCTCATTTCGTGAGTGATGCACCAAGTTGGATCAAGTGGCAGCTTTTAAGGAGATGACTTCCAGACGGCTGGGGAACCTGGCAATTTATGGCAGAAAATGGAGCAGTTATTTGTCTCATTTGGAATGGTCCTAGTGAGGGGCAGTGGAGGGAGACAATTGTTTTTGGGGGGGGAAGGGTTATAAAGTGTTATAAGTTGATTCCGAATGCATCATTTTGTGGTTAAATTAATTTTTTTCTGTGTTGGAATCAATACAAACTGTAAAAAAAAAAAAAACAAATAGGCTAAAGGAGTGTGTTCAATAGCACATTATCATACTAGCAATTTTTTTTCTCAGTGGTATCGAAAACCATGAAATTTCTCTGGTATTGGTACCGACTAAATAATTTTTGGTACCGTGACAACACTGCTCACGAGGGTTGCAATGGTATGAGATTTTCACAGTACGATAACAGTCTCAGAAAATATCATGGTTTCACAGTATTACACAATTATTATTATCAGTTACAATGACCCTTAAATGAGTGAAAACAGAAGGTTTTTTTTTTTTTTTTTTTGGTTAAACGCTTTATTATAATTGAAACTTGAAACCATTTTTTAATAGAAGTATGTGTAAAAAAAAGTCTCCCTTTTGAAAATAAAATAAATAGAATAAGAAAGCTAACAGAATTATAATAATAAACATGATAAAAAAAATTATCATATACTGTATATGTGCGACAGCGCAGCCAGACTGCTCCTGTCTGTACCTTTAACTCAGTGGTTCTCAACTGGTTTTGCTTTGGGACCCAGATTTTACACTGGAAATCAAGTGGTGACCCACCATAGTAAAAACGTAACTTGTATTTAATGTATCCTGGGTTGCATTTCCTTTTATGTTGCATAGTTTCATTCATGGTTTTCAAGTACAAGGACATGCATCAAGTGACATTATTTTTGTTGTTGACGTCAACAACAAAAGTGACGGGAAGTTTTCTCTCCACCCTTTTAAAAATTTAAGAGCATATTTACTTATATGAGCCCATTATTATCCTGTTTGTTTCCTAATTTCAAACATAATTCAAACATAGCATACATATTACACAGGAGGAAAGGCTCCTCACTACCATGGTTAGGTCAGTGTAGCTAGTCTTCAATAATAGCAATAATAATAACAAATTATAGTATTTATGAAAAAATAAGTACTAGCTGAAACACATCTAGAAACTTTAACTACAACTGCCACTGTTGATATAAAATTAGGTCTAATAGATTCTACCTTTAGATTATTTCATCTGAAACTATATTTCTATAACTATAACCTTTTGTCAAAACATAAGTTACTTTTACTCATGTAAAATTGTGATGATGTGTAATGATTTTATAAACATTTTTGCTGCATAGCACAGTGTTGCTCTTTCCCTCCTCAGTGCTGCCTACTGTTTGATGGGTTTGACTTGACTTCCTCCATAACGCTTTAAACTAGAAAAGTCTCAATAAAATTGAAATTGGTCACATCAGTTTTGAGGTCTGCACTCCGCAATGTTGAGGGAAGCCCGGTTGTTGCACGCGCACGCCAGAGAGAAGAACAGATCGCGAGCTGGTTCTGTTACACTCGTGCGAAAGTGCAGATGAGAAACCTTTAGCTGATTGTGAGATTATCGTTCAATATCCCTCGGCAGTCCTAAATAGGCTATCACTTGGACGGCTGCTGAAATATCTTCAATGCGAGAACCATGTCATTGTTCTTTCCCTGCTGTCCGTGACCCAGTCTGAATAGACCAGTGACCCACTTTTGGGTCGTGACCCACCAGCTGAGAAACACTGCTTTAACTCATACACACACTCACTTATGTCAGAGCCCTTCGCCTCGCTTCTCCCTGACATTTTCTCCACTGCATGTGTGTGTGCGGGGCAAGTTGACAAGTCTGACAGACAGTTGAGGAGGAAAGGAGGTGCGCACGTGCAGGTGAGATTCTCCGTCCGGTTGCATTTTTTTCTCAATACTGTAGGGCTTTACTGGTTGTTTAGATCAGTGTTACTATCAGAAATAATTAATTATTTTAGTTATTAATTAATATTTAAATTAAATAATAGAATCTAACTCATTAAAACCTCATACGGGGCTTCAGTAAATGTAGTGCTGCATAAATAAACTTCGGGAGTGGGTTTGGAGTAAATAAACTTCAGGAGTGGGTTTGGTTATTAGCAATAATTAATTATTAATTATTAAAATCAATAGAACATTGATTTGAATCAATGTTAGCTTTTTTTATCCTTTAAATCAACAATTATCAAAGATAATCGCTAACTGTTAACATCGATGAAACATTGATTAAAGTTAATGATAGCTTATTGATCCTTCAAATTCAACAATCATCAAAGATAATTATCAATTATCAAAAATCAATAGAATATTAATAAGGATTAATATCGCCGCGGCACCACCCTGGAATCAGGGACTTATAACCAGATAGTATAACAGTCTCAAAATTAGATTGTTCTCTTAGGAAAATCGACGTTGATTTAAAAAAAACAAAAAAAAAAACAAAAAAAAAAAACAACGAATCCGAGCACTGACATCCCGTCAGCATTTGACACAGGTGTATGCAAAACGAACCAAAACACTTCTCTTTGAAATATAATGAAGTTTATTTATACAGTAATATCAATTAATAATCAATACAATGCAGTCAATAAACTTCCGACTTACAACTACAAACTAAACAGTGATATGATTAGATATGGTAACCAAAATAATCCTATAACACGAGGAAGGTGTGTGTGTGTGTGTGTGTGTGTGTGTGTGTGTGTGTGTGCGTGTGCGGAGGAACGCACACAAAATGGCGGACGTGACTCTCGTGGAGAGTACGTCACGCGAGATTTCCGGCCAGAGAATATGGCAAATGTGGGCGGAGAGAAACTGGTCAATGGCATCTACCAGTTTACCGCGAGTCTCTGCTTGTACGATAACATAGGGACAAAGCTGAGCTTTATCACGAAGTTATCTACTAGCCAAAAGTGTGTGTGAGAATGTTTGTGAGGGGTCGCATGTGTGTGTGTGGGGTTAGTACGAGACAGAGAGAATTAAGTGACGGCCCTAAGCCGGTTTCGCGATTGTGGGAGAGAAAGCAGCTGTTAGTTTATCACTCAGAGACACGGTGGACGGCTCGTAAGCCGTCCCACGGCCTTTGATTCTTTAATGGATAAACTCAGTGTGCCAGTCTCACCCGCAATGGCAAAAATACATAACAGTCCAATGTGGTTGGACCACAGCACAGCAGATCTCATTCGTGATAAGTTCATTACAGTAATACCTTGAGTATTATTACCAGCAATGAGCGGACTCGGCGGTCCGTAAACTGTACAAGCAATAACCTTGATACACAAGAATAACACACTATAATATTCTATCTCTGCCCAGACGTAAACCTCTTACTTGAATCGCATGAGGATGCAGCTAGAATGTGTGTTCATCTGTCGTTTGACTCGGACTTGTTTCCTCGAGGCTCGGGTGATGTCGGGAGGCCGTTTCCTCGCTCTGTCGGCGGGCTGTACGACTGCTGATTCTTGGCGGGCTGGCAGAGAAATCAGTGACGTCGACTTGATTGAAGATGGAAGAGAAATCTTTTATCTCTTCACTTCTGCAGGCAAACGGATGAAGATGCGGATTGCTCAGCGGTCTCCTTCGGATCCGTTAGTGTTCGGTGGAACACAGAGTAATCTCAACTCACCCAGCGAGATGGAGATTGTATGGCCACAGTTTCAAGTCGGACGTTACTTCCTTGTGCCACGAGGCTACACCTGAGAGCAGCGATGAGCTGTGTCTACGCACGGCGAGCAAAGTTGCTGGAAGCAAATCCCGGAAGGATCTCAGAGTTTTTTCTACTCCCGATGACGTCATGGTTGAGGGCCGTTCTGTTGTGTGCCTCATCCAATAGGAGCTGAGAGTTCGATCCTTTAGTGAGCAAGGCTTCATGGGATTTGTAGTCTGTTTTGGACTCCCTTTGTTTGATTTTGGCGCGGTTTTTATGACTTTGTATGTGGGCCTCAGTTAGGTTTTACGACTGTGTTAGGCCTGCCTTTGTCTTCTATCTGAATACATGAGGCCCAACAATACCGTAGATAAGCAAATGTACATGGTATGATAACCGTCAATTTTCATACCGTGAAACCGGTATACCACTGCAACCCTACTACTCACTGACTTTGAAAACATCATGCATTTATTGAACTTTTGAAAAAAACTTGTCTTTTTTTACAGTGGATTTCCTTGAACTTGAAATGTAAACTGCACTGGGTAGCGGAGGAAGCAATTGTTATATGATAATTATTTTATGTTACATACGGTAATCAAATAAAGGAAAGCCTCCATCGCCATAATTTACAGCAGGGGTGCTCACACTTCAACGGAATGAGATCTACCATGCACAATAAAGGCTATACATTATCACAATACCAAAATTTCAGTAGTCGGTAGTGAAATTTGATGATTGTCAATACCAAATTCAAAACAACAACAAAATATAGCTGCAAACAGCAACTATTG
This sequence comes from Myxocyprinus asiaticus, assembly GCF_019703515.2. Taxonomy (NCBI): domain Eukaryota; kingdom Metazoa; phylum Chordata; class Actinopteri; order Cypriniformes; family Catostomidae; genus Myxocyprinus; species Myxocyprinus asiaticus. Next base: position 2,273,017 of record NC_059370.1, on the reverse strand, counting down.
GGGCCAAGCACAGGAATGGGAAAAATTAGTGAAAATTTGTATTTTGTTAAAATTTTAGGCAAACTGCTCAAAAAACAATGAACAGAATCACTTGAAATGTAATACACATGGTTCTTGGCATCAGTCAGAGTCTATCAATGACAACAGACTAAAATTATCAAAAGTTATTAGCATTTTTAGAAACATCATTATGATTTGATTACAAAATAAGCCTTGACGCATTATTTTTTCAAAATACACACTCAGATTCTTTTTTCATTTCATAATAAAATTGATAAAACATTTAAATTCAATAAATTAAAATTAAATAAATTCCTTACAAAATGTTGCAAACGTTTTCTTATTTAGTTGTCATATGAACAATTAGACCGTAAGTATACTAAAGAGCTAGTTTAGCCCATAAACTGGCATCGTCCCATATATGCTTTTTTATTGTTTTTTACAGAAGTTTACATACACTTAGGCTGAAGTCATTAAAACTCATTTTTTAACCACTTCACAGATTTCAAATTAGCAAACTATAGTTTTGGTAAGTCGTTTAAGACATCTACTTTGTGCATGACACAAGTAATTTTTCCAACATTAATTTACAGACAGTGGGTCAGAAGTTTACATACTCTTAAATTAACTGTGCCATTAAGCAGCTAGTAAAATTCAAGAAAATTATGTCAAGCCTTCAGGCAATTAGCCAATTAGCTTCTGATAGGCTAATTGGAGTCAATTGGAGGTGTGCCTGTGGATGTATTTTAAGGCCAACCTTCAAACTCAGTGCCTCTTTGCTTGACATCATGGTTAAAACTAAAAAAAATCAGCCAAGACCTCAGAAAAAAAAAAAAAAAAAGTTCATCCTTGGGAGCCATTTCCAAACGCCTGAAGATACCACGTTCATCTGTACAAACAACAGTACGCAAGTATAAACACCATGGGACCACGCAGCCATCATACTGCTCAGGAAGTATTCTGTCTCCTAGAGATGAACGTAGTTTGGTGCGAGAAGTGCAAATCAATCCCAGAACAACAGCAAAGGACCTTGTAAAGATGCTGGAGGAAACAGATAGACAAGTATCTATATCCACAGTAAAATGAGTCCTATATCTACATAACCCGAAAGGCTACTCAGCAAGGAAGTAGCCACTGCTCCAAAACCACCATAAAAAAGCCAGACTACAGTTTGCAAGTGCACATGGGAACAAAGATCTTACTTTTTAGAGAAATGTCCTCTGGTCTGATGAAACAAAAATTTAACTGTTTGGTCATAATGACCATAGTTATGTTTGGAGGGATAAGGGTGAGGCTTGCAAGCCAAAGAACACCATCCCAACTGTGAAGCATGGGGGTGGCAGCATCAGGGAGTGGTGCACTTCACAAAATAGATGGCATCACGAGGAAGGAAAATTATGTGGATATATTGCAGCAACATCTCAAGACATTAGCCAGGAAGTTAAAGCTTGGTCACAAACTGGTCTGCCAAATGGACAATGACCCCAAGCATACCTCCAAAAGTTGTGGCAAAATTGCTTGAGGACAACAAAGTCAAGGTATTGGAGTGGCCATCACAAAGCCCTGACCGCAATCCAATAGAGAATTTGTGGGCAGAACTGAAAAAGCATGTGACTCCGTTACACCAGTTCTGTCTGGAGGAATGGGCCAAAATTCCAACAACTTATTGAGAAGCATGTGGAAGGCTACCCAAAACATTTGGCCCAAGTTAAACAATTTCAAGGCAATGCTACCAAATACTAACGAAGTTTACGTAAACTTCTGACCCACTGGGAATGTGATGAAAGAAATAAAAGCTGAAATAAACAATTCACTCTACTATTATTCTGACATTTCACTTTTTTTTATTTTTATTTTTTATTTTAATAACACATTTTTATTGATTCCTGCAGCAAACCACACAGACATAATAGACAATACAACCTCAAAAAAAAAAAAAATAATTCCCCTCCCCGAGCAATAATCCCTCCACCCCACCCGACACAAACAAGCACTCTAGTGATCGGAAGTCAACTGACAAAGACACACAAATAGACATTAAAACAGGAAATATTTAGACGTAAAAAAATGTTTTTTAACAATAATAATTAAAAAAAAAAACTCTAATCCCTCTCCACTTCCCCTCCCCGAGAACCCTCCAAAAAGGCCAGATAACCACCCCACTTCCTAATGAAAATATCCATGTTATCCAGCCTTCTGTACACCATCTCCTCAAACGCCACCACCCTACCCAGCTTAACGCACCACTCACGAAACGAGGGCGCATCAGACGACTTCCATCCCTCGAGAATTAACTGCCTGCCAATCATCACGCCTGTCAGGACCCAACTCTCCACGTATTTATCACCCACATGCAGGACCGCTCCATCCCCCAAAACACACAATCTGGGGCAAAACGAAAACCGTGTGTTGACCACTTCACATACGAATCTCTGTACTTTCAACCAAAACTCTTGTATCCTAACACAACCCCAAAAAACATGGGATGTGTCCCCGTCTTCCAATTGGCATCTCCAGCAGGAGGGTGTGTCTTTAAGACCAAGCCTATACATTCTAGAGGGGGTCCAATAAAATCGATGCAAAATCTTAAATTGCATAAGGTGCACCCTTGCATCTCTAGATGCAGACTTGATGTTTTTTTAAATCCCAGCCCACACCCCATCCTCCAACACCAAATTAAAATCTTTCTCCCATAATCTCTTAATAGAAGATAAAGCTCCATCCCCCAAACTCTGAATAAGCAAGGTGTAATACACTGGTGCCTCATGTTCTTTACCAAAAGCAGCAAGCACCTCTCCCAAAGTATCTGCCACTCTAGGGGGGTGTACGCTACTCCCTAAAATAGTACAGAGCAGGTGGTGCAACTGCAAATACCTAAAAAACTGAGATCTGGGAATCCCAAAATGTTGAGTCAAATTATCAAAGGATCTCAACACTCCGTTCTCATATATCGTTCAACCATATGCTCGAAGCAGCATTCAAATAAATGTCCGAATTAAACACTCTGGACACTTACGTGCAGAGTTCAAATGCAAGATGACTAGGTGTAAATTAACTTCGGTTAATTTGACAGACAGGCCCTGCAATGGCGAAATAGGGGCAAGAACTTCTTGTTCAATACAAAACCAAGGAGGGGCCCTTTCAGGTGGAAGCGACCAATGAGCCAAATGTCTGAGACCGAAAGCATAATAATAAAACAAAATCTTGGGTAGGCCTAGTCCACCTTTGTCAATCAGCCTGTGTAATATGTTGAAGTGCAATCTGGGACGCTTACCATTCCAAATGAAGGACTTCGCTATACTTTCAAATTACTTAAAATAAGAGAGGGGTACATCTATAGGGAGTGACTGTAGCAGGTAGTTGAATTTTGGAATACAATTCATTTTAATTACATTGATCTTCCCAATCATCGATAAATGTAGTGAAGCCCACCTGTCCACATTGCTTGAAAATCTTTTTATTAGAGGGTTAAAATTAACTAAGTCAGACAACTTTAGTGGAAATAAAATACCTAAATATTTAATGCCCTGTTTGGGCCACTGGAAAGTGCCCGGCTGGAAAGCCACTACTGGACAGTAAGCTGTCAGAGCCAAAGCTTTGGATTTAGACCAATTGACTTTGTATCCTGAGAACTTGGAAAAGGAATTAATAATTCTGTGGAGGCAAGGCACAGACCTAGAAGGGTCGGAGACAAATAATAAAATGTCATCTGCATAAAGCAAAAGCTTATGCGTCACACCTACCGCAATCACCCCTGGAAAATCATCCTCTTTTCTTATCGTGGCTGCTAATGGTTCCAGGGCAAGACAGAACAATAATGGGGAAAGTGGGCAACACTAAACATCAGGTAAACATAAAATAATCTGAAATTAATCAGTTTGCTTGTACTGCTGCTACAGGGTGTCTATAAAGTAACTTAATCCAACCAATAAATGTACTCCCGAACCCATACATTTCCAAAATCTAAAAAAGATAATCCCATTCAACCATATCAAATGCCTTTTCAGCATCGAGTGAGATGGCAGCGACCGGAGTCTGATCATTCACCACTGACAACATGATACTGATGAAACGCCTAATATTATCAGAACAGCTATGGCCCCGAATAAACCCCACCTGATCTATATGTATAAGAGATGTAATAACTTAATCGGTTAGCCAGAATTTTTGACACATTTTTTACATTTAACTGGATCAGGGAAATTGGGCGGTAACTTTTATATCTAAAAAATTCAGCAGCAAACCCATCTGGCCCCGGAGCTTTGACTGTAGGCAGGGACTTAATTACCTCGTCAGCTCCTCCAAGGTTATCTCAGAATCAAGAGAGTTTTTTTGCTCGGTCGTCAGTTTAGGGCGTTCTAATGGATCCACAAATTTTCCAATACCTTCATCAGTAGATGAAGACGTGGAACTATAGAGATCAAAATAGAACTCCTCAAAAGCATTATTAATATCACTGGTCAGGGTAAATGTTTCACCAGCAGAAGATTTTATTGAGGGAATGGGAGAAAAAGACTCTCTCTGTTTTATATATCTAGCTAAAAGCTTCCCTGCTTTGTCCCCCGATTCAAAGTATGGCTGTCTTGTCCTGAATAACCAAAACTTCACTTTCCGTGACAAAATAGCATTATATCTATATTTCAATCGGGTCAATTCGACATTTCAGCTCTGCCTCTGCCCTTTTAATATTCCCTTCCAATCCCACAAGTTCTTGTGCTTTGGATTTTTGAGGAATGAGGCATACTGTATGATCCGACCCCTAAGAACAGCCTTAAGTGCCTCCCAAGCCACACCCACAGAGGACCAGTTGGTCTCCATATAAACATTGATTTCAGCCTTTAACATTTGTTGGAAATCAGAAATCAGTATGTGGCAACATCTCTAAACTCACCAGGGCGTGATCTGAGACTAAGATGTTTCCAATTGAGCAATCGACTACAGATGAAATGAGGGACTTAGATATAAAAAAAAAATCTATTCTAGAATAGATTTTATGAACTGATGAAAAAAAAAAAAATGTATAGTCCCTACCAGATGGGTTCATAAGTTGCCAGATATCTGCAAGACCACGATTTTTACACATGCTGTGAAGTGTCACTGTTGCTCTAGGGGGCTTACACACTTTCGCTTCACTATGATCAAAAACTGAGTCCATCAAAAGATTAAAGTCTCCTCCCAATATTATATCATAAGGGGTGCCAGCGGTTTGTAACATCCCTTCAAAAAGCCCTAGTCATCAGCATTAGGTGCATAAATATTAGCCAAAATCAGCCTTTGTCCCTGAATTTCAACTAAAACAATAATGACTCTTCCTAATTTATCCTTAATCTGTTTGAGATATTTGAATTGTAGATGTTTATTCATCAATACAGTAACTCCCCTGCTCTTACTTGAGCCAGCACAAAAAAAAACATGTCCACCCCATATCTTCCCAAATTTTTCAGCTTCCTGTGGGGAAAGATGTGTTTCTTGAAGAAACACTATATCATATTTCTTAAGCTTAAGAAAAGTAACAACTTTTCTTCTTTTTATGGGGTGCCCCAACCCATTCACATTCCATGTGGAGAGGGATAATCCATTCATATTAACGATTGACATCTTGATATAATAGAAAGAGAAAAAAAAGTGTCAAAAACAAAATTATACCGACCACAATCCCCTTTAGTGCAACATTCAAACCCCGAACTCCCCCCAAACCAAACAAAAAAAAAAAAAAAAGAAGAAAACGTACGCATTAACCCCGCGCACGAGCGCGCCAACCTGCATCAATCCCTCCAAACTCAAAAGGTCCATGCACGCCTGCAAGAGCCCCTGCGACAACTTTGCCATCGGATTGCACAATTTTGCCTCACAAATTTGTAAGGCAACATTGCATAACAGAAAATACTTTGTAAAACAAACCTCTGCCAATAGGCATCATAAACACAGGTAGGCCACAACGTATAGATTCATTCACAGAACTGACTCAAAGATGTGTTCTTCCACAAAACAAAATTCCAGCTGCTATAAACCATTCAGTGTCCTCGAACAGTCAAACAGATGAACGGTGAACCGGTTGTTATGAATGCAGCAGATGACGTAATCATTACAATGTCCCGCAGAAAAACTCAGCAAATCAAACCCCAGCCAACAGGAGGCATAAGAACAAAGAACATGCAGATTCATCCACAAAACTGTCCCAAAGTAGTGTTACTCCACAAAGCAAACTCCAGCCGCTAGGCGGAACCATCATAAACAGCAGCAAAACAGGAACCCCAGCTCCTAGGGTGATCAAGAGTCAAGTTCACTCAGAGGGCACAAGAAAAGAATACACCATGACTTACTCAGACCGCCAACTGTAAAAAAGACATCCTTTGTGTGGGCATGTATACATTTTGCGGTCATCCATATTGTCTAATCTCAATCTGGCCAGGAACTTCAGTGTAGAAGCAATCTTCCGTCAATGCAAAAGATTCTTTAAGGAAAAAGTGTTATTCCACCAAACAGACTCCAGCCGCCAGGCGGAGTCAATGCAAAAAGAAACAAAAATGACGCCCAACTTCCTCCAACAGTAGAGTCAATGAACATCCAGTCGATCCACTTACATGAGAAAAACCCCAACGGTTTACTCACTCATAGACTGCATAAAAGACAGTGCTTGTTTCGGACACGTGAATACTTTGCGACCATCCTTCGTCTCTATTCTCAGTCTGGCCAGAAACATCAGTGCAAAAACTTTTTTTGATGCAAGAGTTTCTTACACTCCTTGAATCGCTCGCGTTTCTCTCGTCAAATTCCCAAAGTCCAGGAACAAGAAAATACTGTGATTCTTCCAAGAAAGCCTTCCCCTGTTCCTCGCCTGGTGCAACACAAGATCTTTATCGGATGATCTCAGAAATTTCACCAAAATTGATCAGGGCCTGTTTCCCTCAGTAGAGTGAGGAACTTTGTGAGCTCGCTCGATTTCCAGCCCACGGCCCGTTATGTCGAGCAGACTCAGGAAGAGTTCATCCAAGAATTTCACCATATCTCTGCCCTCCTAATGCTCAGGAATTCCAGCAATTCTGACATTATTCCTGCGATTTCTATTCTCAAGATCTTCAAACACATTCCAAATCAACTTTGGTCATGGGTGGATTAGTGGGTAATTCCCTCTCCGATGACTCAAGACAATCGATTCGTCTCTCAACCTCAGTCACTCTTGTAACTAACTCCATCGCCATAATCGATCGACGTACAACAGCGAGATCCTCCAAGTCAGCAAGAATCTTCGTCAGCATCACCGGCATGTTGGACAGTTGATGCTGGATCTCCTCTCTCGTCGCACCAACCAAATCGAGTCCCCGGTCTGTAGGCCTGATGGGGCTTTCATCCTGAGCACGTAAGTGTCTTTTAATGTCTCTGGAGGCCGAGGATTTTGACTTCTTTGCCATATTTTACCTAAAAAAGCAAATATATAACTGACTGTATTGAATTTCACCAGGTTATCACATAGAAGTAATTGAAAATTTAGCAAAGTGCGCAGAGCTCGTTGCTCACACGTCTGCTCCCTGTATGGCATCACGTGACCTCCGACATTTCACATTCTTAAAATAAAGTAGTGATCCTAACTGACCTAAGACAGGGAATGTTTTCGAAGATTAAATGTCAGGAATTGTGAAAAATTTTTTACATTTATTTGGCTAAGGTGCATGTACAGTGCATCCGTAAAGTATTCACAGCGGTTAACTTTTTCCACATTTTGTTATGTTACAGCCTTATTACAAAATGGATTAAATTCATTATTTTCCTCAAAATTCAACAAACAATACCCCATAATGACAACGTGAAAGAAGTTTGTTTGAAATCTTTGCAAATTTATTACAAATAAAAATGAAAAAAACAAATCACATGTATATAAGTATTCACAGCCTTTGCTCAATACTTTGTTGAAGCACCTTTGGCACCAATTACAGCCTCAAGTCTTTTTGAGTATGATGCTACAAGCTTGGCACACCTATTTTTGGGCAGTTTCTCCCATTCTTCTTTGCAGGACCTCTCAAGCTCCATCAGGTTGGATGGGGAGCGTCGGTGCACAGCCATTTTCAGATCTCTCCAGAGATGTTCAATCGGGTTCAAGTCTGGGCTCTGGCTGGCCACTCAAGGACATTCACTGAGTTCTCCCGGAGCCACTCCTTTGTTATCTTGGCTGTGTGCTTAGGGTCGTTGTCCTGTTGAAAGATGAACCTTCGCCCTAGTCTGAGGTCCAGAGCACTCTGGAGCAGGTTTTCATCAAGGGTGTCTCTGTACATTGCTGCATTCATCTTTCCCTCGATCCTGACTAGTCTCCCAGTTCCTGCCGCTGAAAAACATCCCCAACAGCATGATGCTGCCACCACCATGCTTCACTTTAGGGATGGTATTGGCCAGGTGATGAGCGGTGCCTGGTTTCCTCCAGACATGATGCTTGACATTCAGGCCAAAGAGTTCAATCCTAGTTTCTCATGGTCTGAGAGTCCTTCAGGTGCCTTTTGGCAAACTCCAGGCGGGCTGTCATGTGCCTTTTACTGAGGAGTGGCTTCCATCTGGCCACTCTACCATACAGGCCTGATTGGTGGAGTGCTGCAGAGATGGTTGTTCTTCTGGAAGGTTCTCCTCTCTCCACAGAGAAATGCTGAAGCTCTGTCAGAGTGACCATCAGGTTCTTGGTCACCTCCCTGACTAAGGCCCTTCTCCCCCGATCGCTCAGTTTGGCCAGGCGGCCAGCTCTAGGAAGAGTCCTGGTGGTTCCAAACTTCTTCCATTTATGGATGATGGAGGCCACTGTGCTCATTGGGACCTTCAATGCTGCAGAAATGTTTCTGTACCCTTCCCCAGATCTGTGCCTCGATACAATCCTGTCTTGGAGGTCTACAGACAATTCCTTGGACTTCATGGCTTGGTTTGTGCTCTGACATGCACTGTTAACTGTGGGACCTTATATAGACAGGTGTGTGCCTTTCCAAATCATGTCCAATCAACTGAATTTACCACAGGTGGACTCCAATCAAGTTGTAGAAACATCTCAAGGATGATCAGTGGAAACAGGGTGCACCTGAGCTCAATTTTGAGTGTCATGGCAAAGGCTGTGAATACTTATGTACATGTGATTTTTATATTTTTTTATTTTTAATAAATTTGCAAAGATTTCAAACAAACTTCTTTCACGTTGTCATTATGGGGTATTGTTTGTAGAATTTTGAGGAAAATAATGAATTTAATCCATTTTGGAATGAGGCTGTAACATAACAAAATGTGGAAAAAGTGAAGTGCTGAGAATACTTTCCGGATGCACTGTAAACTTCTGACTTCAACTGTATGTTTATTGGACTATATTAGCTTCATATCCGACTTTAATCTTGACAAACCTTATAAACCCAGCAAAAAAATAAACTTCCCTTTTTCAGGACATTATATTTGAAGATAATTTTGTAAAAATCCAAATAACTTTACAGATCTTTATTGTAAAGGGTTTAAACAATGTTTTCCATGCTTGTTCAATGAACCATAAACAATTCATGAACATGCACCTGTGGAACGCTTGTTAAGACACTAACAGCTTACAGATGGTAGGCAATTAAGGTCACAGTTACAAAAACATAGGACACTAAAGAGACCTTTCAACCTTCTCTGAAAAACACCAAAAGAAAGATGCCCAGGGTCCCTACTCATCTGCGCAAACATGCCTTAGGCATGCTGCATGGAGGCATGAGGACTGCAGGTGTGGCCAGGGCAATAAATTGCAATGTCCGTACTGTGAGACGCCCAAGACAGTGCTACAGGGAGACAGGAAGGACAGCTGATCATCCTCACAGTGACAGACCACATGTAACAACACCTGCACAGGATCAGTACATCCGAATATCACACCTGCGGGACAGGTACAGGATGGCAACAACAACTGCCCAAGTTACACCAGGAATGCACAATCCCTTCATCAGTGCTCAGACTGTCCGCAATAGGTTGAGAGAGGCTGGACTGAGGGCTGTTGTAAGGCAGGTCCTTACGAGACATCACCGGCAACAATGTCACCTATGGGTACAAACCCACCTTCGCTGGACCAGACAGGACTGGCAAAAAGTGCTCTTCATTGACGAGTCATGATTTTGTCTCAGCAAGGGTGATGGTCAGACTCGTGTTTATCGTCGAAGGAATGAGCGTTACACCGAGGCCTGTACTCTGGAGCAGGATCAATTTGGAGGTGGAGGGTCCATCATGGTCTGGGGTGGTGTGTCACAGCATCATCGGACTGAGCTTGTTGTCATTGCAGGCAATCTCAATGCTGTGCATTACAGGGAAGACATCCTCCTCCCTCATGTGGTACCCTTCCTGCAGGATCATCCTGTCATGACACTCCAGCATGACAACGCCACCAGCCATACTGCTCATTCTGTGCATGATTTCCTGCAAGACAGGAATGTCAGTGTTCTGCCATGGCCAGCAAAGAGCCCGGATCTCAATCCCATTGAGCACATCTGGGACCTGTTGGATCGGAGGGTGAGGGCTAGGGCCATTCCACCCAGAAATGTCCGGGAACTTGCAAGTGCCTTGGTGGAAGAGTGGGGTAACATCTCAGAGCAAGAACTGGCAAATCTGGTGCAGTCCATGAGGAGGAGATGCACTGCAGTACTTAATGCAGATGGTGGCCACACCAGATACTGACTGTTACTTTTGATTTTGACCCCCACTTTGTTCAGGGACAGATTATTCCATTTCTGTTCATGTCTGTGATACTTGTTCAGTTTATGTCTTAGTTGTTGAATCTTTTTGTCCATACAAATATTTACACATGTTAAGTTTGCTGAAAATAAAAGCAGTTGAAAGTGAGAGGACATTTTTTTCTGAGTACACCTTATCTACAAGTCTCTAGCTTCGAAATATGCCCACTGTTTTGCAATCTCAATGACATCATTACAGAAATGCATTGCGATACTGAAAGAGTGGATTTTAAAACATGCAACATGTGAGTGGTATTACTTATCTTTTATATCTTCTGGTTTTGATCCGATCAGATGATGTCAGGAAATTCAAGCATACAATCCATGGTAAATGTCCACAATTGAAAGTAGATGACCATTTTATCCAAAACAGGGGGAAAAACGACTGATCATCCTTTGCTTGTGTCATCATGTAAATTAAAATGTCTATTATCAATAAAACATTGATTATAAAACTTATTTCATCAATCAGCAGAGGTCTTGAGGTCTCCGCAATTCCGGTGAAATGTCCACTTTGTTTGAGCCCACCCACGAGTCTCTCTGTAATTCACAGGCGGAGCTGTCAATCAAACCAGATCAAAGGCTCCATGGCCTCTCCAAAATGCGCATTGGCTGTTTCAGTGAATAGATGCAGCCAATGGATTGCTAGTCAAGATTTGATTGACAGGTCATATAGCCACTGGTTTGACGTTTTTATGGTTACAGGGGTTGGCCTTGCTCATTCCAGAACAGTGACGTCATTCTAGTGTTTGTTTGGATAGAGAACCTAAGGCCACCATTACCAGAGTTGGGTAGAGTAGCCAAAAACTGTACTCAAGTAAAAGTACAATTACTTTAAAAAATAATTACTTAAGTAGAAGTAAAAGTGCTAACATAATTACTTGAGTAAGAAAGTATCCAATTTAAAGAGTACTCAAGTGACTTCCTTTCTTCTGCAGAACACATATTTTAAAGTTTTTTTTAGAAGAACATTTCAGCTCTGTAGGTCAGTACAATGCAAGTGAATGGGTGCCAACATTTTTGTGCTCCAAAAGCAAATTCAGACACCATAAAAGTAAATCCATACGACTCCAGTGGTTAAATCCATATCTTCAGAACTGATATGATAGGTGTGGGTGAGAAACAGATAAATATTTAAGTCACTTTTTGCTAGAAGTTCTTCTCCCAGCCCAGCAGGGGGCGATATGCAGAGAAGAATGTGAATCATCAAAAACACAAGAAGAAGAATGTGAAATTGGTCTGTTTCTCACCCACACATTTTCATATCACATCGCTTCTGAAGATATGGATTTAAACACTGGAGTTTTATGGATTACTTTTATGCTGCCTTTTGATTTTTTTTAGCTTTAAAATGTTGGCACCCATTCACTAAAAGAGCTGAGAAATTCTTCTAAAAATCATAATTTGTGTTCTGCAGAAGTAAGGATGTCATACACATCTGGGATGCCATAAGGGTGAGTAAATGATAAAATAATTTTCATTTGTGGGTAAACCAACCCTTTAACGGCTCTTGTCAGATCTGGATGAATTTGTCAATAAGAAGAGAGGTTTGGAAACCTTTCTAGTAATTATTACAGTGAAAACATGAACAATGTCCCACAGGAAAATATAAACCAAGGCAAGATCAGGTTTTATTAATGCCTACTTTCGCTATTTCATAGCTTATATTTAGTTGTTAGTTCAGTGTAGTTACAGTTTTCAGTGTCAAAAGAATTTAGATCATTATTTCTGTACAGCAGTACCGCCGATCCCTAAAATCAGAGTATGCAGACTGTGAAATGCTGTCTGTTCACGCTCATTGTCAATATTGAGATCGGCAGAGCAAAAAAAAAAGTGCATTTACACTTAACGTGGATTTTTACATGGATTAATACAGTTAATCTGCCCGAAGTAGCTGCAATAGTTTCCAGTATCCCTGCGAGGGCGCGGGGTAAATGCGTAAATACTGATTATGACATTGGGGATGCAGGAAAAAGCGCACTGTTATATTGCTGCAGATTTAAAAATGTACACTTATAAACTGATGTCACAAGAGCCCATATTTACAGAATCACCCTGAAAATGACCATCACCATGTCACAGAAAAGCCCGTGTTAACATTAGAGCCAAAACTTACCTCAACGTGCTGCCTCAAGTTGGAGCTGCAATTTTAATCTTAAAATATCCGATTGCCTTGGTGTTAAATAAGGCATAGCATGATGAAACTATTATTTGTTTACTGTGCAGAGCGAAGAAAGTGTTTCACTTAGTTAGAAGAGCATGATGCTGCAGCAGTGATGGACTCGGCTTGGTGACAATCTGTGACAGCGTGTGCAGCTGTGTGAACTTCCGCTGTCGTAAAAGTCCCATTCAATAATCTCTCAATAAATTACACCTTAATTAAAATTAAACCCAGTAATGTAACGGCAGGAACACCGTCCATTGTAACGAAATAAAAGTAAACTTTTAAACCTACTCTAACAGTAATTTTTCCCCAAAAAATTTACTTAAGTGAATGTAACAGAGTAAATGTAGCACGTTACTACCCACCACTGACCATTACGCCCTGAGATTTCTTCCGTTTCTGATGACCGATCAGAGCTGAAATCTAACATTTTAGCTGCTTCTTTCAATGGATCTATACAAAAATAGTACAATCTAGCTAGATTTAAGTACTTTGGAATAAGTTCCACGCAGTTTTGAGGAGTAATAAATGCAGGAGCGCATATTCTGTGTTTGGACTCAAAATTAGCAGTTATTAGGGATGGGCACGAGAACTCGAGTACTCGGACGAGTTATGGCCCAAAATGTGTTTTTTTTTGTTGTTGTTTTGTTCACTATAGCGCCACCGTGAGGTCAATCAGGGTTAGACTCTGCGCTGTTGTAGACTGGAAGAGTACTACCTTTCCCCAAAGTTTCAAGTCACTAGGCCTCAGAGCCCAAGAGCTATGGCCCAAAATTAGATTTTTGTTTGTTTTGATCGCAATAGCTCCAGCTACTGTCCGACGGATGTGTGTCTGTATGCCTGAGTAGTAGGGGGGATTTGGAACCATCCTGCCAAGTTTGGAATCTCTACGACTTATGGTCTCTGACCCCCAGACACTTTTAGGGCAGAAAAAAAATGATAAATACAGCCGCAAGAGGCACTCATCGGTGTCCAAGCACATGTGAAGAAATAAACAAAATAATCAGAATTGACAGAAATGATCCAGTGGTTGCCAAATAATACAAATTGACAGAATAGATCCTGCCTAAACTAAATTTGTTGAAAACTGGGTACCAAAATTTTTAAGCTGTAAAAAGCACATAAAGGCAGCATAAAATTAATCCATATGACTCCAGTGGTAGAATCCATATCTTTTGAAGCAAAATGATTCAAGAGTTATGGCCCAAAATATGATTTTTGTTTGTTTTGTTTGTTATGAACAGAAAACAAGAGGTTTACTCCCGGTTGGACATTACCGGGTGTATTAGAGAGTTAGTGAGCAAGTAAGCCGTGGACTACCATGGATTCCAGATGTAAAATGACTGTTTGTAAAAATAAATCCATCTCCACACTTGATCACTATTCGATCCACCACACAATCTGCATAATTATACACAACTGTAGGTAAAAGCGGACCTGCAGCTGATTAGCAAAACTATTTAAACACAATAAAATTAGCTAGCAGGTTAGCAGAGGCCTACAGCTGTGCACTGGGTGTACACCGTAGCTACAACACAAAACTCTGCATTTGAAATCGCGGTAGCAGATAAATCCACAAATAATCAAGCATACTTACAGGTTGTGATCCTGAAGTGCCAAGATTGTCCCAACAAAGTGGAAACTGCACCAGCTTTCATGGGTGACCGATTTGAAAATCCAGCATTGGTTGTGGTTGTACTGCTAAATAATTTAAATACATTCTAACCACTGATTCTTCAATTCATCTGCCTTTGGAAGTCCAAACAAAGAGGTTTTAATTTTGCAGTGAAGAAAACAGCGTCTTCTCGACATGGCGACAACACTAACCCAACTCATCCTGGCCTCAACTATAACAATGTTTGTTTGAAGGCGGGCCAAAGTAGCCCTTAGGCAGGCATTATGCAAATGTGTTACATAGTGACATAGATTTTTTTACGGAAGAAATGGCTGGACTACAAACAGCCCGTTTCTTGTAGTTCTTGAGCAGTGTTGTCTGCGGGAGAGAATAACTCCCTTTTGCATGGACTTAGCTCTTTGTGCATGTAAAAGGTCTGCAAAGTTACAAAGCACAATGTTACACACTAAAGGAAAGGTAAAATCCCAAAAAGCATAATAGGGCCTCTTTAAAAACTTCTGTCTGTTAAGAGCGTTTCTAGAAAAATGTCTCGATAAAAAGTGTTAATGTCAAATGCCAACCCACTAAACCGACTGGAACACGGCTCTGTCCTGACGTCCTCTACAGATAAAATAATCATAGTATTACCATTGTATTTTGTAGTAAAATAATGGTTACTAGAATATTACTATAGTACAACTACCTTTATTAATATTTATAATAAATAAAAAATAATATTAAGAAAATGTTAAGAGTGGAGTCAAGAAACAGAATGGGAAAAAAAATGCAGAACCGAACCCTGGTCGTACAGAGTATGAGCCTATCGGCACATTAAAAGAAAGCACAGGTTTAGAGTCTTAACAGTTTTTGGAAGTCACAATTGTTTGAATATGCGGTCTAATGATGCTCGCTCAAAACGTCTGTGCATATGTATAAAAATACTCACAAATGATAATTCCCTCTCAATAATTTGAATGAATAAATGCAAACAAATAACTCTCCTCTCTTCATGACATCCTCATGAATGCTGAATGCTGCAGTCTTTATCATATGTCTCCATTGCAACGTTTAGCCAGAAAATAAATGTTGTGGTCTTTGTTTCAGTCAGAGGGAGTGGGCTAAAGGCGGGCGTACAAGGTGCGATTTTTAGCTGTTGTGCAAGCTCCCGACCAATTTTTTCCAGTCAGGAGAGATCGTGTGGAAATCGTGAGTGCTCGTGTGGTCCCGGCTCGCATCGTGTGAGAGGAATTACAAGCGGAGCTGAACGGCTTATATGCATCACACAACCTCCCAATAACTTTTAAAACTGTCTAAAAATTCAGGCGCTGTTGGCTTGAATTTGTGAGGTGTATATATTTATACATCCTCCTATGATTATATATAATATATATTAGGGATGCTCTGATACCAGAATGTTGGCTTTGCTACGATACCATCCCTGGTACCTCGGTATAGATACTAACTCAATACTTAGGCAACAAATAAAAAATACAAATAAAAGAACTCAGATTTTTTAAGTAATAATACTTCAACAATAATATATATATATAATTGATAATTGAAGATGCACAACAGAGCTTTACAGTATTGATGACAACATTAAATTAAAACATCTGATTACCTGAGGCAAAAGGCAGCCATGGCTGAATCACAACCTGCTGATATTCAGTATACTTGCTTTTGTGATATTGCTTACAGATAATAATATTCTATTATTGTTATTATGAGTATTATTGCGACTACTCTGAATATTACACTTTTATATAGTAATATTTTTCTGCCGTAATGTCTTAAATTTCACGCATCCGGTTGAATAGAGCTCTTATTTCAACGAGACTTTTATTTTGAAAGACCTTTGAAGTTCTTCCTGTTTGTGAAGGTTTTGTTATATAAAGCTTCCTGTGACTTGCAATCTGAAATCTCTGAGCTGCAACAGTGAAAACGGTCATTTGAGAGTTCACAGCTGATTATACACTAAACACATTGCTCTGCATATGGATACTATTGGACACACTGCATGAAAATCAAGCATTAGTAGTGTGTTGCATTTGTGCGTGCTTACTTGTGTGTGTGTGTGTGAAGATAGAGCAGAACGGAGACTCTCATTCATTCTGTGGCGCGCATGTGACTATATTCTTTCATTAAATGACATCCTTCTGCTGTTTAATGATCACACTTGGCCATATCGAGACTATTTTTATTTTTATTTTCAAATAGTCTTTGGTACCAAAGTGAACAAGATGATATCATACCATTTTAAATTTTTTGGTATCGTGATATTTCGTTAGTACAGGTATACCGCACAACCCTATTATATATGATGCCCCCTTCTTGTTTTTCTTAATATCTTTTTTAGTTTTCAGTTGCATTATGCTTACATGTTGTCAAAAGTCTGGTGAGTAAGGGCAAAAATGTACTAGCCCAGCGGTTCCCAAAGTGTGAGGTGCGCCCCCGAGGGCACTGAAGGGGAGGCGCAGGGAGACGGTGGGATCGAAGCAGAAGTCCATTTAAAAAAAAAATGGTTTATAATTATTATTTATTATTATTATTTAGTGTAAACTTTTGAAGCATGCTTCCAATCCAATTGAGTGTCAATTGTGCAATTGATTGATATATTTCAGCTGGACTGTTGAGTCTGTAGAGGACAGGATCAGCAAAGTGGTTTACTCATGAATAATACAACTTGGCCTATAGAAATAAGGTGTTAAGTTATTTGATTTCCCACAGCACCTTGAAGTACAAAAACTCGTTGAATTCAGAGGTTTCTAAATGCTCAGATGATCAAATAAATCATATTCATTACAAACATGAAATACAACTACATATCTTAAATATTAATTGCAATTAAAAAAAAAAAAAATACAAATAAAAACTGCATCACGCATGTGATGACCATGTATGTCAGCCACAACCGAAGACCATTTTTGATCCAGGAAAAACCCAGAAGCATTTTTAATGTGCAGCACATTTTTAACTATTTTGAAATCAGTTATTAGTAATTAGTTAATTACATTTGAACAAAATTACATCAACTTTAGTTTTATCTTTTGTATTCTTGTTTACAGAGACAATAAATAGCTTTTTGTATGACTATGCAACAATTACAATTTTACTATGAAAGGTGCAAATGAATTTGGGGTCTAAAAAAAAATTGATTAGTAAAGGGGGGCTTGACTGAAAAAGTTTGCAAACCACTGTAACTAGCCAATGGTGATTCTTCAATGTGTCCGTAGAGGGCTGATAATCTTAGCTGTGCATTTCTGAATGCGGAGCTGATCGCCATATGATTTCAAGCGCTCCAGTAACTTGAAATGCATCATCTGTGTCTGGGATCCACAAAAGCGCATTGAAACGCATCATTCAGCGTCTGGTATACACATAAGTGGTTTTGTGCCACTCTATATTTGAGCTTTTTGGGTTTCTTACTTCAGTAGTTTTGTGAGATAAGAGATTTTAATTATTTAGCCTATTTAATTTTTGAATATCTGTTAGTTATCCTGTTAAATGGCAGCACTTAGCATCCATGTGTCCTTAGGAAACACACCTGATTGGGTAGTACAGATAATGCCTCCTAATTATATATACATGGATTCCTTAACACTGACCAGTCAGCTAATAGCTCAGTTCACCGACTGGTCGATCAGTAGTTTTAAACTAGTAGTTTTGCACATCCCTACCTGCAAATTCTGTATTGAAAGTTGAAACGAATGTAATTTCAGACACAACTGTTCTTCAATAGACATTTCTTAATACTTAATAAAAAAAGCAATACATTTCTAATTGGCATGCAAATATCATTGTAATGTTGAATCAGGAGGACTGTGGCAATTCCAGCCCTAATTTTAAGCACAATTTAAGCAAGATTTTTGAGGATATTAAAGCTCAATTAACAACATTTGTTGCATTATGTTAATAACTCATGTTAATAAATCAATTTATCCCTCCTTTTCTTAAAAAAAAAAAAAAACAAAGTGAGGCACTTACAATGGAAGAAA
Organism: Myxocyprinus asiaticus; assembly: GCF_019703515.2. NCBI lineage: Eukaryota > Metazoa > Chordata > Actinopteri > Cypriniformes > Catostomidae > Myxocyprinus > Myxocyprinus asiaticus. The sequence goes on along the minus strand of NC_059370.1, from coordinate 2,254,528 downwards.
AAGGGGCCAATCATAAACGTAAAGTTCATTGTTTATAGAATTATTAAAATGATAAAGCTTCACATTTCTGCCTTTAAACCCTACAAGGCCCTAACTGGCAGGTCCTAGTAGGCCAGCTAACATGCTACACCACAACAGATATTGTAAAAAATAATCAAACATTATATCCAAACACAATGATCTGATGAATAATAATTAATGTCATTCATTTAGTGGAAATACCACTGAAGTGATTGGGTTTAATTAATTAAATAATTATATTTAAGCAGCTGTGTAGCGATTAGCGATTAGCATTAAACCTCGGCTCAGAACTCACTAGTTACGCTTTATACAATATAACCTGCATAAAAACTGCTCTCTGAATCCATTAAACAACAATTAATCAAAATGTATTTTATCTTAAACACATACCTGATGTTTTATGCGGTCTGTATGTTTAATATGACAAACGCGAGCATCATACCATTCAGTATCTTCTGTCTCTTCCGCCGATTACGTAACACCCCTGACGTCATAGACATTTTCGCGTTTCTCGCTTCCGGGGGTGGCCCTTGCAGGGTAAACTTACTTCCGGTATCAACAACGACTGTTAAAACGTAAGCAAGATCTGCTGAAATCAAAGTCTTCATACAAATTAAATAGCGTTTAAATGTTTGATCTGACTTTATGCTACTCTACAGAGCTCTTATTAACATTCTGACAACTTTAAGGAATGCATAATGCGACTGAATCCAACATATTCACTGAGATATTCAAGCTGCTACTGGTCTTAGACTACACCAGTAATAAAAAACTATAATAATAAGATAATAAATTATAATCGTTATTATTAGCGAGGTTACCATATTCCAGACACATTCAGCAATAAACGGCTCAGCAAATACTTTCCAAATTAATATTATTGTAAAACATAGAAAGCTAATAATGTTCCACAAGCTTGTTAGGAGTTAAAGCGCTTAGTGCTGAAACCCTATTATAATTGTTAAGATTTTTAGGGGTTCAAGCGCTTAGCGCTGAAACCCTATTGTAATTGTTAAGATTTTTATTAGAGGTTCAAGCGCTTAGCGCTGAAAACCTATTGTAATTGTTACGATTTTTATTATTATTATTAGGGGTTCAAGCGCTTAGCACCGAAACCCTATTGTACTTGTTAAGATTTTTATTATTATTATTATTATTATTATTATTATTCTGCCATAAAACTGATCGGGCAGAGCAAACCGTAAGGCCTAGAGACTTGAAACTTGGTCAGATGGTAGTAGTATTGCTCGCTACTCAGAAACAAGGACTCGGCGAAATCGGTCAATAGGGGGCGCTACAGCGATCAAAAACGCGAAACTGCTCATAACTCCTAGACCGTTTGTCGTAGACTCAAGTCTACTTTATACCATTGGAATCCTTGGCTCAAACCAAACAAAATGTATATCTCCAATTTCATTTCCGCCTATACACATTTTCCGCTATCTTGGATTTTTCATAATACCTACTTTTGCGAACTAGTCCTAGGTTTTTCGTCCGATCGGGACAAAACCAGGGCCAAACGATTCTATGAAGTCTCAATATCAAAAGTTATCAAAAAAAGTTTGAACTTTCAACTCGAGGTAGCTACGGTATGCGAAAACATCAGAAGTAGGAGTGGCCAATTTTACGTAAATGGCTATAACTCTTGAAGGAAATGAGATGCTTATGTAAGAGGTCAATCTTTGGTCACCCAGAAAAGTTGGTGCGGTTTTGCCACATGGTGGCACTATAATAACAAAAAACATGAAATTGGCTGTAACTATGAAACCGTTAATCCTATTGACTTCATTGTCTTTGTCTCAGCTGCCATCATTGTCTATATGGACATTCACGTATGTTGAAAAACTTGGCCAATCAAATTTCAGCAGCTATTACACAAGGTTAACAATGACCGATCGGAACGAAAATTGGTGGACCTATTTGACTCTTGGTCTGAGAGGGTTGTGCAAAGTTTTAAAAAATTTGGCCACTAGGTGGTGCTGTCACGATTTTTGTAGGTGTTAATGGTTGTATATAATGCAGTGTTGTGAAAAAACACAAGTAATATATATCACCTGATAGCTCTTCTCATTCTAAACAACTTTGCCTCAAGAAGCATTGGTGTCTGTCAAACCGTTCAGTAAATATTTCAGATAATGTTCAAACCTACTTTTGCGAACTAGTCCTAGGTTTTTCACCCGATTGGAACCAAACCAGTGCAGAAATATACTCTGGAGTCTGATTATCAATAATTATAAAAAAAAAAAAAAAAAGTTGAAATTTCGACTCACAGTCGCTAAGGGGTGCCAAAACGTTCGAAAAGGGCGGGCCATTTTTACTAAAATGGCTATAATGCCCGAACAAAAATGAGATATTTTCACCAAACTCGGTACACGTGTATGAGTTTGGCCACTTGGTGGCACTGTAACACAGGAAAAAAACATGAAAACAGCTCTAACTACGCAAACGTTAGTCTGATTGAGTTGAAAATCGGCATGCAGTGTCTTTGTCCAAGGTGCCATGACTGTCTATGAGGATATTGGCGTATCTCAAAAAACATGGCCGCCATCGGCCAATGAAGTTTGAGCACCTATTAGACAAGGTTATCGGAGGCCGATCGGCACAAAACTCGGTGGGCCTGTTCGACTCCTGGCCCTAGAGGTCTGTGAGAAATTTGAAAGAAATCGGCCAATGGATGGCGCTGACGAGTTTTACACCTCTGTAATCACGTGGTGTTTCACACATACACACAATGGCTGTGTCCCAATTCAAAGGCTGCATCCATTGAAGGACTCAGACTTCAAAGGCCACGCCTTCAAAGGCCGCGAAGGTCGGACTGAGCATTGTTAATTGGGACAGTCTAGCCTACGGAGGACTGTTCTTGTAGCCTAACAACTGTGACAGCTGCTGAGTGAATGTAATGTTTGTATTGAACTTTTTTGAAAGTTATATTAAACTGTCTGAAAACAAACAGGGTTCACAAACTGTCTAAATATTTTCACCATGGTCCATTTCTGTATATAATAAAAAGTATAAACTATAAACTACACTCGGTGATCTATATGAGAGTGGAGTGTTGAGATCGTTTGAAAATCTGGTTCAACATTTTGGGATCCCCAGGTCTCAGTTTTATATATTTACAACTGCGCCACCTGCTTTGTACTGTCTTTGGGAGTAGCACACCCCCCCCAAAGCATCAGATACTCTAGGAGAGGTGATTACTGTTTTTGGAAAAGGTCATGAGGCATCAGTGTATTACTCCCTGTTAATTCAGAGTTTGTGGGATGGAGCTTTAACCTCTCTTAAGAGAGTATGGGAGAAAGACTTCAACTTGGTATTGGAGGAGGGAGTGTGGGCTAGGATTCTTAAAAACGTTAAGTCTGCATCTAGAGATGCAAAGGTGCGTCTTATGCAATTCAAAATTTTACATCGATTCTATTGGACCCCCTCTAGGTTTTATAGGCTTGGTCTTAAAGACACACCCACTTGCAGGCAATGCCAATTGGAGGATGGAGACATGGCCCATGTTTTTTGGTGGTGTGTTGAGATCCAGAAATTCTGGTTGAAGGTTCAGAATTTTATGTCTGATGTGGTAGGCACTTGGGTTTCGTTTTGCCCCAGACTTTGTGTTCTGGGCGATGGGGTGGTCATTGATGTGGGGGATAGTCATATAGAAAATTGGGTTCTGACCTGTGTGATGATCACCAGGCAGGTTATTTTGAGGGGTTGGAGGTCATCTGGTGCGCCCCCATATCTGGAGTGGTGCACGGAGGTGGGGAGGGTGGCGGCTTATGAGTAGGTGTCATCGGGAAGAAGGGGTGGCTTGGATTTGTTTATCCGGAAATGGGGCAGGTATTTGGAGTTTTTGGAGGGCTCTCTGGTGGGGTGTGGAGAGAGTATTGTAATATAGTTAGTATGACTATTATGTGTGTGTTTGTATGTACGTGTATGTGTGTGTGCATGTTTGTGTTTTTATATATATATATATATATATATATATATATATATATATATATATATATGTGTGTGTGTGTGTGTGTGTGTGTGTGTGTGCATGTTTGTATATATATATATATATATATATATATATATATATATATATATATATATATATATATAGGGGGGGGTTGTGGGGTTTAAATGTTGTTTGTGTATATATATATATATATATATATATATATATATATATATATATGTTTTGTATCTCCTTGTTATTGTATGATTTAATAAAACATTTTAATAAAAAAATAAATAAAAATAAAAAATAAAGAGTTACCGTCCAATTTCACATCCAGCTAGACATAAAAATATTTGCAAAAATCCTGGCTAACCAATTAAAGTTACATAAGTAAAGTTATGACATCTCTTGTACATATAGATCAGGTGGGGTGTTTTCAGGGCCGCAGCTCTTCTGATAACATTAGGCGTTTAATCAGTATCATATGGTCAGTGGCGAATGATCAGACTCCAGTTGCTGCTATCTCACTTGATGCCAAAAAGGCTTTTGATATGGTAGAATGGGATTATCTTTTTAATATTCTGGAAATATACGGGTTCAGGAACACTTTTATTGGATGGATTAAGTTACTTTATAGACATCCGGTATCAGCGGTACAAACAAATGGATACATTTTTTTTGATGGCTTTTGCTTTACGCAGATGATATTTAATTATTTGTCTCCGACCCCACTAGATCTATGCTTTGCCTTCTTAGAATTATTAATACCTTTTCTAAATTCTCTGGATACAGAGTCAATTGGTCTAAATCCGAAGCTTTGGCTCTGACAGTGTACTGCCCAATAACGGCCTTCCAGCAGGGCGCCTTCCTGTGGCCTAAACAGGGCATTAAGTATTTGGGCATTTTATTCCCAGCAAATTTGTGTGATTTAGTTAAGAGTTAATTTTGACCCCTTAATAAAAAGGTTTTTGAACGATGTGGGCAGGTGGGCTTCATTACATTTATCTATAATTGGGAAGGTTAATGTTATTAAAATGAATTGTATTCCAAAACTACCTGCTACAATCTCTCCCTGTAGATGTCCCCCTCTCTTATTTCAAGCAGTTTGATAGCATAGCGAAGTCCTTTATTTGGAATGGTAAGCGTCCTAGATTACATTTTAATAATTTGCATAGGCCGATCAACAAAGGTGGGCTTGGTCTACCCAAATTTCTTTTTATTATTATGCATTCTGTGTTAGACATTTGGCTCATTGGTCGCTTCCACCTGAGAGATCCCCTCCCAGGTTTTGTATTGAACGGGAAGTTCATTCCCCTATTTTGCCTTTCTATCAAACTAATTGTATATGTTAAGTTACTACACTTGGTGACCTATATGAGAGCGGAGTGTTGAGATCATTTGAAGATTTGGTTCAACATTTTGGGATTCCTTGATCTCAGTTTTTTAGGTATTTACAGCTGCGCCACCTGCTTTGTACTATTTTTGGGAGTAGCATACAGCACCCCAAAGCGGCAGATACTCTGAGAGTGGTGATTACTGTTTTGGAAAAGATCATAAGGAATCCGTGTTTTACTCCCTGCTAATTCAGAGTCTGGGGGACGGAGCTTTAACTTCTATCAAATCTTATGGGAGAAAGATTCCTTTGGTATTGGAGGAAGGAGTGTGGGCTAGGATTTTAAAAAACATCAAGTCTGCATCGAGAGATGCAAGGGTGCGCCTTATGCAATTCAAGATTATACATCGATACTATTGGACCCCCCTCTAGATTGTATAGGCTCGGTCTTAAAGACACACCCACCTGCTGGCAATGCCAGTTGGAGGATGGAGATACGGCCCATGTTTTTTGGTGGTGTGTTGTGATCCAGAGGTTTTGGATGAAGGTTCAGAGTGTTGTGTGTGATTTCATTTTACCCCAGACTATGTGTTTTGGGCGATGGGGAGGTCATCGATATGGGGAACAAAAACATAAAGAACTGGGTCCTGACAAGTGTGATGGTTGCCAGACAGATTGATTTGAGGGGATGGAATCAGCTGTAGCATCTCCATTTCAAGAGTGGAGCGTGGAGATGGGAAGGGTGGCAGCATATGAGGAGATGATATTTAGTAGACTGGGTAATTTGGATTTGTTTGTTGGGAATTGGAGCAAGTGGTTGGCGTTCTTGGTGGGTTCTCGGGGAGAGGTAGCGGAGAGAGAATATTAGCTGTGGATGTGTGTGATTATTATATATACAGTTGTGCTCAAAGGTATGCATGCCCTTGGAGAATTGGTAATATATGTACCATTTTTAAAGAAAACATGAGTGAGCAGGCATTTTTTTATTTCTTATGGGATTCATATTCAACTGTAGGTTATAACAGAATGGCACAATCATAAAACAAAACATGGCAACAAAGAAAAAAAATGAAATAACCCGTTCAAAAGTCTTCATACCCTTAGTTCTTAATACTGTGTATTGCCCCCTTTAGCATCAATGACAGCGTGCAGTCTTTTGTAATAGTTGTCTATGAGGCCCCAAATTCTTGCAGGTGGTATAGCTGCCCATTCGTCTTGGCAAAATGCCTCCAGGTCATGCAAAGTCTTTGGTCATCTTGCATTAGACGTCTTGCACTTTTGAGATCTCCCCAGAGTGGGTCGATGATATTAAGGTCAGGAGACTGTGATGGCCAATCCAGAACCTTCACCTTTTTCTGCTGTAACCACTGGAGGGTCAACTTGGCCTTGTGCTTAGGGTCATTGTCGTGCTGGATAGTCCAAGAGTGTCCTATGTGCAGCTTTCGTGCAGAAGAATGCAAATTGCCAGTATTTTCTGATAACATGCTGCATTAATCTTGCCATCAATTTTCACAAGATTCCCCATGCCTTTAGCGCTCACACACCCCCAAAACATCAGTGAGCCACCACCATGCTTCACAGTGGGGGTGGTATTCTTTTCACTATAGGCCTTGTTGACCCCTCTCCAAACATAGTGTTTATGGTTGTGAACATAAAGCTCTATTTTGGTCTCGTCACTCCAAATTACAGTGTGCCAGAAGCTGTGAGGCATGTCAAGGTGTTGTCATTTGTGGCATTGGCACAGTAAAGTCTTCTTTCTGGCAACTCGACCATGCAGCTCATTTTTGTTCAAGTATCGTCGTATTGTGCTCCTTGAAACAACCACACTGTCTTTTTCCAGAGCAGCCTGTATTTCTCCTGAGGTTACCTGTGGGTTTTTCTTTGTATCCCGAACAATTCTTCTGGCAGTTGTGGCTGAAATCTTTCTTGGTCTACCTGATCTTGGCTTGGTATCAAGAGATCCCCGAATTTTCCACTTCTTAATAAGTGATTGAACAGTACTGACTGGCATTTTCATGGCTTTGCATATCTTTTTATATCCTTTTCCATCTTTATAAAGTTCCATTACCTTGTTATGCAGGTCTTTTGACAGTTCTTTTCTGCTCTCCATGGCTCAGTATCTAGCCTGCTCAGTGCATCCACGTGAGAGCTAACAAACTAATCGACTTTTTATACACAGACACTAATTGCAATTTAAAAAGCCACAGGTGTGGGAAATTAACCTTTAATTGCCATTTAAACCTGTGTGTGTCACCTTGTGTGTCTGTAACAAGGCCAAACATTCAAAGGTGTGTAAACTTTTGATCAGGGCCATTTGGGTGATTTCTGTTATCATTATGATTTAAAAAGTAGCCAAACAACTATGTGATGATAAATGGCTTCATATGATCACTGTCCTTAAATAAAAGACAGTTTTTTGCATGATCAGTCATATTTTCAAAATCAATGCCAAAATTTCACAATTTCTGCCAGGGTATGCAAACTTTTGAGCACAACTGTATATATATATATTTTTTTTATTTCTTTGTTATTTTTTTCTTTCTTTATTTATTTATTTCTGTGTGTTCATGTGACCACGGGAGTGGTTGTTGGGGGTCGGCGTGGGGTTGGAGATTGGGAGGGGTAGTGGTGGGGATTAAATGTTAAATGTTGATTCCATGTATATATGTCTTGTTTTTTGTGTCTTCTGTGGCATCAATAAAAATGTTAATCACAAGACGCTGCACTCACGAATCGCCCTCGTTCTGAGGGACGATTCAGCCTCATGCGCCCTCCCACCCGCCTCTTCTGTGAAACCCGAGGGGGTCACACAAGGAGGCACGGTAGGGCCGTGAGGTCGAGCATGATGAATTTGAGGTGGACCTCGTGCCGGCACACGCCCTGCAAGCCCCTCAATCTCCATGCAACTACATTAATCTATTCCGATGCATTATGTATGTGATGAGCTCTGGCCCTCCAAAGGAGTGCACGGCCTCGTCTCGATCGCCGGTTCTGGCGCTGGGGATGATGACGATGTCATGTCTCTCGCTGCATCAGGCAAGTGGACAGTGGATGATGCTACCGCCCCTCCCCCCAGCAAGGCGAGGAGCGTGTACACGCCACTGACAAGGAGAAGCTTCGCGTCCTTTCAAGGGTGGTCGAAGAGCTCGATAACGAGTGGTCTCCTCCAGAGGAACGTACACAGTCTCGCCTTGATGAATGGTTCCTGCAGTCTGGACTCCGTCAAGCAACCACGTCTCGTAGATCTGCCCCGTTCTTCCATGAAGTTCATAACGAACTGTCAAAATCATGGTGCACGCCCTATTCAGCTCGCAGTGATTACATCCTGTCCAATGTGGATTACGGGGAAGAAAACTGTTATGTCCAACTACCCCACCTGAATTGGCGGTAGCGGCACATTTATGCCCAGCGTTTAGCAGGGTGTGGAACTCTCACCCCGTTCATCTTTCTAAGCCTTATCGGCTAACGTCCATACTGGCTGGAAGAGCATACTCAGCGGCGGGTCAGACTGGTTCAGCACCCCACGCGATGACGGTGCTCCAAGTTTTCCAAGCTAAGCTCCTCAAACAAATGGATGAGCAAGACTATGATCCAGAGACGTTCAAAGAGCTCAGCACAAGCCACCTCAGCACAAGCCCTCTCTCAGGCACATGGCACAATCTGGCATCCCCAGCCCAAGCTGTGGAACTTGCATGTGTGGCCCCTGAACGGAGCACACTAAATGTGTTAGAACTGAACAATAGAGGTTGTTTCATATGAATTAATAAGCCTGCTGTCCCGCTGTGAAAATGCGTGGCAAGTCCTCACGGACGTGTCAGAGCTGGTGTTTACAACAATTGAGCACAATCTGTGGTCTGACCACATGATATGCTGGTTTTTCGTGCACATACTGTGACACACACAGCGGGATTTACAGCCGTTAATTCCTCATTCTGAGACGCTTGAATCGTGCACTCGCAACGTGTCCATTCATGATGTTAACTCAGAAACAGATCTTATCGCACATCCGTCCTCAGGACTGTGTGTTTTTTGAAATACCCCAGCGATTGGTTATTACTAGCCAATCAGAGGCACTACTGAGCGAACACAGAGACTTACTGCTTTGCATATTGAAAATCTGGTCTAATGCACTTCCCCCAGTGTGCCTCCTTCATTCTGTCATCAGCAAAGTCCAGGTGGAAACAGTTCTGTTAAATGCGCCGAAATGGCCCAATCAGCCATGGTTTCCAGAAATGATAGAGATGCTATACAGCTCGCCATGGGAAATACCGCTGAGGAGGGATCTCCTTTCTCAGGCACAAGGCACAATCTGGCATCCCCAGCCCAAGCTGTGGAACCTGCATGTGTGGCCCCTGAACAGAGCACACAAAATGCGTTAGAACTGACGCATTCAGTCATGAACACCATTTTACAGGCTAGAGCGCCGTCCACGAGGTGCTTCCATGCGCTAAAATGGTATGTGTTCACTGATTGGTGTCTTTCACATGGCAAAGACCAGTAAATTGCCCTATACATGAATTTATCATATTTCTTCAAGAACAATTAGATGTGGAGGGTCACGTGAAGGCATGCGAGGATTGGACGTGTTGACGGCGAGCTCTGCGCACTTTGATAGTTTTAACACTTTTAATGACATAAACTGGTGAGATTTGATACATTCTGTTCCATAACTGTTCTAGGTGGACAATATGTCAAAGAATTCAAAATCCTTGTGCTCTGGAGACATTAAAAGACACCTAGTTGAACTGCAGCTGGCGGAATAACATCCGTATTGTTGGAATCCCTGAGAGAGCAGAGGGACAGGATACTGTGAAATTCCTGGATGGGCTCTTTCCGAATCTGCTCAACGTAGCAGGCCATAAGCTGGAAATCGAGCGAGCTCACAGGGTTCCTGCTTGTCGATCCGCAGAGGAGACAGGCCCCGATAAATTCTGGCCAAGTGGGCCTGACTCACTGAACATTCACTTGACTGTTTGAGGAACTGAGCACCTTCTTTGTTTCTTTTTGTGCTGGTTCCGCCTAGCGGCTGGAGTTTGTTTTGTGGAGGAGCACACCTTCGGGACAGTTATGTGAATGAATCTACATGTTCTTTGTTTTTATTCCGCCTATTGGCTGGAGTTTGTTTTATAGATTATATTTTGTTGTGTATCTCTGTCACACAGAATTTGTATAGAAACACTGGACTTGAGCATTCCGAAGGCAAAGTTGTCACGGGGGCTCTCGTAGGCATACATGGACTGTTTGCTGTCGTGCACGGGGTTAATGCGCACATTTTTCTTTTTTCTGTTTGTTTGATTCTGGGGTAAGTTTGGGGTTTGACCATTGCTCTAATGTTGGAATGTGGTCTTTTGTTATTAACAATTTTTTTGATTCCAGTGACAGATTAAATAAACATGAATTTAAACACTTCCCTCCGAACACCACCCACCCAACACAAGCACGCACCTCAGTGGTCCGATAGTAAATTAATAATGACACATAGATAAACAATAAATCAACAGAAAGTATTTAGAAAAAAATAAAGAAAAAACAAAATCACAAAATGTGTGTTCAAACTAAGTTTGAACACACATTTAACATTGGCTATCTCCCTCCAATGTCACCCCCCAAGAGCCCTCCAAAAAATCCAAATAACCCCCATTTTTTATTAAATGAACACATGTTGCCCAGCCTTCTATATATCATCCCCTAAAATGCTGCCACCCTGCCCAACTCCGTGCACCACTCCCGAAACGAGTGCGCTCCAGCTGACTTCCATCCCCTAAGGATGACCTGTCTTCTGATCATGACGCCAGCCAGGACCCAATTCTTTATGAACCCATCCCCTGTATTAATAATCGTCTGTATTAATAATCGTCCCATCTCCTAGAATACAGATTCTGGGGCTAAATAAAATTTGAATCCCCAATACATCACACATAAAATTCTGAACCCTCAACCAAAAAAACATGGGTTGTGTCTCCATCTTCTGATTGGCATTGCCAGCAGGTGGGTGTGTCTTTGAGACCAAGTCAATACAATCTAGAAGAGGTCCAATAGAATCGATGTAAAATCTTATATTGCATCAGACGCACCCTTGCATTTCTAGATGTAGACATGACATTTTTTAAATCCTAGCCCACACTTCCTCCTCCAATAGCAAGTTTAAATCTTTCTCCCATAATCTCTTTAACAAGGAATAATACACTGATGCCTCATGACCTTTTCCAAAGGCAGCAATCGACACTTCCTGAGTATCTGCCGCTTTAGGAGGGTGTATGCTAAAATAATACAGAGCAGATGGCGCAGCTGTAAATACCTAAAGAACTGAGATCTGGGAATCCTAAAATATTGAATCGTATTTTCATAAGATCTCAACACTCCACTCTCATATAGGTCACCGAGCGCATTCACCTCCTTCACAATCCACTCTGACCAGCACAAAGGGGACTTATTAATACATAATTTTGGGTTCCTCCATATGCTCGAGGCAGCATTTAAATAAATGTCTGAATTAAACATTCTGGACACTTTTGTCCATACTGTGTGCAAATGCGAGATAACGGGTTGTAACAACTCCGGTTAGTTTAATAGAAAGGCTTTGCAATGGCAAAATAGGGGCAAGAACTTCCTGTTCAATACAAAACCAGGGAGGGGCTCTCTCAGGTGGAAGCGACCCATTGGTCATTAGCCAAACTTCTGAGACCGAATGAATAATAATAAAACAAAGCAGGCCTAGCCCACCTTTGTAAATCGGCCTATGTAACTTATTGAAATGTAATCTGGGACGCTTACCATTCCAAATGTAGGACTTCCCTATGCTACAAAAATGCTTGAAATAAGGAGAGGGGGACATCTATAGGGAGAGATTGTAGCAGGTAGTTGAATTTTAGAATACAATTCATTTTAATAACATTAACCTTCCCATTCATAGATAAATGTAATGAAGCCAACCTGCCCACATCGCTCGAAAACTTTTTCTTAAGGGATCAAAATTAACTAACTAAATCACACAAATTTGCTGGGAATTAAATACCCAAATACTTAATGCCCTGTTTAGGCCACTGGAAGGTGCCCGGCTGAAAAGCCGTTACTGGGCAGTATGCTGTCAGAGCCAAAGCTTCTGATTTAGACCAACTAACTCTGTATCCTGAGAACTTAGAAAAGGAATGAATAATTCTGTGGAGGCAAGGCATAGATCTAGTAGGGTCAGAGACGAATAGTAAAATATCATCTTCTTAAAGCAAAAGCTTATGCGCCATACCTCCCGCCACCACCCCTGGAAAATCATCTTCCTTTCTTATCGCGGCTGCTAATGGTTCTAGGCCAAGACAGAACAATAATGGGGAAAGAGGGCAACCCTGCCGAGTGCTCCTATCCAGAGTAAAATAATCTGAAATTAATCCATGTGTTTGTACCGCTGCTACAGGGTGTCTATAAAGTAACTTAATCCATCCAATAAAAGTACTCCCAAACCCATTAATTTCCAAAATCTTAAAAAGATAATCCCATTCTACCATAACAAATGCTTTTTCGGCGTCAAGTGAGATAGCAGCGACCGGAGACTGATCATTCACTACTGACCACATGATATTAATGAAACGCCTAATGTTATCAGAAGAGCTACGGCCCCGAATAAACCCCACCTGATCTATATGTATAAGAGATGTCATGACTTTACTTAATCGGTTAGCCAAAATTTTTGACAACATTTTTACATCTAGCTGGTTCAGGGAAATTGGATGGTAACTTTTACACTCACTTGGATCTTTGTCCTTTTTAAGAAACAGACTGATCTGGGCTTGCGTCTTGGTTGGCGGAAGCTTTCCGTTCTTTAATGATTCTGTATAAACTTCTAACAAAAGTGGAGCCAATTCTATAGGATAAGATCTGAAAAATTCAGTGGAAAACCATCTGGCCCCAGAGCCTTGCCTGTAGGTAAGGCCTTAATTACCTCATCAATCTCCTCCAAGGTTATCTCAGAATCAATCATCAATTTAGGAAGTTCTAATGGTTCCACAAAGTTTCTAATATCCTCATCAGTAGACAAAGACATAGAACTATAGAGATCAAGATAGAATTCTTTAAAAGCATTATTAATATCAATGGCCGAGGTAAAAATTTAACCTCCAGCAGATTTCACTGAGGGATTGGTAGAAAAAGACTCTCTCTGATTTATATACCTAGCCAAAAGCTTCACTGCTTTGTCCCCCGACTCAAAGTATGACTGTCTTGCCCTGAATAACCAAAACTCCACTTTCCACAACAAAATAGTGTTATATCTGTATTTCAATCATGTCAGTTCTCTGAGGCCATCAGACGACATTCGGCACTTCAGCTCTGCCTCGGCACTTTTAATATTCCCTTCCAATTCCACTAGTTCTCGTGCTTTGGATTTTTTGATGAATGAGGCATACTGTATGATCCGACCCCTAAGAACTGCCTTATGTGCCTCCCAAGCCACGCCCACAGAGGATACTGAGGACCAGTTGGTCTCCATATAGACATTGATTTCAGTCTTTAACATTTGTTGGAAATCAGGATTTTGCAAAAGGGATACATTAAAGTGCCAACTATATGATCTCTTTTTCTCCATATGTTGCAACACCTCTAAACTCACCAGGGTGTGATCTGAGGCTAAGATGTTTCCAACTGAGCAATCGACAACAGATGAAATTAGAGATTTAGATATAAAAAAAAATCTATTCTAGAATAAATCTTAAGAACTGATGAAAAAAATGTATAATCCCTACCAGATGTGTTCAAAAGTCTCCAAATATCTGTAAGACCAAGATTTTTACACATCCTATGAAGCATCAATGTTGCTCTAGGGGGCTTACACACTTTTGCTTCACAATGATCAAGGACTGAGTCCATCAAAAGATTAAAGTCTCCCCCCAATAGTCCATCAAAAGATTAAAGTCTCCCCCCAATATTATATCATGAGGGGTGCCAGCGGCTTGCAACATCCCCTTCAAGATCTATAAAAAAGCCCTGATCATCAGCATTAGGTGCGTAAATATAAGCCAAAATTAAGCTTTGCCCCTGAATTTCTCCTAAAACAATAATTACTCTTCCTATTTTATCTTTAATCTGTTTGAGACATTTGAATTGTAGATGTTTATTTATCAGTATAATGACTCCCCTACTCTTACTTGAGCCAGCACTAAAGAAAACATGTCCACCCCATATCTTCCCAAATTTTTCAACTTCCTGCGGAGAAAGGTGCGTTTCTTGAAGAAACACTATATTATATTTCTTAAGTTTAAGAAAAGAAATAACCTTCCTTCTTTTTATGGGGTGCCCCAACCCATTCACATTCCATGTGGAGAGAGATAACCCACTTATACTAACATTTGACATTTTAATATAATAAAAAAATATTCTGTGTCAAAAACAAGATTACACAGACCACATTCCCCAATAGTGCAACAATCAAACCCCAAACTTCCCCCCCCAACAAAACAAACAGAAAAAAGAAAAATGTGCGCATTAACCCCGCGCACAACAGTGCCAACCGGCGTCAATCCCTCTAAACTCAAAAGGTCCATGTACGCATACGAGAGTCCCCGCGACTACTTTGCCATAGGATTGCTAAAGTCCGGTGCTTCTATACAAACTTTGTGAGGCAAAATTTCATAACAGAAATACATTGTAAAACAGACCCCAGCCAACAGGCAGAATAAACACAAAGAACATGTAGATTAATTCACAGAACTGTCTTGAAGGTGTGTTTCTCCACAAAACAAATTCCAGCTGATATAAAGCCATTCAGTTTCCTCGGACAGACAGATGATTGTTCAATGAGCCAGCTGTTATGAGTGCAGCAGATGACGTAATCATTCTAATGTTCCGCGAAAATACTCCACAAAAACAAACACAAACTCCAGCCAGCAGGAGGCATAAGCACAAAGAGCGAACAGATTAATCCACAACTGTCCCAAAGGAGTGATATTCCACAAAACAAGCTCCAGCCGCTAGGCAGAACTAGCACAAAAAGAGACAAAATAGGCATCCCGGTTCCTCGGATGATCAAGTGTGTATTGAGCGAGTCAAATTCACTTGGAGGCCGCATAAAAAAAAATACACCATGACGTCAACTTTATAAAGGATGTCCTTGATGTGAGCATGTAGATATTTTGCGGTCATCCATAGTGTCCATTCTCAATCTGGCCGGGAATTTCAGTGTAAAAACGATCTTCCATCAGTGCAAAAGTTTCTTGAAGGAAATATCATTCTACATTTACATTTATGCATATGGTTTTATCCAAAGCAACTTACAGTGCACTTATTACGGGGACAATCCCCCTGGAGCAACCTGGAGTTAAGTGCCTTGCTCAAGGACACAATGGTGGTGGCTGTGGGGATTGAACCAACAACCTTTTGCTTACCAGTTCAGTGCTTTAGTCCACTACACCACCACCACTCCTGTCTACAAATTAAACTCCAGCCACTAGGCGGAGCCAACGCAAAAAGAAACAAAAAATGGCGCTCAGCTTCCTCAGACAATCGAGTCACTGAACAGCGAGTCAGTCCACAATATAAGAAACCTCAAATGGCGTACTCCAATGTATTTATGAAGGAGAGTGCCTGTTTTGGACATGTAAATACTTTGCGATCATCCTTCGTTTCTATTCTCAGTTTGACCAGAAACATAAGTGCAAAAGCGATCTTCAGATGATGTAAAAGTTTCTTACATTCCTTGAACTGATCGCGTTTCTCTCTCGTCGATTCGCAAAGTCCGGGAACAAGAAAATATTGTGATTCTTACAAGAAAGCTTTCCTTTGCTCCTCACCTCGAGTAGTACGAGATCTTTATCGGATGATCTCAGAAATTTGGCCAGAATTGATCGGGGCCTGTCTCCCTCAGCAGATCCATGAGCCGGGACTCTATGTGCTTGCTCGATTTTCAGTTTATGGCCTGTTATGTCGAGCAGATTCGGGAAGAGCTCGTCCAGGAATTTCACCATATCTCTGCCCTCTTCATGCTCAAGAATTCCAACAATTCAAATATTGTTCCTTTGGTTCATATTTTCAAGATATTCCAGTTTTTCCAAAATGTGTTCCAAGTCTGATTTGGACACATGCGGATTAGCGGATAATTCTCTTTCCGAAGACTCCAGATAATCGATTTGTTTCTCAACATCTGTCACTCTTGTGACCGACTCAGAGAATTTTGTTTCCATCGCCATAATCGATCAACATATTACAGCGAGATCCTCCAAGTCAGCAACAACCTTCGTCAGTATCACCGAGATGTTGGACAGTTGACGCTGGATTCCATCTCCCAACGTGCTTTCCAAATCGAGTCCTCGGCTTGCAGTCCCATCAGAGGCCTCAGCTTGAACACGTAAGTGTCTTTTCATGTCTCCAGAGTCTGAGGATTTTGACTTCTTTGCCATGTTTACCTCAAAGAGCAAATATGTAATTGGGTGTATCGAATCTCACTGGATTATAACATGAAAATAATTTAAAAACTAGCAAAGGGCGCGGAGCTCGCGATTCACACGTCTGCTTCTCGCATGGCGTCACGTGTTCCAAATTATTGTATATCTAATTATAACACATGAAAACAAGTTGTAATGATGCATTTTGAATTGTTATGCTTTTTGCAATGCATGATAGTGAGTGAATATGAGTGAAGAGTCATGATTCATTGAAAAAGAAGTGAATTCTGATGGGTAATGACTCGAAACAGCTTTCAAAGTTTAAATGGTGTGTTTGCGCCTTTAAGAGCTGTTTCATGAAGTTTGCACAGTTCTGTTTTGATGTGCAGAATTCTTCAATAACATTACTGTATATCTCATATAATGTAGGCAAACAAGTTGTAATGATGCATTTTGATTTGTAATGATTTCTTTTGCAATGCATGATATTGAGTGAATATGAGTGAAGAGTCATGATTCATTGAAAAATAAGTTAATTCTGATGGGTAATGACTCGAAACAGCTTTCTAAGCTTAAAAAGTTGCTTTTGGGCCTTTAAAATCTGTTCCCTATCTGTCACTCACTCGATGTTGTGTCGATGTAGTGACACTAGGGGTCACTCTTGGGAGTCCGAAGCACCTCTGGTCTTTGATAAAAGGCCAATGAAAATTGGCGAGTGGTATTTGCATACCACTCCCCCGGACATACGGGTATAAAAGGAGCTGGAATGCAACCGCTCATTCAAATTTTCTCTTCGGAGCCGAACGGTCAATGTTCACTGAGCTGAATTCCCACGGCTGTTCATTCACCTCTGCTGGATCTGACAGCGCATTTTAGCGGCTTCTCCCCCCACTCTGCACTGGTGCACTGCAGAGAACGCCCCTGGGCGCTTCGGCAGAAATAAAAGAGTATATTTCTCTAAAAGAGTATATTTCTCTAAAAGAGCGGCACACACGGAATGTCTTTTTAAAGACGCGTCTTTTTAATATGCCTTTCCGTTTGTGTGTTATTCCTGGTTGCGGTCGTTATCTCTCACCTTCTGATGGTCACGATCTTTGTCTTTCGTGTCTGGGTGTGACCCACGCGGAGACAGCATTCGTGATGTACTCATTGTGAGAACATGACCATGGCAACGTTGCGGTCGCGGCTTGCCTTCATAAGAAAGCAAGCCACCCCAGTGGCTCCCCGCCTCGGTCCTTCTACCTATGGGTATGAGGCCAGCGCGGCTAGCACTGGGGGCGATTTGGGGACCCCAATGGGACCATCTCTGCCAGGTATCCCCCCATGGACCTCCCATTCCCCAGCATGCTCGTCTGCCCTGATTGGGCTTCCGGATGTGTCCGCCGGCTCGTCTCATGGCGAGCTCGACCTCTTGTTCGGAGCCCGCAAAGGTGTGCACGAGGATAGTTCTGCATGAGGATAGTTCCGCCCCGGGATTGATGCAGGAGCTGCGCTTAGTGACCGACCTCGCTCTCTGGGCGGGCGATGTCCACCTTGGTGGTCCAGGAGCGCTAACTTTGGCTCAACCTGGTCAAGATGGGAGAGGCCGTCAAGGCACGGTTTCTTGCTGCCCCCATTTCCCAGGTTGGCCTATTCAGCGACACCGTCAAGGACTTTGCCCAGCAGGTCTCAGCAGTGAAGCAGTAAACGTTGGCTATTCGGCACATCCTGCCCCAGCATGGCTCAAGATCCCGCACCCCGCCTGCTTGTTGCCAAGGGCGTCCCCCTGCGGTGACTGCACCAGCTCCGCCGCAGCCCGCCCCTGCGGCCCGGCCCGGCCCCGGCGTGGAGCCCACTGCAGGAAGCAGACGCCACCCGTCTCACGGCCGGCCACCAAGAATGGCTTTGAAGTGCCCCTGAGATGGGCGACCCAGGGATGACGAAACCCACTGCTTCGGAGCTGGTAAGCTCCATCCCCCGGTGGAGGGCCGGGAGGAGAATCTTTTGTTGTCTTTTCATTTAATTCCGCCTCATGCCCAAGTGGCTGCGGTACCCAAGAGTTCAGCAAAAGAGCAGTTTCCTTGTTCCCTGGTAACATACCCGGTGTGCACGGCCGTCATCACGACCACCATCCACCATTCCATTTTGGCAGGTTTGGTGCTCCAACGGCAGTCTCCCCACCCCTGCACGCCCAGCTGTGGCACAAATCCGCCCCCGATGTGACAGTCTCCATGGGTCACGAGGACAGGCCTCTTCCTCCCCCATCCCAGGCTGTTCCGGGGGTGGTCACAAGGAGCCAGGTAAGTGCTTCGATGTCCCTGAACTCAGCACGACCACAACATGCCGTGGCACCTCAGGCTCTGCCCCGCCGTAAGGCCCCATCCGCCGGTACGTCCGACGAGATTGTCCCCTTGGTCCCCCTCACCCGGAGCTTGGATGCATGGCTTGCGCTTACCAACCCGTCGCGATGGCTGATCCGGACCGTCCGACTCAATTTCTCAGGATACAAAGTCAATTGGTCTAAATCCGAAGCTTTGGCTTTGACAGCTTACTGTCCAGTGACGGCCTTCTAGCTGGGTGCCTTCCAGTGGCCCAAACAGGGAATTAAGTATTTGGGAATTTTATTCCCAGCAGATTTGTCTGATTTAGTCAGTTTATTTTGATCCCTTAATAAAAAGGTTTTCGAATGATGTGGACAGGTGGGCTTCATTACACTTATCGATGATTGGGAAGGTTAATGTTATTAAAATGAATTGTATTCCAAAATTCAACTACCTGCTACAGTCTCTCCCTGTAGATGTCCCCCTCTCTTATTTCAAGCAATTTGATAGCATAGCGAAGTCCTTCATTTGGAATGGTAAGCATCCCAGGTTAAATTTCAATAAGTTACATTGAAAAGGAAGTTCTTGCCGCTATCTCGCCACTGCAAAGCCTTTTGATTAAACTAACCGGAGAGGTTAAGTCATACCCCGTTATTTTGCATTTGCACTCGATATGGACAAAAGTGTCCAGAGTGTTTAATTCTGATATTTATTTAAACGTAGCCTCAAGCATATGGCTAAACCCTAAACTATGTATTAATAAGTCCCCTTTTTGTTGGTCAGATTGGATTGTTAGGGGGGTTAATACACTTGGTGACTTATATGAGAGTGGAGTATTGAGACCTTTTGAAAATTTGGTTCAACATTTTGGCATTCCCAGATCTCAGTTTTATAAGTTTTTACAGCTGCGCCACTTACTCTGCACTGTTTTTGGGAGTGGCATGCACCCCCCCCAGTGCGGCAGATACTCTGGGAGTGGTGATTGCTGCTTTTGGAAAAGGTCATGAGGCATCAGTGTATTACTGCCTGCTAATTCAGAGTCTGGGGGACGGAACTTTGAATTCTCTCAAAAAATTATGGGAGAAAGATCTAAACTTGACATTGGAGGAGGGGGTGTGGGCTAGGATCCTAAAAAATGTCAAGTCTGCATCTAGAGATGCAAGGTTTCGCCTTAAGAATTTTACATCGATTTTATTGGACCCCTCCAGATTGTATAGGCTTGGTCTTAAAGACACACTCACTTGCTGGCGATGTCAATCAGAGGTTGGAGACATAACTCATATCTTTTGGGGGGGTGTTGAGATCCAGGAGTTCTGGTTGAAAGTTTAGAGTCTTATATGTGATGTATTGGGCACTCGGCTTTCACTTTGCCCAGGACTATTTTGGGCGATGGGGTGGTCATCGACGTTGAGAATCGGCACATAAAGAGTTGGGTCCTAACGAGCGTCATGATCGCCAGACAGGATATTTTAAGGGGTTGGGGGTCGGTTGGAGTGCCCTCATTTCATGAGTGGTGCTCGGAAATGGGGAGGGTGGCAGCCTTTGAGGAAGGGATGTATAGAAGGCTGGGAAATCTGGGGTTATCTGATAGGAAATGGGGCAGATATTTGGCCTTTGTGGAAGGCTTTCGGGGAGGGGTAGTGGAGAGGGATCTCTAGTTTAAAATATGTGTGTGCAGTTTGATTGTTTTTTGAAAATATGCTTTTTATTTATTTATTTTTTTTATTTTTGTGTGTGTGTGTGTGTGTTTTGTGTTTTTTTTATATATTTTTTTTTTTACATTTATGACCACTGGGGTGTGTTTGTGTAGGGTGGGGTGTTTGGGGGGAAGGGTTTAATTGTACATAACCTGATTCCGCATTTTCTGTGATGTTTATTTAATTTGTTGAATGGAATCAATAAAAATTGTTAATAACCAAAAAACACAAAAAAACTTATAGAGTAATACAGGTGCATCTCAAATTAGAATGTCGTGGAAAAGTTCATTTATTTCAGTAATTCAACTCAAATTGTGAAACTCGTGTATTAAATAAATTCAATGCACACAGACTGAAGTAGTTTAAGTCTTTGGTTCTTTTAATTGTGATGATTTTGGCTCACATTTAACAAAAACCCACCAATTCACTATCTCAAAATTAGAATACATCATAAGACCAATAAAAAAAACATTTTTAGTGAATTGTTGGCCTTCTGGAAAGTATGTTCATTTACTGTATATGTACTCAATACTTGGTAGGGGCTCCTTTTGCTTTAATTACTGCCTCAATTTGGCGTGGCATGGAGGTGATCAGTTTGTGGCACTGCTGAGGTGGTATGGAAGCCCAGGTTTCTTTGACAGTGGCCTTCAGCTCATCTGCATTTTTTGGTCTCTTGTTTCTCATTTTCCTCTTGACAATACCCCATAGATTCTCTATGGGGTTCAGGTCTGGTGAGTTTGCTGGCCAGTCAAGCACACCAACACCATGGTCATTTAACCAACTTTTGGTGCTTTTGGCAGTGTGGGCAGGTGCCAAATCCTGCTGGAAAATGAAATCAGCATCTTTAAAAAGCTGGTCAGCAGAAGGAAGCATGAAGTGCTCCAAAATTTCTTGGTAAACGGGTGCAGTGACTTTGGTTTTCAAAAAACACAATGGACCAACACCAGCAGATGACATTGCACCCCAAATCATCACAAACTGTGGAAACTTAACACTGGACTTCAAGCAACTTGGGCTATGAGCTTCTCTACCCTTCCTCCAGACTCTAGGACCTTGGTTTCCAAATGAAATACAAAACTTGCTCTCATCTGAAAAGAGGACTTTGGAACACTGGGCAACAGTCCAGTTCTTCTTCTCCTTAGCCCAGGTAAGACGCCTCTGACGTTGTCTGTGGTTCAGGAGTGGCTTAACAAGAGGAATACGACAACTGTAGTCAAATGTCTTGATATGTCTGTGTGTGGTGGCTCTTGATGCCTTGACCCCAGCCTCAGTCCATTCCTTGTGAAGTTCACCCAAATTCTTGAATCGATTTTGCTTGACAATCATAAGGCTGTGGTTCTCTCGGTTGGTTGTGCATCTAATATCTTCCACACTTTTTCCTTCCACTCAACTTTCTGTTAACATGCTTGGATACAGCACTCTGTGAACAGCCAGCTTCTTTGGCAATGAATGTTTGTGGCTTACCCTCCTTGTGAAGGGTGTCAATGATTGTCTTCTGGACAACTGTCAGATCAGCAGTTTTCCCCATGATTGTGTAGCCTAGTGAATCAAACTGAGAGACCATTTTGAAGGCTCAGGAAACCTTTGCAGGTGTTTTGAGTTGATTAGCTGATTGGCATGTCACCATATTCTAATTTTTTGAGATAGTGAATTGGTGGGTTTTTGTTAAATGTGAGCCAAAATCATCACAATTAAAAGAACTAAAGACTTAAACTACTTCAGTCTGTGTGCATTGAATTCATTTAATACACAGGTTTCACAATTTGAGTTGAATTACTGAAATAAATGAACTTTTCCACGACATTCTAATTTATTGAGATGTACCTGTACGTTGTATTTTTCTGTCATGCTGGTTGTTGCCGAGATAGTAAACAGCCGCGGCCCGTCCGTTCTGCCGCATTAGTTGGGATCACTTCAACAGCTGTGTGTCGCTGCCTTGAAACCAGGCTGCACATGAAACACAGAGTATGAATGCGAGTACTCAAATGTTGAATTTACTCAAAATGTCCATCCCTACTAGTAGCCTAGATAAATTAGATAGCTAATTTTAGGTGACACTCAATGCTTAACTGTTAAGGAAAAAATTTGCCAACTCAGCATCCATTTTAAAGGATTTCTGGACTTTAAGCTGTCTCCATCTTCCAAAGGCATCTCCAATATTTATCCTTGTTTTACTATGCCTCTGGTCATGGTGGTTTTTAGACGGATGGCGAGGCTTTTTAGGTCGGGTGGTATCCGTTATCTCTGATCCAGTTCATTTTCTGGCTTCCATTTCTGCAGCACGCAGTGTTGTTTGTTCAAAACTTGTTCAAATCTGGCAACTCGGGGTGTCGAAATACTATTGATGAGTGGGCAATGGGCGGGATCACACAGGCCAAAACATCAACAAAAATTCCGGCCCCGAATGGTAACTTCTAAGTAGAATATACTGGCTATAGCATTATTATCGGAGAAGCCAGTATTTCAATTTAGCATGTTTCCTAATTCTCTAATGACATTTTATGGTCATTTTATGATTTAGTACAGTAACAATATTACATATAGCACCTTTCATAAACTAGTACTTTTTTGTGATTAACAATTTTTTATCAATTCACACATTAAACAAAGAAAAGCAAACATATATACACATAATCAACATTTAACCCCCACTACCACCCCTCCCTCTCCCAATCCCCAACCCCACCCCGACCCTCAACAAACACCCCTGTGGTCACACATGAGCACATACACACACACACACACACACACATTAATAACTACACCTCTCTCTCCACTGCCCCACCCCGAGAGTCCTCCAAGAACGCCAAATATTTGCCCCATTTCCCAACAAACAAATCCAAATTCCTCAGTCTCTGAGTACCACTCATGAAATGGGGGCGCTCCAGATGACTTCCATCCCCTTAAAACAACTTGTCTGGCGATCATGACACTGGTTAGGACCCAATTTTTGTGTGTTTATTCCCTATATTTATGATGAAATTTGAGTGCCCAATACGTCACACATAAAACTCTGAACCTACAACCAAAATTCTTGGATCTTAACACACCACCAAAAAACATGTGTTGTGTCTCCATCTTCTGATTGGCATCACCAGCAGGTGGGTGTGTCTTTAAAACCAAGCCTATACAATCTAGAGGGGGTCCAATAGAATCAATATAAAATCTTGAATTGCATAAGGTGCACCCTTGCATCTCTAGATGCAGACTCTTTGTTTTTTAGAATCCTAGCCCACACTCCCTCCTCCAATACCAAGTTTAAATCTTTCTCCCATAATCTCCTGATAGAAGTTAAGGCTCTGTCCCCCAGACTCTGAATTAGCAGGGAGTAATACACTGATGCCTCATGACCTTTTTTAAAAACAGTAATCACCACTCCCAGAGTATCTGCTGCTTTAGGGGTGTGTATGCTTCTCCCAAAAATAGTACAGAGCAGGTGGTGCAGCGTTTTGTTTTTGTTTTTTTTGTTTTTTTGTTATTAACAATTTAATTGATTCCATACAACAAACACAAAAAAAAAAAAACAGAATATTTGGAATCAAATTATATAAATGTACAACCCTGCCCCCAAACATTAACCCCACCACCCGACACAAACAGGCACCCCAGTGGTCAAATCCCCATTGACAATGACACACAAACAGACAATAAAACAGTAGAAAATATTTAGAAACATGAAAAAACATAAAAAGGATACATTAAAAAAAAAGGCAACACACATTTAAAACAACAAGTCTCCCTCCACTGCCCCTCCCGAGAGCCTTCTAAATAGGCTAAATAGCTGCCCCATTTCTTAATTTCTTGACAAATCTATGTTGCCTAGCCTTCTATGTGACAACTCTTCAAATGCGGATACTCTGCCCATCTCCGTGTACCACTCACGAAATGAGGGCACTCCAGCTGACTTCCATCCCCTAAGGATGACCTGTCTGCCTATCATAACACCGGCCAGGATCCAATTCTGGGGCAAAATGAAATCTGAGTGCCCAATACGTCACACATAAAACTCTGAACCTTTAAACTAAATTCTTAGATCTTTTATTTTTTGCTATTAACAGTTTTTAATGATTCCATACATAAATCATACAAACATAACATAAAATACGGAATCAATTATATACATTAAACCCCTCCCCCCGGACATTCCCCCACACCCCCCACCCAACACAAACATGCACTACAGTGATCACCAACAATTAGAACATAAAATAATAATAATAATAATAATAATAAATAAATAAAACATAAAAAAATATATATACTTTCAAACAACATCATCTATTCTAGAATAAATCTTGTGGACAGATGAAAAAATTTTATAGTCCCTACCAGATGGGTTCAAAAGTCTCCAAATATCTGTAAGACCAAGATTTTTACACATCCTGAGAAGCGTCAATGGGCTTGCAACATCCCTTCAAGATCTATAAAAAAGCCCTGATCATCAATGTTACGTGCATAATTATTAGCCAAAATCATCCCGTGCCCCTGAATTTCTGCTATAACAATAATGACTCTTCCTAATTTATCTTTAATCTGTTTGAGACATTTGAATTGTACAGTTGTGCTCAAATGTTTGCATACCCTGTCAGAAATTGTGAAATTTTGGCATTGATTTAGAAAATATGACTGATCATGCAAAAAAACTGTCTTTTATTTAAGGATAGTGATCATATGAAGCCATTTATTATCACATAGTTTTTTGGCTCCTTTTTAAATCATAATGATAACAGAAATCACCCAAATGGCCCTGATAAAAAGTTTGCATACCCTTGAATGTTTGACCTTTTTACAGACACACAAGGTGACACACACAGGTTTAAATGGCAATTAAAGGTTAATTTCCCACACCTGTGGCTTTTTAAATTGCAATTAGTGCCTGTGTATAAATAGTCAATGAGTTTGTTAGCTCTCACATGGATGCACTGAGCAGGCTAGATACTGAGCCATGGGGATCAGAAAAGAACTATCAAAAGACCTGCGTAACAAGGTAATGGAACTTTATAAAGATGGAAAAGGATATAAAAAGGTATCCAAAGCCTTGAAAATGCCAGTCAGTACTGTTCAATCACTTATTAAGAAGTGGAAAATTCAGGGATCTCTTGATACCAAGCCAAGGTCAGGTAGACCAAGAAAGATTTCAGCCACAACTGCCAGATGAATTGTTTGGGATACAAAGAAAACCCACAGGTAACCTCAGGAGAAATACAGGCTGCTCTGGAAAAAGACGGTGTGGTTGTTTCAAGAAGCACAATACGACGATACTTGAACAAAAATGAGCTGCATGGTCGAGTTGCCAGAAAGAAGACTTTACTGCGCCAACGCCACAAAAAAGCCCGGTTACAATATGCCGACAACACCTTGACACAGCTCACAGCTTCTGGCACACTGTAATTTGGAGTGACGAGACCAAAATACATCTTTATGTTCACAACCATAAGCGCTATGTTTGGAGAGAGGTCAACAAGGCCTATAGTGAAAAGAATACCATCCCCACTGTGAAGCATGGTGGTGGCTCACTGATGTTTTGGGGGGGGGGGGTAGCTCTAAAGGCATGGGGAATCTTGTGAAAATTGATGGCAAGATGAATGCAGCATGTTATCAGAAAATACTGGCAGACAATTTGCATTCTTCTGCACGAAAGCTGCACATGGGACACACTTGGACTTTCCAGCATGACAATTACCCTAACCACAAGGCCAAGTTGACCCTTCAGTGGTTACAGCAGAAAAAGGTGAAGGTTCTGGAGTGGCCATCACAGTCTCCTGACCTTAATATCATTGAGCCACTCTGGGGAGATCTCAAACGTGCGGTTCATGCAAGACGACCAAAGACTTTGCATGACCTGGAGGTATTTTGCCAAGGCGAATGGACAGCTATAACACCTGCAAGAATTTGGGGCCTCATATACAACTATTACAAAAGACTGCACGCTGTCATTGATGCTAAAGGGGGCAATACATAGTATTAAGAACTAAGGGTATTTTTTTCTTTGTTGCCATGTTTTGTTTTATGATTGTGCCATTCTGTTTTAACCTACAGTGGAATATGAATCCTATAAGAAATAAAAGAAATGTGTTTTGCCTGCTCACTCATGTTTTCTTTAAAAATGGTACACATATTACCAATTCTCCAAGGGTATGCAAACTTTTGAGCACAACTGTAGATGTTTACTCATCAGTGTAACGACTCCCCTGCTCTTACTTGAGCCAGCACTAAAGAGAACATGTCCACCCCATATCTTCCCAATTTTTTCAGCTTCCTGCGGGGAAAGATTCGTTTCTTGAAGAAACACTATATCATATTTCTTACATTTAAGAAAAGAAATAACCTTCCTTCTTTTTATGGGGTGCCCCAACCCATTCACATTCCACGTGGAGAGAGACAATCCACTTAATTTTTTCCAGATTAACACATTTTTATTGATTCTCATAAATGAACATAGAAAAACAAAAATATATACACAGAATCAATCTTAACCCCCACTATTACCCCTCCCAATCCCCAACCCCACCCTGGCCCCAACAACATCCAAGTGGTCACAACTTAAGAAGACACACACACACAAACAATCAATAAAATAAAATAAAAAAATTCAAAATATAATAAAAATAATCACCCATCCATAAATGATATATACCCGCCCCATATCTCCACAAACCCAATGTATTTCCCCTTTTTTCTAAATGACCCCCCCTCAAAGGCTGCCACCCTTCACATCTCCGAGCACCACTCCTGAAAGGAGGGTGGTCCAGCCGACCTCCAAGCCCCTTAAAATTATCTGTCTGGCGATCATGACACTGGTTAAGACCCAACTCTTTATATGTCTATTTTCAATATCGATGACAGCCCCATCGCCCAAAATACAGAGTCTGGGGCAAAATGATACCTAAGTGCCTAATACATTGCACATCAGACTCTGAACTTTTAACCAAAACTCCTGGATCTCAACACACCCTCAAAAGGCATGGGTTATGTCTCCATCCTCTTGGGATGTCGAGAGA
Organism: Myxocyprinus asiaticus; assembly: GCF_019703515.2. Classification (NCBI taxonomy): domain Eukaryota; kingdom Metazoa; phylum Chordata; class Actinopteri; order Cypriniformes; family Catostomidae; genus Myxocyprinus; species Myxocyprinus asiaticus. The sequence continues at coordinate 2,226,873 of NC_059370.1, read as the reverse complement.
CGGGTCGATTATCTGGAGTCTTCGGAGAGGGAATTAGCTGCTAATCCGCTAGTGACCAAAGTAGATTTGGAACACATTTGGGAAAAGTTGGAAGACCTTGAAAATCATAATTGTTGGAATTCCTGAGCATGAGGAAGGTCGAGATATGGTAAAATTCCTAGACAAGCTCTTCTCGAGTCTGCTCAACATAACAGGCCATAAACTGGAAATCGAGCGAGCTCACAGATCCCAGCTTGCAGATCCGCCGAAGGAGATAGGCCCCGATCAATTCTGGCCAAATTTCTGAGATCATCCGATAAAGATCGCGTGTTGCGCGAAGCGAGTAGTGAAGGAAAGCTTTCTTAGAAGAATCACAGTATTTTCTTGTTCCCAGACTTTGCGAATTCGACAAGAGAGAAACGTGATCGATTCAAGGAATGCAAGAAACTCTTACATTAACGGAAGATCGCTTTTGCACTTATGTTTCTGGCCAAATTGAGAATAGATACAAAGGATGGCCGCAAAATATTTACATGCCCACAGCAAGCATTGTCTTTCATAGAGACAATGGGGTGAGTAAGCCATTTGGTGATTTTCATGTTGCCCCCAAGTGAGCTTGTCTCACTGAACTTACACTTGACTGTCTGAGGAAGCTGGGCACCTTTTTGTTTCTTTTTGTGTTGGCTCCGCCTAGCTGCTGGAGTCTGTTTTGTGTAGTAACACTCTTTCAAGAATCTTTTGTATCGACGGAGGATCGCTTTTGCACTGATGTTTCTGGCCAAATTGAGAATGGATACTAAGGATGGTCGCAACATATTTACATGCCCACAACAAGTGATGTCTTTCATAAAATCATTGGACTGAGGAAGTCATGGTGTGTTTCTCACGTTGCTCTCAAGTGAGCTTGACTCGCTGAACATACACTTGACTGTCCTAGGAAGCTGGGCGCCTTTCTTGTTTCTTTTTGTGCTGGTTCTACCTAGAGACTGGAGTTTGTTTTGTGGAATAACACTCCTTCAGGACAGTTGTGGATGAATCTGCACGTTCTTTGTGCTTATGCCTCCTATTGGCTGGAGTTTGTTTTGTGGAGTATGTTTTGCAGGACATTGGAAGGATTAGGTCATCTGCTGCATTCATGAACAGCTGGCTCACTGAACATTCATTTGACTGTCCAAGGAAACTGAATGGTTTCTTTTTTTTTGTTTTTTGTTTTGTGCTGGTTCCACTAGCGGCTGGGGTGGGTATGTTTTCTTTAGTGTTGGCTCAAGTAAGAGCAGGGGAGTCATTACATTGATAAATAAACATCTACAATTCAAATGTCTCAAACAGAGTAAAGATAAATTAGGAAGAGTCATTATTGTTTTAGCAGAAATTCAGGGGCAAAGGTTGATTTTGGCTAATATTTACGCACTTAATGCTGATGATCAGGGCTTTTATATAGATCTTGAAGGGATGTTGCCACCCCTCATGATATAATATTGGGAGGAGATTTTAATCTATTGATGGATTCAGTCCTTAATCATAGTGAAGCAAAAGTGTGTAAGCCCCCTAAAGCAACATTGATGATTCACAGGATGTGTAAAAATCTTGGTCTTACAGATATTTGGAGACTTTTAAACCCATCTGGGAGGGACTACATTTTTTTCATCAGTCCATAAGATTTATTCTAGAATAGATTTTTTTCTATGAGTCCCTCATTTCATCTGTTGTTGATTGTTCAATTGGAAACATCTTAGTCTCAGATAATGGTGAGTTTAGAGGTGTTGCCACATATGGAGAAAAATAAATCATATAGTTGGTGCTTTAATGTATACCTTTTGCAAAATCCTTATTTCCAACAAATGTTAAAGGCTGAAATCAATGTTTATATGGAGACCAACTGGTCCTCAGTATCCACTGTGGGCGTGGCTTGGCACTTTAGGTGATTCTTAGGGGTCAGATCATACAGTATGCCTCACTCATCAAAAAGTCCAAAGCATGAGGACTCATGTAGTTGGAAGGGAATATTAAAAGTGCCGAGACAGAGCAGAAGCAACGAATGTCATCTGAGGGCCTCAGAGAATTGAAATTTGATTGAAATACAGATATAATACTATTTTGTCATGGAAGGTGGAGTTTTGGCTATTTAGGGCATGACAGTCTTACTTTGAGTTGGGGGACAAAGCAGTGAAGCTTTTGGCTAGATATATAAAGCAGAGAGAGTCTTTTTCTACCATTCCCTCAGTGAAATCTGCTGGTGGTGAAATTTTTACCTCAGCTATTGATATTAATAATGATTTTAAAGAATTCATTCTTGATCTTTATAGTTCTACGTCTTCGTGTACTGATGAAGATATTAGAAAATTTGTGGAACCATTGGAACTCCCTAAACTGACAACTGAGCAAAAAAAAAATTCTCTTGATTCTGAGATAACCTTGGAGGAGCTTTGCAAGGTAATTAAGGCCTTGCCTACAGGCAAGGCTCTGGGGCCAGATGGCTTTGCTGCTGAATTTATTAGATCTTATGCTACAGAATTGGCTCCACTTTTGCTAGAAGTTTATACAGAATCATTAATTAATCATGGGTGGCTCAGGTGGTAGAGCGAGTTGTCCATTAATCACAGGGTTAGCGGTTTGATTCCTGGCCCACATAACTCCACATGCTGAAATGTCCTTGGGCAAGACACTGAACCCCAAGTTGCTCCCAATGGCAGGCTAATGCCTTGCATGGCAGCTCTGCTGTCATTGGTGTATGAGTGTGTTTGTGAATGGGTGAATGAGACAGTGTAAAGTGCTTTGTAGAACAGCTAAGGTTAAAAAAATGCACTATGTAAGTGCAGACCATTTACCATTAAAGAATGGAAAGCTTCTGCCAACTGTGACATGAGCCCAGATCAGTCTGATACTTAAAAAGGACAAAGATCCAAGTGAGTGAGATTATGGGATCTAAACTTGGTATTGGAGGAGGGAGTGTGGGCTTGGATTCTGTCAAGACTGCATCTAGAGATGCAAGAGTTTGCCTTATGCAATTTAAGATTTTACGTAGATTTTATTGGACCCCTCTAGATTATATAGGCTTGGTCTTAAAGACACACCCACCTGCTGGCGATGCCAATCAGAAGTTAGAGACACAACCCATGTCTTTTGGGGGTATGTTAAGATCCAAGATTTTTGGTTGAAGGTAATTTGTGTGGTGTTTTGGGCACTCAAATTTTACTTTGCCCCAGACTTTGTATTTTGGGCGAGGGGGCGGTCATAAATTTGGGGGACAAATATATAAAAATGGTGTTCTGTGTAGTATTATGATTGGCAGACAAATTATTTTAAGGGGTTGGAAGTCGGACAGAGCGCCATCATTTCTGGAGTGGTGTGCAGATATGGGGAAGGTGGCAGCTTTTGAGGAGGTAGCAGGTAGAGGCTGGGGTTTGGGGACTTGTTTATCAGAAGGTAGGGTAGGTATTTGGCGGTTTTGGGGGACTCTTGGGGAAAGGATGGGGAGAGAGAAGTTTAGTTTAATTATGTATGTTTATTATATATTTTATTTATTTTTTTGGTTTGTTTGTTTGTGTGTGTATTATTTTATGTGACCACAGTGGTGTTCATTGGGGGTTAGGGTGGGATTGGTGTATGGGGAGGGATATTAGTGGGGGTTAAAAGTTAAATGTTGATTCGGTGTGTATGTGTTGTGTTTTTCTCTGTTGTGTTTTTTCTTTGAATCAATACAATTTTGTAATTACAAAATATACCACAGTCAAATTATCTTTGAATACAAACAAGACTTTATTGCTAATCTAAACATAAAACTAATCTAACACATACAAACATGAAACAGGTTGGTGACTAAAGTGAACAAAGTGACGAGTAGAAATGATCTATACAGAGAAAAGGAACTTTATGGAGTCTGTAGACAATGCCTTAAGAACCATTGATACTTTGGGTAATCTGATTGCAAATCGATTTAGACTCTAAGTATTTAAATAATACACCAGCACTTTCAGCAAAAGTCTGGAGATATATTTGTGTGTCGTTGCGAAGAAGAAGAGAGAGCATTCTTCCTTGGTACCAGAGCTTTGCGTTGAGAGTGGCAGAACCCCAAAGGTGTCCTGAGCCAATCAGAAGTGACTTTTCGGAGTCACATGGTCAACCACCTCCTTCCTTTTCAAAGTTGATTTACAATCCTTTGTGTAAAGGATTCTTAAAAATTCCCAATCAAAATGGTACATGTTTTAACCATACATTTCATATCTTGGATACAACTGAATATACCAAAAAATTAATTAAAATAAACATTCCTGAAATGGAGAAAGAATCCTAACGATAGTAAACATGATGTGCTTTATCATGAATAGTTACCATTCTTAGTAAAATTACATGAATAACATAAGATTAAAGATTATAATCATCAATTTGTCAGTTATAAGTGATTACAAATCACTGCACATATTTTAAAGGGTACATACATTCATTCATTTGTCAGTTATAAAAGTGATCACAGGTCATAACATCATTTTCAGAATTATCTAGCAAGGCTAGGTATTGTGTATTTCAGTACAAGGGTGATTCCATGCATTTTATAGGGTTAACTTAGCAAAGTACTGTGACTTTGTGTGAAATGTTCCTGGATTAAGATGAGATGTCTTAGTATTAGAATCGTGCAAACACGAGGGTCTCATAAGGAAACCTGCTTTAGCTCTGTGTGGAAGTTCAGAAGGTCATGCTGAGTCTGCCCTATGTCACTGTCCCATGGGTTGAGGGGCCTCTCTGACCAATGGCCCTTTTGTTTTAAATCATGCTGTTTTAGCAGAATGGTTAGTCTCCTTGACCATTTTATCATCCAAAGTCAGGTCTCAACCAAAGGCCTTGGCGCCTAGCAGAGCAGAATCTTTTAATTTATGACATTGAGGAATTCCAGGGGTCTCTGTCAGCCTTAGTTTTGTGACAGTTACATTTTAGGCAGATGCAACAAACTTCTCATTTAGCTGGGCCATGCCAGACTTTAGGGAGCCATTTTGGCAGCTCTTAGTTTTATGGCTTTGAGGAATTTCCAGTGTTATAGGCCATCTTGCTGAAATTCTGTTTTAATTCTTCTTAATTTCCTTCTGCTGGGATAATCCGATCCTTCAGCGCAAAGCGCAGTGCTATGTGCAACGACCGTGTGCAACGTCTTATCCAATTTTTGTGAGAGCACTAATTCAAATCGCAATTTTCGTTTTTGTTTCCACCTGTTGTCACAGAGTGATTTTTATGTCACTGCAATACAGACCAGTGGAAGAAGTTGGAGACAGTAAAATGTTTGGAATTGGTAGGATATGATTTTCTGACCACTTAGTTATTTCGATTATATTTTTGTTTCATTTGAAGTGTACATTGTTAGCCCAGATTTAATATCTAATTAAACCATTTAATTACAATATACTTAAATGATTTAAGTTTAATTGCATCACTATAACGTGTAAGTATATTCTACTAATTTGTAGACATATTTGAATGTGTGAATAACTAAGTTAAATGGCTTAAAATTATTACGTTTTTGTCCTGACCACACCTCCGCCACTTGAAAAAAGGGAAGTCACATATGTCATGTCTCATAATAATGAGAATATATCTCATAATTATGATGTTGTATCTCATAGTTATGATTTTGTATCTCATAAGTATAAGATACTATGTCATAATTATGACTTATTATGTCATAATGACTTAATATTTCATAATAATGAGAACATTTCCCATAATTAAGACTTATACTTATGTTCAGTCATTATAAGATCATAGAAAGTCATAATTATGAGATTTCTATGAGAATTATGTAATTATTATGAAAACCTAAGTCATTATTATGAGATATGTTCTCATTATTATGGCATACTATGTAATTTTTTTTTAAGTGGCAGAAATGGGTTTCCGTATGTTTTGGCCATCACTTCTAAATATTTCAAATTCATTTCTGAGAAATCACATTTTTCTGTCGATTCTGTATGTCTAATGGCACAGTACCCATGAGCCTCTGCATATGTTACTATGGAGACGACTCTGGCAGGATCAGCAAAATATATTCAAATATATTCAGTATTATATTAGAATGTTGTCAAAGGTGGCGGCTGCATCTTTTAACAGAATACAGCAATTGGCAGTTTCTTGAGGCAATGCACGATGGGAACGTGAATGCACACCTGGCCTTTAGATACCTCGCCAGCCCATCCCCCACACTAATGTCTCTGACACTGGTCAGCTGTTGCGGAGTCAGGCAAAGTCATTTTCTCGTGGTTGCAAAAGTGTGTGCGAATTTGATGAGCTGTTGGTGAGAAGTTGGAAAATTTGTTTTAACCAGTTTGACAGACATTTTTTTGCTTGTTACATTTTTATAATTTATTAATTATAATAATTGTATTTATTTATCACATGTTATACATTTGCACATATATAGTGACATTTTTTTTTTTTTTCACATATCCCAGCTAAGCTTGGGTCAGAGTGCAGGGTCAGCCATGATACAGCACCCCTGGAGCAGATAAGGTCAAGGGCCTTGCTCAAGGGCCCAACAGTGGCATCTTGGCAGTGCTGGGGCTTGAACCCCTGACATTCTGATCAATAACCCAGAGCCTTAACCACTGAGCCACCACTGCCCCGTGAGCATTTTTGTGAGCTGTTTGTGAGCAGTGAAAAACGTTGTTTTAAATAGTTCGACTACTTTTCTCACTCGCATGTGGCAGACACCACCGTGCTTGAACCCCCAACCGGTGAGTTCGACAGACATTTTTTCGTCTGTTAGGGAAATTTTTCATTTATTAGCTAGATACTTTCCATACTCGTGTGCTTAAACTCCCACTTGGCGACGCATGAGGTGCCGCACACTGCTTTCAGCTGAGGAGAGAGGAGGGCGACAGGACGAGTGCTGAACCATGGTCTACTGAATCTGGTGAGTGCATTTAAGTTAACGTTAGCGACCACGTTGTATTTTGACACGGCTATTGACTGAAATAGATTAAGTTAAAGTTAATTAATGGTTTAAATACAAAAACAGTATCTACTGGATGTAACTCCAGTTTTATCTTGGTTCATAGTTCTCTAACGGGCTTTTCTATGATAAATTAACTTGGTTTATTGTTTTGCAGGTCACAGGAAGAGATGTTTTGGAAGTGTGAGTATTGTTCTCATAACTGTAAAAAGAGAGCACAGCTATTTAAACATTATAGGCTCAAACATGGAAGTTATGCAAGAACGGAACCATTTCCTTGTTTACATCAGGAATGTCTATGTACATTTAAATCACTCAGTGCACTAAAAGTACACTTATCCCGCCTTCACACCAAAACTTCAGATCAGCAACCAAATGTAGATGTACCAGTTAAGTTTTGCAGTCTGTCATGTGGGTTTGCTGAGTCTTGTTCTGAGGCTGATTACTTTATTCACCTGCATACTGCACATTTAAAAGTAAACCATAAAGTCAGGTGCCCTCATAAAGACTGTAACTTTGAAAGCAGTGTCTACTCCACTTTCAAAGCATACAAGAGTAAAGTACACAAGGAACATAACTGGAAGAGGTTCAAGTCAGAAATCATTGGCCATGATTATGTAAGCCATGACAGTGATGCTGCACAAGAGCAAATGTCACATGCTGATGATATGGAGTAATTAGAAGAGGTGATTGAAGAAGCCAGTGAGAATGAAAATCAGATACTTAAGCAGGCACAAGCTGTCTAAGGATTGAATTTACTCATTTGTTGACTCAAATAACATTAACACATAAGAAAATAGAACATGCAGCTGGAAAATGGGTGTATATATATATATATATATATATATATATATATATATATATATATATATATATATATATACACACATATATACATACTGTATATGACCATCTGGGAGTGGTTAACACTGTGTGACCCAAATCATGTAGTGTTGGGGGTCATATATGGGGTCATTTGACCATGGGCTTATACATGGTTTGCTATGTTTTATGTTTCAGGTTTATTACGAGTTCAACAGAGTGGTGGGGAAACATCTCAGAGAAAACTTATTTGATGCTCTTGACCATTTCTCTCCAAGCCTGATAGACCTCTTCAGGAAGAAGAAAGGCCTCACCGCCCAGCTTTTGGCTGAGCTTTTATGTCAGACAAAGGTGGGTTGACTTGTCTACATTAGTCTACTCTCTCTCTTCCCTCTCTCTGTTCCTCTCCTTTCCCTTTGCCTTCCCTCTATCTACTTCCTTCTCATCTCTTCTCTCCTTTGCTCTTCTCTCCCCTTTCCTCTTTTCTCTGTTTTCCTCTCCTCTCTTGTCCTCTCCATTCTTAAAGGGATAGTTCACCCAAAAAAGAAAATTGTCATTTACTCACCCTCATGTCATTCCAAACCTGTATGACTTTCTTCTATGGAACACAAAAAAAGATATATTGAGAAATATCTCAGTGGTTTTTTGTCCATACAATGGAAGTCAATGGGAACCAATGTGTTTGGTTACCAGCGTTCTTCAAAATATCTTCTTGTGTTCCACAGAATAAAGTCATACAGGTTTGAAATGACATGAGGGTGAGAAAATGATGAGAGAATTTTCATTTTTGGGTGAACTATCCCCTTAAATCTCTTCCTCTCATCTTTTTTTCTCCTTTTCTCCTGTCCTCTCCGCTTTCCTCTCCCCTTTTCTTGTTTCATCTCTCCTCTTCTATCCTTTACCCTTCTGTCCTCTACCTTTTCTCTCCTCTCTCCTTTGCTTTTGTGTCATCTCCTCTTGTCCTGTCCTTTACTTTCCAGTCCTGGAAATTTGCAGTGTAGTCATAAAGAATTGTGGGGAAGTTCAGGAATTTGATTAATACATGTGAGTATCCTTAGCAAATTGTGTTGTACAATATGTGTACTATCTTCCAGACCACTGAGCCAACAGACATTAGGTGCCTTTGTCTTCGGGGACTGCCGGTCATTTTGGGGGATGATCCTTCTGCCTTCTTCAAGAACTGCTTCGAAAGTATTTAATTTGGTGTAAATGTTGCATGTACATAGTTATTTTTTTTATTTTAAGCCATTAATGAAGACTGTCTGCTACTGATTTTCAGAATCATTTAATCAGCATTCAGTATTTCCCAGACTTTTATTTTATGGCCAAGCAAATTTTAACTAAAAACATTTTTGAATATCTGTATTACTGATTTATGACATGACAAACTGAAAAGATTTGACTATAAAATCAGTAAAAATGGGCTCAAATGAACATTTTTCTCTGCTGTGGCAGTACAAATGAAAGGAAAAACTTCGACTAATGGTTTCTGAGATTGAAGGACAATACTTGCAGTAATTGGATCTGTACATTACAAGTATTTGTTGCAAAACTGTTCACTGAATATGGTTTGATAGCTTGGCAGTTCAGGAGAACTTCAGTCATAGCTGTGCTGAAAAGATTTGAAAAACTGCTCCCAGAAACTTAAGTTGTATGACTCCCTTTACATTTGCCTAATTTTTTTGTTTTTTTACTTTACTGTCACCAGTTGGAAGCTACATGTATTTCTTGTCCCAAACTCAAACATGAGTTTTGGGTCTGCTCGTTGTTAAATCCTGGTTGTTCCAACAAGCGTGCTCAAAACTCCCGTTTCAGTTTGGGAGCCAAAGACATCTGCAAAACTTTCCACTGGTGACAGTAAATTAAAGCAGTTTAGGCAAATGTACTTGGAGTCATGTGATTCACAAAAATGTTGCATGGTAACATAGAAGTTTCTGGGAACAGTTTTTCACATCTTTTGAGCACGACCGGGGCTGAAAGTGGGTAAACTCTCTCCATAGGTGCTAATCTACAAAACCATATTTGGTGCACAGTTTTTAAGTCAGTACTTGTAATGTACAGATCCAAATATGGCAGTTGACAAAAAGTCATATTAAGACTGGTATTGTCCTTTTAATAATTACTTTCAGTGCAGTTTATATTGCATGGTGCTTTTCATTATACAGTCGGAGGTACCAGGCCTGATTTCAGATCAAAATCACTGAGGGTGCTTCTGAAAATAGAGGGGGTGCTCTGAATAAAGTGGAGATGTATCGTAATTACAAATTTTTAAAATATATTAAATCATGTTTAAATGCTACTAAAACAACGTAAATAACAGTTTTTTATGTACAAAACATTTATTGCTTCATTTTTTTCACATGATCTGTCGCTGAAATTGTCAGCAAAATGCTGCACCTGCAGATTGGGACATACTGATTTGCACAATCATACACATTTATACGTTTTGATGCACCAATTGTGTGTTCACAAACTGCAGGGCTTCGAATTGGATACTTAAGTGTTCCAGTGGACATATTTGTACCCAACCCTCTGCGGTGTTTCAACTGTCAAAAATACGGCCATGGATCTAATGGCTGCAACAAAAAACATACCTGTTGTAACTGTGGGGAGGTAGGCCATGACAAAAGGAGCTGTGAAAAACCATCAAAATGTTGTAATTGCTCAGGTGAACATTCTGCTGCATCAAAACAGTGTCCCATGTGGATCAAAGAAAAGGAAATACAGAAGATCAGGTGTACTAAGAGAATCAGTTACCTCGAAGCAAAGAAAATGGTGGATGTCGTCCCTGTTTTTACGCTGAATACAACCTTCGCCTCTGTTGCAAAAAAAGCTGTGAGAACAACAGACTGCCAGACAGATATCACCTGGATGCATAAAGACAAACCCCAAACCATTAACCATAGTAATATTCCCCCAAAGAAGAAGAACACAGGAACCCAGAGCGAAACTCTTCTAAATGACATTCACTCCAGTCAGAGCTCAATAACAGCAAACCAAAAGGCAAATAAAAACAATGGTAAGGCAAGTTCTTCACAATCAAAAGTATCCCAAGATGAAGCCTCAAAGACAAAACAAACAAAAGATGTGGAAATGAAAGAGAATGAATACCATAGTAGAAGTCCATCCCCTAAAGGCAGAAAACTGTCCCTATTCTCCCTAATAGGTAATGGAAAATTATATCATCCAATGGAACTGTCGTGGTATCAGGGCAAATTTTACGGAGCTGCAGCGTCTAACTGCAATTATTAACCCTCTAGCCATATGTCTTCAAGAAACACAATTACCACCAGACGGTACTCTCTCTTTTAAAATTTTTACAAGTTTTAACACTTTCGGTCCCAGTGATAAGCAGGCTTCCGGTGGTACAACTGTTTTGATAAGAAAAGATGTGATCCATAGTCAAATAAATATTAATAGCAAACTACAGGCAACAGCAGTACGCCTGACTTTGCAGAAAACAATTACAGTCGTCTCTATCTACATTCCTCCAAATTTTTAACTTGACACACATGGACCTAGATCACCTTATCGCTCAGCTCCCATCTCCTTTTATTCTCATGGGACATTTTAATAGTCATAACACTTTGTGGGGCAGTAATCACTGTAACACAAAAGAAAAGAAGATTTTATAGATAACCACACCTTATGTCTTTTAAATAATGGATTGAATACCTATTTACATCCAGGACATGGAACGTACTCTGCAATCGACCTAACAATTTGTCAGCCTGAATTATTTTTAGACCTCTCATGGAAAGTTTGGCATGACCTCTGTGGAAGTGATCATTTCCCAATCATTGTAACCATCAAAGGCAGAGAGGAAGAAACAAATGTACAAAGATGGCAAATTAAAAAAGCAAATTGGTATCAATTTCAAACCCTCTGTCATGAGAAACTGACACGGTTTCCAGAAGACAGCCCAGATGCTATGCAAAATTTAACTGAAATGCTCTTATCTATAGCTAATGATACAGTCCCAGGGGCAGTGGTGGCTCAGTGGTTAAGGCTCTGGGTTACTGATCAGAAGGCTGGGGGTTCAAGCCCCAGCACCACCAAGATGCCACTGTTGGGCCCTTGAGCAAGGCCCTTGACCCTATCTGCTCCAGGGGTGTCATATTATGGCTGACCCTGCACTGTGACCCCAGCCTAGCTGGGATATGTGAAAAAGAAGAATTTCACTGTATATGTGCAAAAAATGTATAATGTGTGATAAATAAAGAAAATTATTTATTATTATTAATTAATTAATTATTAATAATTATTATTAGTCCCAAGAACATCTTTAAACATAAAACATAGACGACATCCATGGTTTGATGATACATGTAAGGAAGCTATAAAAGAGAGGAAAAAAAACTGAAAGACTGTTCTTCAGACATCCATCAACTGAAAATCTTATAAAACTCAAGATGAGTAGAGCACGAGCAAGACGAATTATAAATGAAGTAAAAAAGGAAAGCTGGAGAAGATTTGTTTCCAACGTGACAAGTACTCCATCATACAAAATATGGAACCTGATATGGAAATGAAGGGAAAAAACAACGGTCCTCAAATACAACACATCAAACAGCACAGCACACTCTTGACTTCAAAACAAGAAATTGCAAACATTCTAGCAAAAACTTTCGAAAACAATCGTCTATTGAGAACTGCCTTCCTGCTTTTCGAACTTTTCTTGCTCAACAAGAAAAAGAAAAGATTAACTTTGGCTCCAGTAACACAGAGCCATACAACCAACCTTTTTCTATGGAAGAACTACAGCGAGCCATTAAAAAAATCCCACGAAACAGCTGTTGGACCGGATAAAATCCACTATCAATTTTTAATGAATCTACCCCACCTTTCCCTGAATATGCTCCTTAGAATTTTTAACTCCATCTGGATATCGGGAAAAATCCCATCTGCCTGGCATGAAGCAGAAATAATACCTATTCCAAAGCCAGGAAAAGACCATAACGACTCCATAAACTACAGCCCTATAGCTTTAACCAGTTGTTTATGCAAAACAATGGAGAGGATGCTCAATGATCGCCTGGTCTGGATACTGGAATCTAAACACCACATAAGTAACGCCCAGTGTGGTTTCAGGAAAGGTCGAAGCACTACAGATCACCTTATTTGTCTTGAAAGCTATATTCGTGACGCCTTTACCAGAAAAGAACACATTGTAGCTGTCTTCTTTTTTCTTTTTTTATTATTTATTTTATTTATTTTATATTATTTTTTATGGCTGATATAACTTCTTGTTTATTTGTCACACTGGATATAAAAGGTCAAGTCGAGCACATTGAATTGTTGGATACAATACTTCCAATTAACATTGTTTATTGATTCAACCATTAAATATATACATAGCAGGACACACATAAACAGAATCAATATACAACCCCCCCTCAATCCCCCACCCGACCCCCAACAACACCCCAGTGGTCACACAACAAAAATTAATTAATTAATTAATATAAAAAAAAATTTAAAAAAATAAAACAATTACATACATAAAACCCCTACACCTCTCTCTCCACTGTCCCTCACCGAGAGCCTTGCAAAAAAGACAGATATCTGCCCCACTTCTTCGCAAACATGTCCAGACTCCCCAGTCTTTTGGATACCCCCTCCTCAAGAGCTGCCACTCTGGCCATCTCTGAACACCACTCCTGAAAAGTGTGTGCTCCAGCCGACTTCCAACTCCTCAAAGTGATCTGTCTGGCGATCATAACACTAGTTAGGACCCAGTTTTTCATGTGCTTATTCTCCAAATTAATGATTGCCCCATCTCAGAGTCAGAGTCTGGGGCAAAATACAATTTGAGAGGCCAAAACCTCACACATAAAACTCTGAATCCTCATCCAAAATTCTTGCATCTTAACACATCCCCAAAAGACATGGGTTATGTCTCCATCTTCTAATTGACATCGCCAGCAGGTGGATGTGTCTTTAAGACCAAGCCCATGCAATCTAGAGGGGGTCCAATAGACTCTATGTAAAATCTTAAATTGCATGAGGCAAACCCTTGCATCTCTGGATTCAGATTTGACATTTTTTAGAATCCCAGCCCACTCTCCCTGCTCCAATACCAAATTTAGATCTTTCTCCCATAATCTCTTAAGAGAAGTTGAAGTTCCGTCTCCCAGACTCTGAATTAGTATGGAGTAATACACCGATGCCTCATGACCTTTTCCAAAAGCAGTAATCACCTCTCCCAGAGTGTCTGCTGCTTTAGGAGGGTGTAAACCACTCCCAAAAACAGTACAGAGCAGGTGGCGCAGCTGTAAATGCTTATAGAACTGAGATCTAGGAATCCCAAAAAGTTGAACCAAAGTTTGAAAGGATCTCAACACTCCATTTTCATACAGGTCACCGAATGTAGTAACCCCCCTCCCAATCCACTCTGACCAGCAAAAAGGGGACTTGTTGATGCATAGTTTGGGGTTCAGCCATATGCTCGAGGCAACATTTAAAAAAATGTCAGAATTAAACAGTCTGGACACTTTTGTGCACACCGTGTTCAAGTGCGAGATAATGGGATGTAACTTAGCTTCTACGATTAATTTGATAGAAAGGCTCTGCAGTGGCGAAATAGGGGCAAGAACATCCTGTTCTATACAGAACCAGGGAGGGGCTCTCTCAGGTGGAAGCGACCAATGAGCCAAATGTCTGAGACCGAATGCATAATAATAAAATAAAATCTTAGGTAGGCCTAGCCCACCTTTGTCAATCGGCCTATGTAACGTATTGAAATGTAATTTGGGACGCTTACCATTCCAAATGAAAGACTTTGATATGCTATCAAATTGCTTGAAATAAGAGAGGGGGACATCTACAGGGAGAGACTGCAGTAAGTAATTTAATTTTGGAATACAATTCATTTTAATAACATTAACCTTCCCAATCATAGATAAATGTAATGAAGCCCACCTGCCCACATCGCTCGAAAACCGTTTTATTAAGGGGTCAAAATTAACTCTAACTAAATCACACAGATTTGCTGGAAATAAAATACCCAAATACTTAATGCTCTGTTTGGGCCACTGGAAAGCCGTTTCTGGGCAGTATGCTGTATGACTGTCTTGCCCTGAATAACCAAAACTCTACTTTCCGCAACAAAATAGTATTATATCTGTATTTCAATCGAGTCAATTCTCTGAGGCCATCGGATGACAAACGGCGCTTCAGCTCTGCTTCGGCATTTTTAATATTTCCTTCCAACTCCACGAGTTCTCGTGCTTTGGATTTTTTGATGAATGAGGCATACTGTATGATCCGACCCCTAAGAACCGCCTTAAGTGCCTCCCAAGCCACGCCCACAGTGGATACTGAGGACCAATTGGTCTCCATATAAACACTGATTTAGCCTTTAGCATTTGTTGGAAATCAGGATTTTGCAAAAGGGACACATTAAGGCGCCAACTATATGATTTCTTTTTCTCTGTATATGGCAACACCTTTAAACTCACCAGAGCGTGATCTGAGACTAAGATATTTCCAACTGAGCAATCAACAACAGATGAAATGAGGGATTTGGATATAAAAAAAATCTATTCTAGAATAAATCTTATGGACTGATGAAAAAAAATTATAGTCCCTACCAGATGGGTTCAAAAGTCTCCAAATATCTGTAAGACCAAGATTTTTACACATCCTGTGAAGCGTCAGTGTTGCTCTAGGGGGCTTGCACACTTTTGCTTCACTATGATCAAGGACTGAGTCCATCAAAAGATTAAAGTCTCCTCCCAATATTATATCATGAGGGGTGCCAGCGGTTTGCAAAATCCCTTCAAGATCTATAAAAAATCCCTGATCATCAGCGTTAGGCGCATAAATATTAGCCAAAAGCGACCTTTGCCCTTGAATTTCAGCTAAAACAATAATGACTCTTCCTAATTTATCTTTAATCTGTTTGAGAAATTTGAATTGTAAATGTTTATTTACCAATATAATGACTCCCTTGCTCTTACTTGAGCCAACACTAAAAAAATATGTCCACCCCATATCTTCCCAAATTTTTCAGCTTCCTGCGGGGAAAGATGCGTTTCTTGAAGAAACACTATATCATATTTCTTATGTTTAAGAAAAGTAATAACCTTCCTTCTTTTTATGGGGTGCCCCAACCCATTTACATTCCATGTGGAGAGAGATAGTACACTCATATTAACATTTGACATTTTGATGTAGTAGAAAAAATAAATTGTGTGTCAAAAACAAAATTATACAGACCACATTCCCCATTAGTGAAACAATCAAACCCCGAACTTCCCCCTGAACAAAACAAACAGAAAAAAGAAAAACGTGCGCATTAACCCTGCACGCAAAAGCGCCAACTGGCGACAATCCCTCTAAACTCAAAAGGTCCATGAACGCCCACGAGCCCCCACGACAACTTTGCCATCGGATTGCTCAATTTTGCCCCTCAAATTTGTGAAGCAAAATTACATAACAGAAAATACTTTGTAAAATAACCCCAAGCCAAAAGGAAGAATGAACACAGAACATGTAGATTAATTCACAGAATTGTTTTGAAGGTGTGATCCTCCACAAAACAAATTTCAGCTGATATAAAACCATTTAATTTCACAGATAGACAAACAAATGTTCAGTGAGCCAGCTGTTATGAGTTCAGCGGATGACGTAATCATTCCAGTTCCAGCCGCTAGGCGGAGCCAACACAAAAAGAAATAAAAACTGACATCCCGGTTCCCCGGATGGTCAAGTCAATTCACTCGGAGGCTGCATAAAAGTATATACCATGACTTACTCAAACCATCAACTTTATAAAAGACATCCTTTGTGTGAGCATGTAGATATTTTGCAGTCATCCGTAGTGTCCACTCTCAAACTGGCCAGGAACTTCTATGCAATAGCCTTCATCAATGCAAAAACTTCTTTAAGGAAAGTGTTATTCACAAAACAACTCCAGCAGCTAGGCGGAGCCAACGCAAAAAGAAACCAAAATGACGCCCAGCTTCCTCAAAAGCCAGAGTAATTACAGCGAGTCAGACCCACTCATATGAGAAACATCCAATGGTTTACTCACGCATTGATTCAATAAAATACATTGCCTGATTTGTAAATACTTTGCGACCATTCTTCATTTCTATTCTCAGTTTGGCCGGAAACATAAGAGCAAACGAGATCTTTCGCCGATGTAAGAGTTTCTTGCATTCCTTGAACCGATTGCGTTTCTCTCTTGTCGAACTCGCAAAGTCCGGGAACAAGAAAATATTATGATTCCTCCAAGAAAGCTTCCCTTTGTTCCTCGCCTGGCGCAACACAAGATCTTTATCGGATGACCTCAGAAATTTGGCCAGAATCGATTGGGGCCTGTTTCCCTCAGCAGATCTGTGAGCTGGGACTCTGTGAGCTTGCTCGATTTCCAGCTTGTGGCCTGTTATGTCGAGCAGACTCGGGAAGAGGTCGTCTAGGAATTTCACCATATCTAAGCCCTCCTCATGCTCAGGAATTCCAACAATTCTGATGTTATTCCTGCGGTTTCTATTCTCAAGATCTTCAAGCTTTTCAAGAATACGTTCCAGATCAACTTTGGTCGCGGGCCGATTAGCGGTTAATTCCCTCTCCGAAGACTCCAAATAATCTATTAGTTTCTCAGCATCCGACACTCTTGTAACTAACTCAGAGAATTTTATTTCCATCGGCGTAATCGATTGACGTATTACAGCGAGATCCTCCAAGTCAGCAAGAACCTTCGTCAACATCACCGACATGTTGGACAACTGATGCTGAATCTCCTCTCCCGCCGCGCCATCCAAAACGAGTCCCTGGTCTGTAGGCCTGTTGGGGCTTTCATCCTGAACAGGTAAGTGTCTTTTAATGTCTCCAGAGCCTGATGATTTTGACTTCTTTGCCATGTTTTACCTCAAAGAGCAAATGTGTATCTGGGTGTCTCGAATTTCACCAAATTTTAACATGAGAATAATAAAAAATTTAACAAAGTGTGCAGAGCTCGTCGTTCACACGTCTGCTTCTTGCATGGCATCACGTGACCTCGTTGTAGCTGTCTTCTTTGATTTGGAGAAAGCCTATGACACGACATGGAAACATGGAATTTTAAAGGATTTGTACCAATTGAATTTTAGAGGTCAACTGCCAATCTTCATTGAAAGTTTTTTATCGAACAGACTTTTTAGAGTTAAAATAGCAAACACCTTGTCTAACCTACATAAACAAAGACTTGGAGTACCTCAAGGAAGTATCGTATCAGTAACCCTCTTCAGTATTAAAATAAATAGCATTGCAAAAGTCATTGGCTCTGATGTCCTCTGTAGTTTATATGTAGATGATATCTGCATTTGCTACAAGAGCAAGTACATGAATACTATCGAGCGAAAAATCCAATTGAAGATAAACAAAATGCATTCCTGGTCAACACAGAACGGTTTCAAGTTCTCACAAACAAAAACCATCTGTATGCATTTCTGTCAGCTTCATTCACTACACAATGAACCAGAGCTGTTTATGGATGGAGTCCCCATTAAAGTTGTTAAAGAGAACAGGTTTCTTGGTATCACTTTTGACAACAAGCTGTCTTTTATTCCTCACATTAAATCAGACAGCTCAACTCTCATGAACTTGTACAGAACCATGGTATGCTCAAAGCTGTTCTATGGAAGTATCATTTATGGATCAGCTAGGAAGTCATACATACGACTTTTGGACACTGTACACTGAGCCTACAGAACATCACCAATCCAAAGTGCGGAAGCCAGTGAACCTTCTTTGGAAATCAGACGCCTAAAGTTGGCCTTACAATATGCAACCAAACTTATGAAATATGAAAACCCAACCTATTCAGCAGTTTTCCCACTTCAGCATTCAACAATATGTGAAAAAAAAACAAGTTTCATTCGTCCATTTGGCCTACGTATAAAAACCCATCTGGAGAATCTGAAAGTGGATCTAAACAGTGTGGAACAGACACATTTCTGCAAAATTCCTCCATGGGATCTCAAAAAGCCTAAAATCCATCTGGATTTAACAAGGAACCAAAAATCCAAAATGCATCCGAATGATTTCCATCAACAATTTCTGGACATAAGAGCAGTATACCCACAACATATCCCAATATACACAGATGGATCTAATCTGGAAATAAAGTGGCAGCAGCTTTTGCAACAAACCAACTGTGTCAGGGTATCAGCGTCCCTGACCAAAGTTCAGACTTCACTGCTGAGGCAAACGCTCTAATACTGGCACTGAAGTTTATTGAGACTGCTCCACAAAATTTAAAAAAAAAATTTTATTTTTATAATAACTGATTCAAAATCATATCTTGAAGCATTGGAAGCTACTAAAACTGATCACCCAACAATCGTGAAGATTTTAATCAAACTGTCATCTCTTGAAGCAAAGAGTTTTAATATTATTTTCTGCTGGGTACCTGGACACTCAGGAATATCCAGTAATGAACAAGCAGACAGAGCTGCCAGAGAAGCACTATCTACTAAACCAGTAAAATGCCCTATACCTTCCATAGATCTGAAACCAACTCTGAATGTATATATCAAAAACAAATGGCAGTCAGAGTGGGATCAATGTTTAAACAACAAATTACGAGAATTAAATCTTGTTGTTGGAACAAGATATGTGTTCCCTTTTAATAATCGCTGGGATCAAGTCATTTATACAAGATGCCGGATAGGACATACCAGACTCACACACCAATTTTTACTATCAGAAGAAAATTCACCAAAGTGCTCATCTTGTCTGAACCCACTATCCATTAAACATATTTTACTGGACTGTCATACCTCTACACATCTGAGGAACCTGTATTATTCAGTTGATTCTTTTGAAAAGGTTTTTAATCCAGTGAATCCAAATTTAGTTTTAAGGTTTTTAGGAAAAATGAATCTTATACACCTCATTTAACTTATTAAACTATTTTAAATAACTAAACCTGGTTCCCACCATGAATATAGCTATAGAAGCTGGCATGTCGTAAAAAATGAAAGAAACAAACACAAACTGCAGGGAATTTTGTGTGTTTGATAGGATTCAAGGAAATCTGCTTGCCAGTTTACAGAATTAGACTTACATATTCAATTGAGCAGAGGTGTGCAGTTATTTTGGTACAGGGGCCACATAAGCCGTTAAGTAGATCATGGAAGAGAGAAAATAAATATTCTGCATAATTGTATCTTTTAAGCCCAGAAGTAGTAGTGCACTCATGAATGATGCACAATTTCCTGAAGTGTATACTGATGGGACCATTCTGCTATAGCTTGAAGTTTTGCTGCTACATTTCTATCACGTGTTAGTAAAACTGAATTAAGAATGAATATAATTATTGTTTATTTTACCAGACTTCAATGCAGTGTTAATTTAGACTCTACATCAGGAGTCTGGTTTAATAGTAAAATAAAATATTCAGAAATTATAGATTCTGAAGGCTTATTTTAATGTTGGCCGCAAAGTGGACATTTGTTTTATTCTCAGAACATTATCAACCTGTTTACATGCTCATGGGTCATGATGTGAGTCTCGTCAATGGTTTATTTGGCATCCCATTCAGCACACAACTGAATAAAACAGGCTGCATGTTTTATGTTCTAGAGCGTGGAAAACATTTCTTCCACTCTCTGTAAGAAAACTCTCAAAGTCAGGAGTTCCAGGTGTCAAATGTTAGAGTTTACTGAACATACCAACAAACCAGAGATGTCAGCTGAGATCTGACTCTCTCTGTCAACACCCTTAGTTCTTGTACAGTTTGTTATCTAGCATTACCTCATGCCAACGCCATCTTAATATCTTTTGTATCCAATGGATTTTGTTTCCCACCATTATTTCACAGAGCCTCTAACCTCTTTTCAATGGTGGGAACTTTTAATTCAAAAATAACATTTTAAATTCATCATGAAAGTATACATTCAGTTACTTTGATTATTGGTTGTGTTACTTTTTTAACTTTGCTGTACTTTCCAGAGCTTTCTCATGACTCAATACCATAGTTCTGTGCTTACAGCTGAGGACACAAAAGTATTTCTTGCAACATTTCTGCTACAGCTTAGTGCACAAAGCGTTTCTTGTAACATCAGCCCTCTTAATCCTCATATGCCCTCTCCTGAGTCACACACAAAGCTATTCTATAGTAGTATTTTTCTACATTTGATATATAAAAAATCTACTATATATTCCCTCCTTTGAGACTTATAAAAAGTCTCACCTTCTATCGCCCTTTTCCCAGAGTGCAACCGCACAAGACAAGCTCCATCATTTCTTTCAAGTCACACATTCCTCTAACAATGCCTATACTTATGGAACTGCACTCCGGAGAAGCAACAAGACCAAACATCTCCCTCCACATTTGACTAGAAGGAAGTAAAAGATCTCTTCGGTCCCTAGCTAAGTTCTTTTCTGGAGGGTAACAGTAATCAAATTCTTGTACAAAGCATGTGCGTGCAAAGGTAGCCTTGCTTTATGCAGAATACATCAGTGATTAGACTTATTTCAGTAGGTTAACATATTACAGTGATTAGACAATAGTAGGAGAGCCGCATCGGATACGTCCCACGGTGCCAGAGGAACCCACAGACATTTCCGGTAGCCTGGAACAGACAGTGGGTTTTTAAACCACCAGTCGAGTCTTGCTTTTGCAGCTCAGCACTGAGATGCTTGTCGATCCTGTCTTTGTGATGTTTAATTCTCTAGACCTCCTGTGGCACTTTCAGTGTTTTTAAGAGTTCATAAATCATTCTGTAGTAATTTACTTGATTATTAGTACCTTCAAAGAGGAGTTAAACAAGACATTTATAAGTGCATATAATCACAGTAAACCTTCTTTCATTTTAAACTCTGGTTCTCTTACCTAGTTACATTACCTTGTAACCATCCAGCTGAGAACTCCCAGCAGGGTAAAATCACACATAAATTTATAAGGGAGGACTCTGCTGACTATAATTTAACCAGACTCAGAAACACCAAACACAGAAATAATTGCAAAAAAAGTTTCACATATATCACACAAAAATCATAAATACAAAAACAGAGGGTCAACACAAAGACTGTTGCATGTTTTTGTTGTCAGGATGAATAAATATATACACTAAGAAAATGAGCTTATCGGTTCATTGTTCAAGAGATGGCTTTCCTTTGGTGTTCTCGTAGCATGGGTGTAGGTGGAGATAGGGAGATATTAAACAAAGGATGAGCAAACAGTCTAGTAGGTAATTTCAAGTAATAGCTCCCAACATACACGTGTTTTAAAGGAATTCAGGCTTCAGTTTAGGGTACGTTGCAATAACTGTATCCTTGTAGCACTCAAACGTCCCTTTATCAGTTGATTCACTTTATCCAACGATGACATTGGCATGAAGCATTAAAATTCCCACAATAAGCAGTACAGCATATGTAGTGGAAGTTGTTCAACCCAGTAGAATAAGAAAGATCAACATTGTGAATGAGGGTCGAGAAAGAAGTTTCTAAATAGAAACATACAGGCTAACATTAGCACCATGTATAACCACATTGAAATGACCCAAATGAGACATAACCCACCAAATATCAGATATATACACAATGTTAACAACACAAAAGGAACATAATACTTACTTGGATGAGCTTAAAACAACAGTTTCTCAACCCAGACTCTACACACAAGGTTAGTACAAGAGCAGGCTATGCTTCTCTCTAACCAAACATTTCTTACTCTACTTCTCTCTGTCTTTTATCCAGAGAAGTGGTAGTATAGAGAGCCGCCTGGAGCATGGTAGTGGTACTACAACTTGAAACCATAGAAACAGCTCTATGGGCCATTACAACCTCATAACATGGATAATGATCTGCTTCAGAACATCATTCCCTTTCATTCACATGGTTTGATTAAACAACAAACATCATTTAAAAGAAAATAATCACTTCAGGAAGGGGTATATGCCAAAATAATAAAAATAATACCCTCTAACTTCCTGCCTACTCTATCCATCTAGAGGACTACCTAATTTTATTACAAAAGAAAATACAATGAGTATACTGACTCCCTTGCTATCCAAACACAAGAGAAAATTGAAAATAAAGAGTCAAAATAAAAGGCACCCCTTCCCTACCATTTTTGTGTCATGCCAGGGTTTTTACTAGAATTCATCCAGCTCATCCAGTCCAGGGCCTATGGTGAGCCCTATATCAACTCCAGATGGCTTCACTGACACATTGAGCATCTGCTTAGCTGCAACATTGGCCATCATTGATCTGAGGAGAGGCACAACGCAATACAACAACACCACAAAAATAACAATAGCTACAGCCATTATCCCCAGGATCCAAATAGATTGTAAAACCATTTGCCACTATATTGATCTCTTCCAGCATTGGCAGTCACTTCCTCTTGTAAGTTTTTTAGCTTTTGCATGGCTATGGTAAAGGATCCATCAGGAGCTGTATTGTTTGGAATATAAGTACAACAGTCAGCTCCAAACATTACACAAACCCCTCCTTTTTCTGCCAATAGCCAGTCTAGGGCCTGTTTTCTTGACTCAGTCTGGGTTTCAGATTCTTGGGGGTTCCATGTTAACATGGTTACTTCTTGCATTAGTCTTACTCTAGTACATATTCTTTTCCAATTTTTAGGTAATATAACTTCCTCCACAAATCCAAAAGTAATCTGCTATGGCTGCTGTTTGTTCCTCATATATTTTTAGTACAGGGGAGACTAGAGTTTGGTTCTCACAATTTATAAGGCAATTTCCCATGAGTTTGCCCACACACCTTGTAGCTTCTTTTTGAGATGGTATGCCAAATCTTGGAATGACCTCTCTGGTCAAAAATTTTATCACAGTTTGAGCTCCCTGGTCTGCTGATGGTACTGCCTCTACCCATCTGCTGAATCTGTCTGTTATCACCAACACGTATCTTTTTCCTCTTATTGATTTTGCCATGTCCCCATAGTCCATTACCAGATGTTTAAATGGTCCTTCTGGGACTGGTATGTGACCTATTGGTGTCGATGTACCCTTTCTGACATTGTTTTGTGCACAAATTTCACATTCAGCCAAAAATTCATCTACCATGGCCTGTAGATATGGGGACCAATATCCCTGTCTTTTTATTTTCCTAATTACCTTCCCCCTTGCCCAATGGTCAAAACCATGCGCATCAGAGATTAAAATAGTAAGGAGTGCCGTTGGTGCAATCATATGACCCTCATGAGATCGCCATATGCCACTGATATCTCTGCTCGCACCTCTGTGTTGCTATATGGTATGTTCATTAGGGCCAGCTTGCTGCTGCATTTTTGCAATGTCATCTAATTGTGGTTGAGGCTGAAGCAAAACTGATACAGATGCCATCACTGCTACTTGGCATCCTGAAGCTTTTTTGGCATGTAAGTCTGCAGCATTATTGCCTTGAATCATTGCCTTTTATGTGCTTGACATTTGATTATAGCCAATTTCTTTGGATGCATCATGGCTGAAATGAGCTTGATTATTTGGTCGCTATGCTGAATTGGAATCCCATCAGTCTTTTTGAACCCCGTTTGTTTCCAGACTGCTCCAAATAAATGGCATACTCCATGTGCGTATGCGGAACCTGTATAAATATTAACAGTTTGATTTTTGCTAAGAGACAAGCCTCAGTCAGTGCTTTTAATTCAGCCAATTGTGCTGAACATGGCTGCTCACAATGCTGCATCACAATTGGAACAAAATTGTCATTTCTTTTGACAACAGCATACCCTGCATGATTTCCTAGATGGTCTCTAAAGCATGACCCATCCACAAAATAATCTGCTTCAGCATCTATGATTGGTGTTGATTCTAGATCTGGTCTTAAACGAGTAAAAGCTAGAGAGTCCATTACACATTCATGAGGTGTTCCCTCCCCTTCTAGAGGAATGAAATTGGCTGGATTTATTGTTGTACATTGTTTTATGGAAATGTCTGGGTAAGTTAACAGTATTGAATGTCAAACACCTTGCTTGTGTTAAAACAAATCTACCTTGCTCTAATAACTCTGTTACTTTGTGATGTGTGTAAATTATCACTGGATAGCCCATAGTCACAGTGGAAGCTTTATCATAAGCAAAATATACTGTTGCAAGTCTTTGATAGCATGGCGGGTAGCCTTGTGCTACATTGTCCAACTTGATGCTATAATAAGCTATTGGTTGCTTTTTTCTTCCACTACAGGTCTCCTGCATTAAGACTGCTGATGCATATCCATCTCTTCTATCTGCTACATATAAATGGAATGGTTTAGTAGTCTGGGGTTCCTAACGCTGGAGCTGTCTGAAGCTCTTTTTTTTTCTTCAATGATTCAAAGGCTATCAATGCATCCATATCCCATGTTATTCGAGCTCAGAGATTTTGATGCCGTGTCTGTTTCATCAGTGTTCTTAAGGGAGCTGTTTTAATAGCATAATTTTCTATCCAATCAGCACTAAACCCTGTCATGCCCAAAAAGGTCATTTGTCCCACTGTTTGTGGTTAGGGTGCTTCGCTTATGCCTTCCAATTGGCTTGGTGATATAGCTTTAGTTTTATGCACAATGATTCGTCCTAAGTATTCAACCTGTGGTAGGCAGTATTGAAGTTACTCCTTTGAGACCTTATGGCCTCCTTAAGCTAATTTAGTGAGCATTTTAATTGAATCTTGGTGGCATTGCTCTAATGTTGTTGAACAAATCAACAGATCATCTAAATATTGTATCAATGTGCTATCCAATCTAAAATCTTCCAAATCAGCTTTCAAAACTTTATTGAACACATGTGGTGAATGTTTAAATCCCTGGGGCATTCTGGTGTATGTATTGTTTACCTTGATAGGTGAATGCAAAAAGGTGTCTGCTTTCCTCTGCTAAAGGGATGCTGAAAAAGCAGAACACAGGTCAATAACAGTAAAATAATTGGCAGAAGGAGGAACATTAGTCAATAACGTATGTGGATTTGGAACTTCTACAGGCCAGTCTTCCGTTACCTCATTAACTGCTCTCAAATCATGCACTAAGTGCCATTTTGATTTATCTGCCTTAACAACTGGCAATATGGGTGTGTTGCAATGACTTGCTGTTTCAATTAACACCCCTGCCTTATTGAATCCCTCAATTGTTTATTCAATTCCTTCTACAACTTCCTGTTTTAACAGATATTGTTGTTTTCTTGGTAGTTTTACTCCTGGTTTAAATTGAATTCTAATTGGATTAGCAGATTTTACTAAGCCTACGTCTGTATCATGTTGAGACTACAGTTCAGCAGGCACATGTTTTTCCATTTCTAACATTAGTTCAACTGTTTTTGAATCTGATTTTTCTTTTTCTTTAGTAGTCACCACCACCCTTGGACTGCCTCCCATAGCAGTCTAACAGAATTTTCAGGCATGTTTTCTCTACAGATTCAAAGATTAACAGATTTTCTGTGGCTTCCCACTTTTTCTTTACCGCTCTTTCCATCATTGGTCCTAGATCTTTTGCCTGACTTCCCATACTCACATATAAGGTCGTCTCTCTTTTTTTTCACTTATCATCTACTGGTCTTTTTGCCTGTCTCTCAGCTTTTATTAATTTTATTCCATGATTTTTAAACAACTGCAATACTTCCTGTTCTTTTTCTCTTAACTTCCCTTTTTGCTCTTTTTTTTTGGCTTTGTGATTTTTTTTATTTATTTTTTTTTTATCAGTGCTTCCATTTCTCTACACATAGCCACATCAAATGCTCCCTCTTTTTGTGTTTAAGCTCTTTGTTCATTTTTTCCCTTTTTTTTTTTTTTTAGACAGCTCCCTTATTGTGTCTTTACATATTGGATACATTGAGCACATCTGCTCTACTGGTGTTGATGTCATTGTTGCTTAACTTTTATCATCACAGTGTACATTATATTTCAATGTACCTCTCTAACCCCAGCTCGTATCTAGCCTTAACTAGTCTTCAAACAGGCTGGTCAGACGAGGATCACTAAAAGTATCCGACCCCTGACTTCCCCTGGGCTTTTGCTGAGTTGAGGACTTGTCACAGTTCCTAAAGTATTTTATTGGTCTTTCTCAGATATTTCAGAATAGCATTTATTTGTTTTCTGTCTAATGGTTTTATAGGCACTTCCTCTGCTCCTAACCAATATGAATTGTTCTGAATCCAGATAATGTCTCCTCCTGTTTCCCAAGGTCTCTCACTGTCTGTATCACATCAACTAATTTTCCTCTGACACAGAAAGGCCTTATACAGAGAGAAACTGTAAGCTAAGCCGTTTTCCATAGTTTCAGACTGCATCAGAGTAAATCAGAGTATTAAATCAATAAAAGAATGATTAAATATGTAACACATACTTCTCCTCATACATATCTTTCATTGGAGGAATCAATTTCCTCCCAATTTGGTCTTTCTGTCCATCCAGGATAATTGTCATTGTATTGCATTAGACCATTCACATTGATCAGTGTCATTTGTTTTGTTATAGCTCGGATCAAGAATGATTTGAACAATGGTAACACACAACAGAACAGTAGTATTCCTCTCACAAGAATAGTTGTTTCAATCATTATGCCAATTTTAGCCAACCATGCACCCCTATTTCTTAAACAATTCCATTTAGGTAGTTATAAACAAACAAGACAAGCAATCTTAATCTTTAGTCACCACCATGATTTTTCCATTCTTCATTACTATTAAAATATACATGAGTTCAATAAAAGTATAAGTAATAAATCATCTTCCAATCTAAATTAATTATCATACAAACATTCCCAGGTTTGTTTCATACTTTAAGTCAGGCACTCCCTTGTCTGCAATGGCTCTCAAAACTTTACCCCAAAAACCCAATCTATAAATAATCTGCTACACAGGGTGTGATCAAGCACAGTGACAGAATGCTTGGTATTTAACACTGTGATAAGTTGTTTTAGTAAAGCGGTTATTATAATGCAGTCGGGCTGAGTGGAACTCACAATTTTAGGGCAGATCTCTTCTAGACCTCCCTTTTGATGCTTCTGACCTAAGAGCATTCATCCATTTCCTTAAACCCATATCAAACCTTTTTGGGCAGGTTTCCAGGGCGGTGATGTCCTGCCTTAGGTTGCCCCCCTTTTTGCCATTAGAGAGTCTTACCCGTCATTGGGTCATCACCTCTTGCCACTGGTCTCAATACCGCTCAGTCCTATTGGCCAATCCTTAATAATTTGGTATCAGTAAACAGATATTTTCTTTTCAGAGAAAATATCTGCTTAGCACCCTCAAGCACCCCCGTAGAACTGGGCCTGGGAGGTACATTTTGGTGGACAACACGGCATTATCTAACTGGCATGATAATGTCTTCTCCTTGTCAATCTGTTTCTTTCTCTGTTAGGATGTAACTGACAAGGACTCGTTCAATCAGACTCCAGTGGGAATCCTCTGCATTGATCAAGAAAGTCCTCAGCTAAACCCATCCAGAGTGGGGATCGTCTTGGAAGGGAGTTTGGTGATGGATGAACTGGCCAACCTGCCTCAGGCCTTCTGTGTCCTTTTTGGACTGATTTATGCCCTGCACCTGGACTACCCCAAGTGCATGAAAAACACTTGCTCCTTTATTCAGCAGGTAATGCTCAACCTGGGAAAAGGTGAGCTGACACCCAAAATTCAGTCTTTGAAAAATCAGCTTGCAGTGTAAAACGGGCTTCCCAATAGTTATACTACTGCTCCAAATATCAGGTGGTTAGTTTGAATGTTGCACTTTTAGAATAACATGTTTGCTGTTGTGCACTGTTTGCCTTGTATGTTTTATGGTATTGGCACTGATTTCATGGTTTGATTCCACTCTGATTCACAAGGTCCCTATTTGATACAGACTTAGATTTGATTCCATATGAAATCAGTTCAGGATATTTCAATTACAATAGTGCATTTGTTGAAACAAACTAGACTTTTTCATGTTGTTTTATGGGAAAAATTTTCTCAGGACATGAATGACACAATTGTTGCTACTGTTTCAAGTATATGATTCAAGTTTGTTGGGGACCCTCCAACCTGTAACTCAGGAGGTACCAGTAGCTCTCTACTTGTTTCTGAGTAGCTCACCAGGCACTCACTCTAA
Organism: Myxocyprinus asiaticus; assembly: GCF_019703515.2. Classification (NCBI taxonomy): domain Eukaryota; kingdom Metazoa; phylum Chordata; class Actinopteri; order Cypriniformes; family Catostomidae; genus Myxocyprinus; species Myxocyprinus asiaticus. The sequence goes on along the minus strand of NC_059370.1, from coordinate 2,198,124 downwards.
AACAGCATATTGCTAGAAGCTCTCATAGAGACAAAGGTTGGAAACCTCTAAATTTTGAAGAAAGTTATCAAGGCAAGGCATTATGTTCCTTGACTGTGTATTGTTGTCTGTTGTATTTTCATGAAAAGTTCCAAAATGAAATAAAACAGAAAAAGAATGTACTTTTGTTATTTGCTTTTTTTTTCTTCTTCTTAATTTAATTATCTAGTTATAATATATATAAACTTAATTTAACTTAAGAAATTAAGTGGAGTAATTGGACAGAGCAATTGATATTACAAAAGATTTCAAGTTAAATTAACTTTGCATTTAGTGTATTGAACTTCAAATAAAAGTTTGAAGTGCTGGAATTTTTAAGTTAAATTCACTCAAGTTATCAGTTCACATTACTTAATTTTTTTAAGGCAACCAGTTGCCTCAAATTTTGATTTTGGTCAGAAACATCAGTGCAAAAGCGACCTTCCTTTGTAAGTGTTTCTTGCATTCTTGAATCGATCACGATTCTCTCTTGTCGAATTCACAAAATCTGCGAATAAGAAAATGCTGTGTTTCTTCCTTTCTAAAAAAGGAAATGCCTTCCTTTTTGTAATTAATTTCTTTTTATTGATTCTTACAATAAATAAAGAAAAGCAAAACATATATACATAGAATCAACACAAGGTGACACACACAGGTTTAAATGGCAATTAAAGGTTAATTTCCCACACCTGTGGCTTTTTAAATTGCAATTAGTGCCTGTGTATAAATAGTCAACGAGTTTGTTAGCTCTCACATGGATGCACTGAGCAGGCTAGATATTGAGTCATGGGGAGCAGAAAAGAACTGTCAAAAGACCTGCGTAACAAGGTAATGGAACTTCATAAAGATGGAAAAGGATATAAAAAGATATCCAAAGCCTTGAAAATGCCAGTCAGTACTGTTCAATCACTTATTAAGAAGTGGAAAATTCGGGGATCTCTTGATACCGAGCCAAGATCAGGTAGACCAAGAAAGATTTCAGCCACAACTGCCAGAAGAATTGTTCGGGATACAAAGAAAAACCCACAGGTAACCTCAGGAGAAATACAGGCTGCTCTAGAAAAAAAACGGTGTGGTTGTTTCAAGGAGCACAATACGATGATACTTGAACAAAAATGAGCTGCATGGTCAAGTTGCCAGAAAGAAGCCTGGTTACAATATGCCCAACAACACCTCGACACGCCTCACAACTTCTTGCACACTGTAATTTGGAGTGACGAGACCAAAATAGAGCTTTATGGTCACATCCATAAGCTCTATGTTTGGAGAGGGGTCAACAAGGCCTATAGTGAAAAGAATACCATCCCCACTGTGTGTGAGCTCTAAAGGCACGGGGAATCTTGTGAAAATTGATGGCAACATGAATGCAGCATGTTATCAAAAAATACTGGCAGACAATTTGCATTCTTCTGCACGAAAGCTGCGCATGGGACGCTCTTGGACTTTCCAGCATGACAATGACCCTAAGCACAAGGCCAAGTTGACCCTCCAGTGGTTACAACAGAAAAAGGTGAAGGTTCTGGAGTGCCCATCACAGTCTCCTGACCTTAATATCATTGAGCCACTCTGGGGAGATCTCAAACGTGCAGTTCATGCAAGACGACCAAAGACTTTGCATGACCTGGAGGCATTTTCCAAGACGAATGGGCAGCTATACCACCTGCAAGAATTTGGGGCCTTATAGACAACTATTACAAAAGACTGCACACTGTCATTGATGCTAAAGGGGGCAATACACAGTTTTAAGAACTAAGGGTATGCAGACATTTGAACAGGGGTCATTTCATTTTTTTCATTGTTGCCATGTTTTGTTTTATGATTGTGCCATTCTGTTATAACCTACAGTTGAATATGAATCCCATAAGAAATAAAAGAAATGTGTTTTGCCTGCTCACTCATGTTTTCTTTAAGAATGGTACATATATTACCAATTCTCCAAGGGTATACAAACTTTGAGCACAACTGTATGTATAATATATAATCATACACATTTAAAACTATACTACTCTTGTTGTGGAAAATGTTAAAGATTATTTCCCTCTTTGCAAGAAATCTCTCAGTGTCAGGGGTTCAAGATGCCAAAGGTAAAAGTTTATTGAGCAACCAATAAACCTGAGAAGGCCAGCTGTCCATTCTGCCCTCTCAGTTCCAAACTCCTAGTCTTTATACATTTCTGTTATCTCTTCTGAACCCGTAAATCGTTCATTCTCATTATCTCTAACCAATGGGCTTGCTTGCCACCATTGTTTCTCAGACCATCTGACGTCTTTCTAATGGTGGAATCCTAGCAACCCATCTATTTTTTTAAAACAGAAAATATTGGTCCCATTTACTTGGAAAGTGTTCATTCTGAGTTAAAAGGTTAAGGTGATTATACATAATGAGTATCTCATCTAATGGGTTAACTTAAGCATAGTAAGCATCTTGTCTTATTGGGTTAACATGACAACCATCCTATATACTGGCTATATTGTGCCTTATGAATGCCTTTTCCACTCTGTATATTGTTGAGTGTGACATCATACATACATTTCACATGATATGGCCTTCTGGCTCATACAATGCTCATACTTTTTCTATATTTGATATTGAAAATATACTATATATCTCCCCCCTTTGAGACTTGTCACAGCCTCACCCCTATGGAGTGTAACCCCACAAGTCAGCCTCCTTCATTCCCACCAAGTGACCAATGTAAGTCACACATTTCTCTAACAATGACTGCTCTTATGGAACTGCACTCCGGAGGAGAAATAAGACCAAACATCTCCCTCCACATTTGGCTAGGAGGAAGTAAAAGATCTTTATCTCCCTTCCTAAATTCTTTCTCGGGGGGGACCTTAATCAGAAACCACCAGTAGAGTCTTACTCTTGCAGCTAAGCACTGAGGTGCTCGTCGATCCTTTCTTCACATAATTTCTTCTAGCCTTCCAATGGTACTTCCCATGTTTTTTAAAGTTTAAACATGTATACTATATTTCATTTAAAAGTGATTTTCTTGGTTAATACATTCATAAAAACACTTGATTAATCATCAAACATTATAATTTAGATGGTTAAAAGAAAATTATAACTAAATTTAAAAGTAAAATTCAAACAATAAATGATATTCAAGGAGTGCATAGCTTGATTAAACAGCGAACATCATAAATTGACTGTTTAAAAGAAAAGGATAAAAATTCAAATAAATTCAAAAAAGTAAAAGAATAATAATTTCAGGAAGGGGCATTTGCCAAAATAATAAACATAACACCCTCTATCTTCCTGCCTACTCTACCCATTTTATTCCAAAGTACTACCTAATTTTATAATAAAAGAATATACGAGTATGCTGACTCTCTCACTATCCAAAAACAATAGAAAATTGGAAATAAAGGGTCAAAAATAAAAAGGCTCCCCTTCCATACCGCTTTTATGTACTTCTAAATTTTATTAGAATTCATCCAGCTCGTTCAGTCCAGGACCTATGGTTATGGGGTGTATAGTGGCTGCGATGTCAATTCCAGAAGGTTTCACAGACACATTGACCATCTGTCTGGCTGCAACATTAGCCATAATTGCTCTGAGAAGAGGCACAATACAACAAAACAGCAACACAAAAATAGCAAAAACTATAGCTATCATGACTCCCACTTTAATAAGCCACTCTCTCCAGGATCCAAATAAATTATCAAACCAGTTTCCAACTTGCTGGTCTCTTCTTGCATTTGCAGTCAATTCTTCTCTTAAATTTTTCAACTTCTTCATTGCTGCTGTAAAGGAGCCATCAGGATTTGTATTATTTGGGATATACACTACCGGTCAAAAGTTTTGAAACACTTGACTGAAATGTTTCTCATGATCTTAAAACATTTTTGATCTGAAGGCGTATGCTTAAATGTTTGAAATGAGTTTTGTAGACAAAAATATAATCGTGCCACCATATTAATTTATTTCATTATACAACAAAAATGTAATAAAAAATAAAAACCTTTTTGAAATTGATGACTTGGACCAAATAATAAAGAAAAGCAGCCAATAAGTGCCCAGCATATGGTGTAGGGTGACTACTTTGAAGATGCTAAAATATAACACAGTTTTGATTTATTTTGGATTTTGTTTTGTCACAACATAATTCCCATAGTCCCATTTATGTTATTCTATAGTTTTGATGACTTTACTATTATTCTAAAATGTGAAAAAAAATTACAAAAAAGAATGAGTAAGTGTTTCAAAACTTTTGAACGGTAGTGTAGGTACAACAGTCAGCTCCAAACATTACACAGACTCCTCCCTTCTCTGCCAATAGCCAATTCAGTGCCTGCCTATTTTGCCATGCCATTTTTCTTGTAGCAGCTAACTGTTCTCCTAAGGCTTTTAAAGCTTCGTCAGTGTAATTAATGAATCTTTGCTGACTGTAATAAATTCTGCATTCTTATTTGGTGTTATCCATACGAATATAGATTCAAAGCCTGATTTTATTTCATCTCTAGCTTTAAATTCCTGTGGTATTCCTCTGGGTTGTCCAATTGCATCTAAATAAACATTAGGGTCTGGCTTGTATTATCTTTTTACCCTACGTTTGTTCTGGACAATTTTCCTTGGTTCAGTCTGGGTTTCAGATTCTTGGGGTCCCATGTTAACATGGTCACTTCTTGCACTAGTCTTACTCTAGTACATATTCCTTTCCAATTTTTTAGTAATATAGCTCTCAACTGTCTTCCTCCACAAATCCAAAAGTAATCTGCTATGGCTGCTGTTTGTTCCTCATTTTTATTACAGAAGAAACTAGAGTCTAGTTCTCACAATTTATAAGGCAGTCTCCCGTGAGTTTGCCCACACACCTTGTAGCTTCTATTAGTGTGAAATTTTTCTTCATTGTGGCCATTCCATATATCATTCTGCTAAACTTAAACACTTCTTCCTGATCAAACATTTTGTCATCTAGATGCCAAAGTACCGCACAGTTTCCTTGAAATTCTCCCATATCTACCTCTCCTTTGGATTTATTAAAGCACTCATATTCCAGATCTCGATTTATTACATACTGTATGTTAAAGGGCTTTCTCTTTTTCTCGTATCTGTTAGAATATCCAGATGTCTACAGTTATCTACCCATCCTTCCTTGTTGTAATATTTGTTGAATTCTGGATTTCCTAGAAATGCCAGACATTCAGCTGGGCAAAAAGATGTTCTTTCCCCTTTTAACAAATTTTTTTTAGTAATATTGCGCACAATGTATATAGTCATATAGTTTTGGGACTGTTATTAAGTTTTTTCATGGGTGATGGTGAAGGAGACATTCCTGATTGTTTTACTGTGTATTCAGCCCATCTAAACCAGTAATTTTAATGTGCATTTTCTAACAGCTTTTCCTCTCTTAATGATGGGTCTGAATCATCATACATCATTGTTAATGGTGGTTATATAGGCTGGTATGGAGAAGATGGCGGTTTTGTAGCCTGATATTTCAATTCTGTAGTCTGAGGATTTTCTTTATGCTTAGCCTTTGATTCTGCGAGCTGCTCCTCATAATCATAGTCGTCATATGAGGGGTCAAATCTTGTTGTCTGATGGATTTCTTTAGGTTTAGCCTTTGAATTTATGGACGGGATCTCAAAATCATAGTCCTCATATAAGGGATCAAAGGAACTCTTTTTAATAAATGTATTTACCTGAGTACCTTGTGTTGATTCAGTGCCATTATGGAGATTGTTCTCTGGAAAGCCTTGGGTCTGGGGTAACTGCTGCATCAGGTGTATCAACATTACTTTCAACGTCAAGACTTCTCTCACCTTCCTGTCCTGTCTCCACTGTCTGCGGTACATTCTCCTGCATCTGCCTTTCATCTCCTGTTTCAGCATCTTCAGTTGCCCTAGAATGAGGTAGAACAGCATTACTACTTTCTTCTTCCTGCTCTTCACTTCCTTCCTCTTGTTCTTCCCTTTCTTGGTCATGGACTTCAGTTTCTCTTTCAGCCTCAGGGGAAGCCATGTTTGAGTCTTCCTGTTTCTCTTCTGCTCTATGTACCTGGTCTTGTGGTATTCGTGGCATAGGTGCTCTAGTGCAATGATTCAAATGGTACCACATTGTACTACCTTCTACCTGCACTGCTGTTGGGGTCGCCCTTACTACCTTAAAAGGTCCTTCCCTTCTGGGTTCATTCCATCTCCTCCTAAAGACTCTCAGGTATACTTGGTCTCCAGGAACTATTGGACAGGGCACTTCTTCTTGTCTGGGTCCCCTGTTCTGTTCCTGTGAATAGATGGCTTCATGTATAGCAGTTAATTGTCTCATGTAAACCTTTAATTCCATCTGCAACTGCTCTAGATTTGGGCCTTTATAGGGACCTCTCAGGTATGGTACTGGCATGGGTCTTCCTGTTAGCATTTCATGTGGTGTTAAATTGGTGATTCTATTGGTCTGCATACGGTAATTCATCAGTGCAAGGGGTAGGGCATCAACCCAATTGAGTTTAGTGTCAACACAAATTTTGTTGATCTTAGCTTTGAGAGTTCCATTTACCCTTTCTACCATTCCCTGTGACTGCAGGTGATAGACACACCCTAATCTTTGTCTTATTCTCAGCTGTTGTATCACTGTTTTTACTGTTTTTTGAATGAATGCTGAGCCGTTATCAGAACTCATTTGAGATGGTATGCCAAATCTGGGAAATGACTTCTCTGGTCAAAAATTTGATCACGGTTTGAGATCCCTGGTCTGCTGACGGAACTGCTTCTACCCATCTGCTGAATCTGTCTATTATCACCAACATATATCTTTTGCCTCTGATTGATTTTAGCATGTCTACATAATCCATTACCAGATGCTTAAATGGTCCCTCTGGAACTGGTATATGACCTATTGGTGCAAATGTTCCCTTTCTGATATTATTTTGTTCGCAAACTTCGCATTCAGTTAAGAACTCATCTACCATTGCTTGTAGATATGGGGACTGGTATATGACCTATTGGTGCAAATGTTCCCTTTCTGATATTATTTTGTTCGCAAACTTTGCATTCAGTTAAGAACTCATCTACCATTGCTTGTAGATATGGGGACCAATATCCCTGTCATTTTATTTTCCTAATCACCTCCCCCCTTGCACAATGGTCAAACCCATGCGCATCTGAGATAAGAATAGTAAGTAGTGTTGTTGGAGCAATCATGTGTCCTTCATGGGACCACCATCTGCTATTAAGTCTCTACTTGCACCTCTTTGCTGCCAGACCGCATGTTCATAAGGGCCAGCTTGATGTTGCTTTCGTGCAATATCATCTAATTGGTGTTTAGGCTGAATCAAAACTGATACAGTTGCCATTACTGCTACTTGGCATCCTGAGGCCTTTTTGCATAGGAGTCTGCAGCATTGTTGCCTTGAATAACAAAATCATTAGCTTTCTTATGTGTTTGACATTTGATGATAGCCAATCTTTTTGGATGCGTCATTGCTGAAATAAGTTTAGTTATCTGATCACTGTGTTGAATTGGAGTCCCATAAGTCTTTTTAAACCCCCTTTGTTTCCAGACTGCTCCAAATAAATGGCACACTTCGTGCACATATGCAGAATCTGTATACATATTTACAGTTCGATCTTTGGCTAGTAGGCAAGCCTCAGTCAGGGCTTTCAATTCAGCCTATTGTGCTGAGCATGGTTGTTCACAATGTTGAACCACAACTGGGACAAAATTTTTGTCTTCCCTCTTGACAATGGCATACCCAGCATGATTTCCCAGATGGTCTCTGAAACATGACCCCTCAACAAAATAATCCGTCTCTGCATCATTAATTGGTGTTGATTGTAGATCTGGTCTTAAATGTGTAAAAGCTAGGAAATCCACCACACATTCATGAGGTGTTCCCTCTCCTTCTAGAGGAATGTAATTGGCTGGATTTACTGTTGTGCATCTCCTTATTGTAAAGTCTGGGTAAGTTAGTAGGGCTGAATATGTCAAACACCTAGCTTGAGTTAAAACAAATCTTCCATGCTCTAACAACTCTGTAACTTTATGGTGAGTGTAAATCACTACTGGGTAGCCCATGGTCACAGACAAGGCTTTGTCATAGGCATAATACACTGCAGCAAACCCCTGATAACATGGTGTTTAGCCTTGTGCCACATTGTCCAGTTTGGTGCTATAATAAGCTATTGGTTGCTTTTTTCTTCCACTACAAATCTCCTGCATTAAGACTGCTGATGCATATCCATCTCTCCTATCTGCCACATACAAATGGAAAGGTTTAGCATAGTCTGGGGTTGCCAGAGCAGGCGCTGTCTGAAGCTCTTTTTTCAATGACTCAAAGGCTATCAATGCATCAGTGTCCCATGTTAAATGAGCTCGAAGATTCTGATGCCCTGTCTGTTTCATCAATGCCCTTAAAGGGGCCGTTTTGATAGCATAATCCTCTATCCAATCAGCACTGAAACCTGTCATTCCTAAAAAGGTCATCATTTGTCCCACTGTTTGTGGTTTAGGTGCTTTACTTATTTCCTCCAGTTGACTAGGTGATATAGCCTTGGTTTTATGTGCAATGATTCGTCCTAAGTATTCTACTTGTGGTAAGCAGTATTGCATTTTTCTTTAGAGACCTAATGGCCTCCCTCAGCCAACTTAGTAAGTACTTTAATAGAATCTTGGTGGCATTGTTCTAATGTTGCTGAACAAATCAGTAGAACATCTACATACTTTATTAATGTGCTATCAATTCTGAGATCTGTTTTCAACACTTGGTTAAAAACATGTGGTGAATGCTTGAATCCTTGGGGCATTCTGGTGTAGGTATACTGTTTACCTTAATAGGTGGATGAAAAAAGGTGTCTGCTTCTTCTGCTAGGGTAATGCTGAAAAAGGCAGAACACAGATCAATCACAGTAAAATAATTGGCAGCAGGAGGAACATTAGTCAACAGTGTATGTGGATTTGGAACTTCTGCAGGCCAGTCTTCTACTACTTCATTAACTGCTCTTAAATCATGTACTAAACGCCATTTTGACCTGTCTGCCTTAGCTACTGGCAATATGGGTGTGTTGCAATGACTTACTGTTTCAATCAACACCCCCGCTTTAAGCAGTCCCTCAATAGTTTTTTTAATTCCTTCTACAGCTTCTTGCTTGAATGTTTACTGTGGCTTTTTGGCAACTGTGTTCCTGGTCTAACTTTGATCCTAACTGGATTTCACTAACCCTACATCTGTGTCATGTTGAGACCATAATTCAGCTGGTATTTGTTTTTCCATTTCTAACATTAATTCAGCTGTTTTTGAATCCAGTTTTTCTTTTTCTTTAGTAGTTACCACGACCCTTGGAACGCCTGTCATAATTGTGATACACAGGATTTTTAAATAGGTTTTGTCTGGTGACTCAAAAATTAAAGGATTACCTGTTGATTCCCACTTTTTCTTCTCTGATTTCTTCATCATTTGTCTTAGATCTTTTACCTGACTTCCCTTACTTACATATAAGGTAACATGTGGAGTTGAATCTGACACTTGGAACCATTTTTCAATGAAGCTGCATTTCTCAATTTGTAGCGCAGCTCCCTCTGGTCCTGCAATTATGTACTGTGAGTTTAATGAAACTTCTTGTCCTTCTGTGTCATTTAACCATTTCTTCTCAAGCTCTGGATCCCTACTCTGATCATATATTAGGGTACAATGAAATTCAGTTTTTGGTACACTTGATTCACATAGCTGTACTGCAATGTATTTTCCCAATTTATTTACTGTTTTCACTACATCTTTCCATAAGTCTCCTAACCAGTATACGTTTGCCTGTGGTTCCTGGAGTTCTTAGGGTTTTGTGACAGTCATTTGTTTCATTCCCCTGTTGCCTATGTATATTCCCTCTGGAGAGCACCATATTTGTTAGTTAATTTTACATATAGCATCTCTTCCTAGCAGGCTAACAGGTGTCTGTTCTGATATTAAAATAGGAATTTTTATTTCTCATGTGTTTCATTTCTCTATTTTATTTTTATTTCTCATGTGTAACTTCCTCTCTTGACCCATCCTCATATTCTTCTTTTTGTCTCTCTTCCATATCCTTTAGGATCTGCGTTAGCTCCAGACGTGTGTACAATCTTTCAGCATCCTCACATCTTTGTGCTTCTTCTTCCCTTTCTTCTATTTCCCCTCTATTTTCAGAGACTGAAGCCTTCCTCATTCTTTCTTTATTACTTTTTATTTGTGTATCAGCCTCTATTTCCACCTCACCTATTATATTTAATGTTCCTTTTATAAGAGGTATTTGTTTCTCAATTTGCTCAAGAGGTGAAGCATATGGAGGTGGTCTTTCTATATTTACTTCATTTCTGTCATCCAATGCTCTTTTTTGCTGTCTCTCACTTTTTAGTAGTTTGATTCCTTGGCTTTTAAACAATTGCAGTATTCCTCTCTCTTTGTCTCTTTTTTCTTCCCTCTTTTTTCCTTTGTCTTTAGCCTTATGCTTTTTTAATAATGCCTCCATTTCTTTACACATAGCTACATCAAATGTTCCCTCTGCTGGCCATTTTGTGTTCAACCCTTTTGTTCTTTTCTCCCATTTCTTGGAAACCTCCCTTATGATGTCTCTGCATACTGGAAATTCTGTCCATATCTGTTCTACAGGTGTTGATGCCATTGTTGTCTATTATTAAGATATAGTCTATGTCTTTATTATACCTCTCTAACCCCAGCTTGTTCTTATTACTAAACTAACCTTCACCAGGTTGGTCAGACGAGAACCACTAAAAGTATCCAACCCCTGACTTCCCCTGGACTTTTGCTGGGTTGAGGAATTGTTACTGTTCTTTTGAGGAATTCTATTAGTTTTTCTCAGATACTTTAAAACAGCATTTATTTGTTTTTTATTTAATGGTTTTGCAGGTGATTCCTCTGCTCATGGCCTGTATAAATTATTCTGCATCCAGATAATGTCTCTCCTTAGGGTAATTATATCAAAGCTCCAAAACTCTTCTACAGCAAACCAGCGGCCTGTGGCAGTTATTCCTCCTGCCCAATACATAAAAGGGAGACAGAAACATTTAATTCACTTCTATTACAATATTCTAGGTGAAAAGGTTCAAGGAAGTTGATTAGAACTGTCCTTTCATCTTTGTGTAAAATACCCCTCCCCCTTTGTCCTCTCTTCCTATCGCTTCTGTTTTTGCATAAATCTCTAATTATTTACAACAGTTGATTGTTGATTATTACTCATTACTTACAAGGGTGGTTTGCTAAATATGTTATTTCTGTTTATTTTTTCTTTCCTCCGTAAATTTCCACCCACACATGTCGTATCTGTTCTGGGTTTCTCATGCCAATTTCTACTTCCACCCTTCCTATTGTTCCATTTATTGTGTTTCTCCATTGTTGTTTCTGTTGAACAACACCCTACTTTTCCACTGCACTGATCGTATGTCTGAGATGACATTAAGACAGATATTCTTTAAGACAGTTGCTCCTCCTCCTCCTGGTTTCTCTGTTGGGTGGATTCTGAAATAAGTAATTTCACTTTTGAGATAAGGGATATACACCAAATTGATGGGTATTTTTGCTGCTACTCTCAACTGTCCTAACTGGGTAAGACTCAGCATGTAAAGCCCCTCCAACTGTTTTACCAATGGCTCAGCCATTAGATATTTACTCACTGTTGCGCCAGTCCACCCACAGCCACTCATATTCTATTTAGCTCAGGTTTATGATTTTAGTCAGTTTCCTCAATAACTTTTCTTCTTTTGTTCTGTTAATTCCTTTCTTTCTCCTGTGCAATCTACATATTCAGATTCTTTCCAGAAATGGTTACTAATCCCTCTTGTTTCTATTAATGTTTTTTCTAATTCTTCTTCTGCTTCATTTTGTCTTTGGGAAACTTCTCTCTCAAAATTTGTTAGTTTCTACATTTTCCTTAGTTGAGGAACACTGTAGAGAAAAGAAGATTCTTGTCTGTGCTTTATCTAATTAACCATAATCATCCCCTCACACACATACTATTTAGCCTCTGTGCTCTTACTGTCTCTGTTTGTTTCACCCCTCCCCTCGTTCCCCCTCTCAGTCACAGCATACTATACAATCAGCCTGAGAGAGAGAGAGGGATACATAGAGAAACAGATGCTTTTTTATTTCTTTACTAATAAATATGTTTCTTTATTGGGATCACACCAGCTGCAATTTGCATGATTTCCAAATAGTCAACAAAGCCAATATCTTGGAACATTCTTAGTATTTTGAATACTATTTCTTTTTTGCCATTAACAATTTTTATTGATCCCAAAATTAAAATGAACACAGACTACACATGAAAACACGGAATCAACTTTTATCCATATATGCCCCACCCCCCCCCCTTCCATCCCATCATACATCCCAGTGGTCAGACATTAAATAACAACAGACACACATATAAACATGAAGTTCAAAGAAAATACTCTGACGTAAAAAGACAAAGAAATTAACCAACTGAAAAAAAGAAAAAAGATTCCACATATTAATTACAGAAATTACCCAATTGTCCCTCTCCACTACTCCTCCCCCTCAACCCCCCAGGAAGGCCAAATAAGTGCCACACTTCCTGCCATAATCACCCAACCTGCCCAGTAGTCTATATGATATCTCCTCAAAAGCCGCCACTCTGCCCAACTCGGTGCACCACTCATGAAATAAGGGTGCACCCGGCGACTTCCATCCCCTGAGTATCACCTGCTTGCAGATCATCACGCAGGTAAGTACCCAGTTTTTTATGTGTTTATTTATAATATTAATACCCACCCCATCACCCAAAATACAAAGTCTGGGGCAGAATAAAATCTGAGTGTCCAAGACCTCACTCCTGAATCTCAACACAGGACCAAAAAACATGGGCCATGTCCCCATCCTCAAACCGGCATCGCCAGAAAGTAGGTGTGTCTTTATGGCCAAGCCTATACAGTCTAGAGGGGGTTCAATAAAGACAATGCAGAATCTTAAATTGAATGAGGCACACCCTTGTATCCCTAGACATAGACTTGACATTTTTAAAAATCCTACCCCATTCTCCATCTTCTAGTTCTAAATTCAGGTCTCTCTCCCATAACTTCTTAAGAGATGTTAGAACCCCATCCCCTAGACTCTGAACTAGCCAGGAATAGTACGATGAAGCTTCATGACCTTTTCTAAAAGCAGCAAGCACCATCTCAAGCGTGTCTGCCATTTTAGGGGTCTGCGTACTACACCCAAAGGTGGTACAGAGTAGATGGCACAGCTGTAAGTACCTGAAGAATTGAGATCTGGGAATTCCAAACCGCTGTATTATATTTTCAAAGGATCTCAACGCTCCATCTTCATACAGGTCACCCAGCATAGCAACACCCATCTCAATCCATTCTGTCCAGCAGAAAGGGGACTTGTTAATGCACAATTTTGGGTTTAACCAAATACTTGCGCCAACGTTCAGATAAATGTCAGAGTTGAACATGCGAAAAACTTTTGTCCACACTAAATGTATGTGTGAGATAATGGGATGTGTCTTTACTTCTCTGGACACCTTGGTGGAAAGACTTTGCAATGGCAAGATGGGGGCAAGGACCTCTTGTTCAATAAAGAGCCAGGGAGGGGCTCTCTCAGGTGGAAGTGACCAATGTGCCAAATGTCTGAGACCAAAAGCATAATAGTAATACAAAATCTTGGGGAGACCTAACCCACCGTCAACTGGCCTGTGTAACTTGTTAAATTGCATCCGAGGACATTTACCTTTCCAGATAAAGGATTTAGCAATTCTATCAAATTGTTTAAAATAAAAGAGGGGAACTTCAATGGGGAGAGACTGTAGTAGGTAGTTGAATTTTGGAGTACAATTCATTTTAATAACATTAACCTTCCCAATCATAGATAAATGTAATGAAGCCCACCTGCCCACATCACTCGAAAACCTTTTTATTAAGGGGTCAAAATCAACTCTAACTAAATCAGACAAATTTGTTGGGAATAAAATGCCAAAATACTTAATGCCATGTTTGGGCCACTGGAAGACACCGGCTGGAAAGCCGTTACTGGGCAGTACGCTGTCAGAGCCAAAGTTTTGGATTTAGACCAATTGACTCTGTATCCAGAAAATTTAGAAAAGGAATTGATAATTCTGTGGAGGCAAGGCATAGATCCAGTAGGGCCAGAGACAATAATAAAATAACATCTGTGTAAAGTAAAAGCTTATGTGCCACACCTCCCGGCATCACCTCTGGAAAATCATCCTCCATTCTTATCAGAACAATAATGGGGAAACAGGGCAACCCTGCCGGGTGCCCCTATCCAGAGTAAAATAATCTGAAATTAATCCATTTGTGGATTACAAATGGATTATAGGGTGTCTATAAAGTAACTTAATCCATCCAATAAAAGTATTTCTGAACCCATATATTTCCAAAATCTTAAAAAGAATCCCATTCTACCATATCAAATGCCTTTTCGGCGTCAAGTGAGATGGCAGCGACCGGAGTCTGATCATTCACCACTGACCACATGATATTAATGATATGCCTAATGTTGTCAGAAGAGCTGTGGCCCCTAATAAACCCCACTTGATCTATATGTATAAGAGATGTCATAACTTAATCGGTTAGCCAGAATTTTTGATAAAATTTTTACATCTAGCTGGATCAGGGAAATTGGACGGTAACTTTTACACTCGCATGGATCTTTGTCCTTTTTAATAATCAGACTGATCCGGGCTTGTGTCATGGTTGGCGGAAGCTTTCCATTCTTTAATGATTCTGTATAAACTTCTAACAAAAGTGGAGCCAATTCTGTAGCATAAGATCTAAAAAATTCAGCGGCAAAGCCATCTGGCCCCATCTGGAGGCAAGGCCTTAAATACCTTACCAAGCTCCTCCAAGGTTATCTCAGAATCAAGCACATTTTTTTGCTCAGTCATCAGTTTAGGGAGTTCTAATGGTTCCACAAAGTCTCTAATATCTTCATCAGTAGACGAAGATGTGGAACTATAAAGATCAGGATAGAACTCTTTAAAGGCATTATTAATATCAATGGCCAAGGTAAAAATTTCACCACCAGGAGATTTCACTAAGGGAATGGTAGAAAAAAGACTCTCTGCTTTATATATCTAGCCAAAAGCTTCCCTGCTTTGTCACCCGTCTCAAAGTATGACTGTCTTGCCCTGAAAAACCAAAACTCCACCTTCCACGAACAAAATAGTATTATATCTGTATTTCAAACGAGTCAATTCTCTGAGGCCATCAGATGACATTTGGTGCTTCAGCTCTGCCTCTGCACTTTTAATATTCCCTTCCAACTCCACGAGTTCTTGTGCTTTGGATTTTTGGGTGAATGAGGCATACTGTATGATCCGGACCATAAGAACAGCCTTAAGTGCCTCCCAAGCCACACCCACAAAGGATACTGAGGACCAGCTGGTCTCCATATAAACATTGATTTCAGACTTTAACATTTGTTGGAATTCAGGATTTTGCAAAAGGGATACATTAAAGTGGCAACTATATGATTTATTTTTCTCCATATGTGGCAACACCTCTAAACTCACCAGGGCGTGATCTGAGACTAAGATATTTCCAATTGAGCAGTCAACAACAGATGAAATGAGGGACTTAGATATCAAAAAAATATCTATTCTAGAATAAATCTTATGGACTGATGAATTTTTTTTTTAGTCCAAACCAGATGGGTTCAGAAGTCTCCAAATATCTGCAAGACCAAGATTTTTACACATCCTGTGAAGCATCAGTGTTGCTCTAGGGGGCTTACACACTTTTGCTTCACTATGATCAAGGACTGAGTCCATCAATAAATTAAAGTCTCCTCCCAATATTATATCATGACGGGTGCCAGCGGTTTGCAACTTCCCTTCAAGATCTATAAAAAAGCCCTGATCATCAGCGTTAGGTGCGTAAATATTAGCCAAAATCAACTGTTGCCCCTGAATTTCTGCTGAAACAATAATGACTCTTCCTAATTTATCTTTAGTCTGTTTAAGACATTTGAATTGTAAATGTTTATTTATCAGTATAATGACTCCCCTACTCTTACTTGAGCCAGCACTAAAGAAAACATGTCCACCCCATATCTTCCCAAATTTTTCAGCTTCCTGCGAGGAAAGATGCGTTTCTTGAAGAAAGACTATATCATATTTCTTACACTTAAGAAAATAAATAACCTTCCTTATTTTTATAGGGTGCCCCAACCATTCACATTCCATGTGGAGAGAGACAATCCATTCATATTAACATTTGACATATCCATATAATAATTAAAAAAAATTGTGTGTCAAAAGCAAGATTATACAGACCACATTCCCCATTAATGCAACAATCAAACCCCGAACTCCCCCCGATCAAAACAAACAGAAAAAAGAAAAATGAGCGCATTAACCCCGCGTACGACAGCACCAACTGGCGTCAATCCCTCTAAACTCAGAAGGTCCATGTACACATATGAGAGCCCCCGTGACAACTTTGCCATCGGATTGCTCAAGTCCGGTGCTTCTGCACAAATTTTGTGAGGCACAATTACATAACAGAATATACTTTGTAAAACAGACCCCAGCCAACAGACAGAATAAACACAAAGAACATGTAGATTCATTCACAGAACTGTCTTGAAGGTGTGTTCCTCCACAAAACAAACTCCAACTGATATAAAGCCATTCAGTTTCCTCGGACAGACAAACAATTGTTCAGTGAGCCGACTGTTATGAGTGCAGCAGATGACATAATCATTCTACTGTCCCTTAAAAATACTCCACAAAAACAAACTCCAGCCAACAGGAGGCATAAGCACAAAGAATGATCAGATTCATCCACAGCTGACCCGAAGCAGTATTATTCAACAAAACAAACTCCAGCCGCTAGGCGGAGCCAGCACATGAAGAAACAAAACAGGCATCCGGGTTCCTCGGATGATCAAGAGTCAAATTCACTCTGAGGCCACGTAAGAAAAATACACCATGACTTACTTTGTCCGGCAACTTTATAAAAGATGTCCTTTATGTGAGCATGTAGATATTTTGCAGTCATCCTTGGTGTCTATTCTCAGTTTGGCCGGAAACATCAGTGCAAATGCGATCTTCCATTGATGTAAGAGTTTCTTACATTCCTTGAAACGATCGCATTTCTCTCGTCAAATTCGCAAAGTCCGGGAACAAGAAAATATTGTGATTCTTCCAAGAAAGCTTTCCTTTGCTCCTCACCTTGCGTAACACAAGATCTTTATCAGATGATCTCAGAAATTTGGCCAGAATTGAGCGGAGCCTAAGCAGATCTGCGAGCCGGGACTCTGTGAGCTCGCTTGATTTCCAGCTTATGGCGTGTTATGTTGAGCAGACTCCGGAAGAGCTCATCCAGGAATTTCACCATATCTCTACCCTCTTCATGCTCAGGAATTACAACAATCTGTATATTGTTCCTTCGGTTCCTATTTTCGAGATCTTTCAGTTTTTCCAAGATCCTCCAAGTCAGCAATGACCTTCGTCAGCATTGCCGACATGTTCAACATTTCTCACCGAATTTCCCACACTTCTCCGACCAAATTGGTTCCCTGGCTCGGGGCCTGCTCGCGGGGGTGTCAGCTTGAGCACATAAGTGTTTTTTAATGTCTCCAGAGCCCGAGGATTTTGAATTCTTTGACATATTGTCCTCCTAGAACAGTTATGGAACAGAGTGTATCAAATCTCACCGGTTTATGACATTAATAGTGTAAAAACTAGCAAAGTGCACAGAGCTCGCTGTTCACACGTCTGAACCTCGCATGGCGTCACGTGACTCTTGATTTTCACTTGACACATTTAAATAAAATCTTATTGTTGTATAAGATGCACACATTTTCTGAAAAACCTACTTTTTCGAAGTCGTCCTAGGCCGTTTGTACGATTTGCACTAAAATTGGCCTGCATCATCTAGAGGCACTCACAACAAAAAGTTAATCACAGAATTTTGATAAACTGTACCGTTTTCGAATGGCGCTTTAACGAATTCGACAAAGAGCACGCCAAAATGGACATGAGGGTATATCTCTGTAACGCTTTAGCGTATTCATACCAAGCTTATTATTTGTCAAAGGCGCCATGACTCGAGGGTGCCAGCTCAGTTTCGGAACAGTGCCACCTAGTGGTCATGAGATATGAAAAAAGTACATTTTTGCTTATAACTTCTGAACAGTTTGTCATAAAATCATCAATTTGTCTCATTAGATTCAGTGGGGTATATCAAGTCCAACGATATGAAAAATTCCTATGTCGGCCATTATGGATGTCGGCCATTTTGAATTTAGTCATAAAATGCTGTATTTTACGAACGACTTAGCGTATTGTTACAAAACTCAGTATGTGTCTTTGGCACCATGCTCTGAAGGGACTCAAAAAGTTTTGGGACATTGCCACCTTGTGGTCACAAATTATAATTCTATTTCTAAAAATACTAATAGCTATTGACTCCTTTTGCCTACTGTCATGAGACTGGTCTTGATAGATTCTGTGGTTCATGCCGAGAACAATGATACCAATTATCTCATGATCGAGCAAACTTTCTGTCCACCATTTTTAAATGTTTTGAAAAAAATTTTTTTGAATGTACTTTTTCAAACTCCTCCTAGACTGTTTGTCCAATTTGCACGAAAATTGGCCTGCATCATCTAGATGCACTCACGACAAAAAGCTATTCACAGAATTTTGATAAACCATACCGTTTTCGAATGGCGCTTCAATGAATTCGATGAAGAACGTGCAAAATCGGACTTGAGGCCATATCTCCACAACGCTTTGAGGGATTGGGACGAAACTTGGTACGTGTCATCACCATTAGGCCCTGAGGTAACCTGCAGCGTTTTGGTGCACTGCCCCCTACTGGTCAGGAGATAGAAAAATGTCAATTTTGGCTTATAACTCTTGAATGCTTTCCTGCATGATAACCATCATGCCCAGATACTATATGAGCAGTTTAAGAACAGTGCCACATACTGGGCAAAAATTCTAAGAAGTAGCTATTTTTAGTTATTTTTAAAATAAATGGGTTTTTATGATTGAAAGTTAACTTTTTCTAACTCCTCATACATTGTTCATCAGACTCTAACCAAAAACATGTCACAAAGCTTCTTTTGCTGCTCATGGTGCCGATAATTGGCTTGACCCCGGTATCGCTGCTTGCAACTATATTTTTGAAGTGTTTTCGTACATTTGTCGACATGAAAATTCCATTTGTGTTAATTTTAAAGACACAAATTTGAATAAAGTATAATTACACATGTTCTGGTTGTGAATGGCTTTTATGTGCAATTATTTAAAAGAAAGCAAAGGCGTAACTTGCAGATGAACGAATCTGAACGAATATTTTGAGAGGGTCCTCGCTGCAGACTGTAGTGCGTTGACGTAGTGGATCTAATCCTCTGTGTAGTAGATTTTGAGGATGTAGTGGATGTTTTGGTTTTTATGCACAACACTGAGTGCATTAATACTTAGTATTAAATTATTACACTGCGACATTTGTTTAATTTAGCTTAGCTTTTAAAAATGGTCATAACCATGGATTTCGTAAATTACTTTTCCTTGTTTTTCCTCTTCACCCACAGAAAACAAATATATAAATTAAGCAATATACTCCTCACTATAATGTGCTCTTCATTTTAACATCTCCTCCGGTGTATATAAATGCCGTGGGGTGAATTATTTATATTTGCATATTAACATCTAGTGGTAAAACATACTTGAAAGTATGTAAAAGTGAAATTAAAGTGAATCTGGAGCTCTTTAAAAATTACGCACTCAGCACATGGAACCGAATGGAGCACATCTGTTACTCTGAGCATGAGATGGAATTGTGGAGCACAGAACCACTCTGAATACACTGTAATAATGCTTATACACAATACAGACAGGACAGAGCAGTGTACATAATCTTTGAAGTGAACAGCTTGATTTATCTATTAATTTATTTAAATCGTTGTAGCCCTTTTTGGTTAAATAACAGGATGTTGTCATACCACAATTTTATTTTAATTAATTGTACAGCCCTAATATATAAATGTGTGTGTGTGTGTGTGTGTGTGTGTGTGTGTTATATGAATATATACTGTATTAAGGATCTATATATAATATATATTAAAGGTTAGTATGCTATAGTAATAATAAAAAATAAAAAAAACATAAAAATGTGAATACGCATGCGTATTAAAACATTCACTACGTCAAGCATGGGATTAGATCCACTACGTCATCTCGCTACAGTCTGCAGCGAGGTGAAGAAAACACAGAATGTAATGCTCTATGTATGTATATCTGTTACTGACAAGAGCTTAGGCACTGCTCTCTGTAAGGTCAGGGTCAAAAGGGTCAGATAGGGTTCTGCTCATATTTCAGAAGCTTCCAAAATACAACCTGCACATCCCTGCAGCAGGGTGCTTTGCATCTTTCCTTGTTTGTACATTTGCTAAGAAGAGAGTTGCAAAGACATGCATAAACCTGTGTATATAAAGCACCTATTCTCACTTAAGCAACAGATGGACGGAAACAATGGACAACAGATGGATGGAAACAACGGACAACAGATGAAGTCAACAACAACTATGACGACGAAGACACAGATGAACATCTCTGTGTATCACCAAGTAGAACTACATGCAATCTGATGAACTCTAATAAAAGCTGTTGAAGTCCAACTTCCATCTCCTGCTCTTCTTCTCGAACACCTCAACCCTGGCTACTAAAAACTTAAGAATCTGACATATCTGGTGATGAGGATGGCATGGAATGATGGCTGAAAGTAACTGGACTCTGGGCATTTGATATAGGAATTAATCAAATCCTGCAGGTCTTCCTCCTATTGAGCCTGCTGTGCAGAACAGTGTGAGTTGGTTATTTGTCATCTCTATTAAAAAAACCTTTGAGTGCTCAGGGCACGCCTGATATATTTGCGCAAATTAAACAAATTTTGTGTTTTGAGTCATGGTGACGACTGGAGACATTTTGGGAACTACATTGGTTGTGTTACAGTGTAGGAATTTTTGTTAGAGCCATAATGGTACAGGGAAAAGTTTTTTTATTATTAACAAGTTTTATTGATTCCATTCCACAAATTAAATAAACATCAAATTATATCAAATGAAACCCTTCCCCCCAAACTTCCCCCACCACCGACACAAACACGCATACACACCATAAATATTTAGAAACATTAAAAAAGCTGATCATAACACTGGCCGGGACCCAATTCTTTATGTATTTATCCCCTATATTAATGACTGCCCCATTGCCTAAAATACAGAGTTTGGGGCAAAATTAAATTTGAGTGCCCAATACATCACACATAAAACTCTGAACCCTCAACCAAAATTCTTGGATCATAAACCACATCCCCAAAAAACATGGGTTGTGTCCCCATCTTCTGATTGGCATCACCAGCAGGTGGGTGTGTCTTTAAGACCAAGCCTATATAATCTAGAGGGGGTCCAATAGAATCGATGTAAAATCTTATATTGCATAAGGCGCACCCATGCATCTCTAGATGTAGACTTGACATTTTTTGAATCCTAGCCCACACTCCCTCCTCCAATACCAAGTTTAAATCTTTCTCCTATAATCTCTTGAGAGAAGCTGAAGCTCCGTCCCCCAGACTCTGAATTAGCAGGGAGTAATACACTGATGCCTCATGACCTTTTCCAAAAGCAGTAATCACAACTCCCAGAGTATCTGCTGCTTTAGGGGGGTGTATGCTACTCCTAAAAATAGTACAGAGCCAGTGGCGCAGCTGTAAATACCTAAATAACTGAGACCTGGGAATCCCAAAATGTTGAACCATATTTTCAAAGGATCTCAAAACTCCACTCTCATTTAGGTCACCGAGCATATTAACCTCCCTCACAATCCACTCTGTCCAGCAGAAAGGGGACTTGTTAATACATATTTTGGGTTCAGCCATATGCTCGAGGCTACATTTAGATAAATGTCCGAATTAAACACTCTGGACACTTTTGTCCATATTGCGTGCAAATGCGAAATAACGGGGTGTAACATAACTTCTCTGGTTAGTTTGATAGAAAGGCTTTACAATGGCGAAATAGGGGCAAGAACTTCCTGTTCAATAGAAAACCAGGGAGGGGCTCTCTCAGGTGGAAGCGACCAATGAGCCAAATGTCTGAGACCGAATGCATAATAATAAAACAAAATCTTGGGTAGGCCGAGCCCACCTTTATCAATTGGCCTATGTAACTTACTGAAATGTAATCTGGGACGTTTACCATTTCAAATGAAGGACTTCGCTATGCTATCAAATTGCTTGAAATAAGAGAGGGGGACATCTATAGGGAGAGATCATAACAGGTAGTTGAATTTTGGAATACAATTCATTTTAATAACATTAACCTTCCCAATCATGGATAAATGTAATGAAGCCCATTTACCCACATCGCTCGAAAACATTTTTATTAAAGGGTAAAAATGAACTCCAACTAAATCACACAAATTTGTTGGGAATAAAATACCCAAATAGTTAATGCCCTGTTTGGGCCACTGGAAGGCGCCCGGCTGAAAAGCCATTACTGGGCAGTACGCTGTCAGATCCAAAGCTTTGGATTAATACCAATTGACTCTGTATCCTGAGAACTTAGAAAAGGAATTAATGGAGTCATGTGGTGCCATGCCAGGTTCGTACATGTGAACGGCGAGCTCTGC
Source organism: Myxocyprinus asiaticus (assembly GCF_019703515.2). NCBI lineage: Eukaryota > Metazoa > Chordata > Actinopteri > Cypriniformes > Catostomidae > Myxocyprinus > Myxocyprinus asiaticus. The sequence continues at coordinate 2,175,487 of NC_059370.1, read as the reverse complement.
GCATTTTGCTAGTTTTAATACTTTTTGTGTCATAAACTGGTGAGATTCTTAACTGTTCTAGGAAGACAATATGTCAAAGAATTCAAAATCCTCGGGGTCTGGAGACATTAAAAGACACTTACGTGCTCAAGCTGAAGCCCCAGAGCAGCAGGCCATAAGCCCGGGAGTGAATTTGGACAGTGAAGTGAAGGAAATTCGGCGTCTACATGTCGGCACTGCTGACGAAGGTCATTGCTGACTTGGAGGATCTTGCTGCAATACATCGATCGATCACTGCCATGGAGACTAAATTCACTGAGATGGTTACAAGAGTGGCAGATGTTGAGAAACGGATCGATTATCTGAAGTCGTCGGAGAGGGAATTAGCTGCTATCCCACTAGCAACCAAGGCAGACTTGGAGCACATCTGGGAAAAGTTGGAAGACTTGGAGAATCGTAACCGGCGAAATAACGTCCGAATTGTTGGAATTCGTTCCTAAGGACGAAGAAGGCCGAGATATGGTAAAATTCCTAGACAGGCTCTTCCCGAGTCTGCCCGACATAACAGGCCATAAGCTGGAGATCGAGCGAGCTCACAGAGTTCTGGCTCGAAAATCCGCAGAGGGAGACAGGCCCAGATCAATTCTGGCCAAATTTCTGAGATCATCCGATAAAGCTCTCGTGTTACGCAAGGTGAGTAGGTAAGGAAGGCTTTCTTGGAAGAACCACAGCATTTTCTTGTTCCCAGTCTTTGTGAATTTGACAAGAGAGAAATGTGATCAATTCAAGGAATGCAAGAAACTCTTACATCAACGGAAGATCGCTTTTGCACTGATGTTCCTGGCCAAATTGAGAATAGATACTAAGGATGGCCGCAAAATATTTACATGCCCACAGCAAGCCATGTCCTTCATAAAGTCAATGGAGTAAGTTATTTGTGGTTCTCGTATTGTAGCCAAGTGGGCCTGATTCACTGAACATTCACTTGACTGTCCGAGGAAGCTGAGCGCCTTTTTTTTTTTTGGGGGGGGGGAATAACACTCATTTGGGACAGTTGGGACAGTGGATGAATCTGCACGTTCTTTGTGCTTATGCCTCCTATTGGCTGGAGTTTGTTTTGTGGAAAATTTCTTGCAGGATATTGGAGTGATTAGGTCAGTTGAACAGCCGAATGATCCAGATCACTGAACATTCATTTGACTGCCAAAAATATTGAGCGCCGTTTTTGTTTCTTTTTGTGCTGGTTCCGCCTAGCGACTGGAGTTTGTTTTGTGGAATAACACACCTTCGGGACAGTTATGTGGATGAATCTACATGCTCTTTGTGCTTATGCCTCCTATTGGCTGGAGTTTGTTTTATAGATTATTGTCTGTTGTGTAATTCTATCTCACAAAATTTGTGTAGAAGCACCGGACTTGAGCAATCTGATGGCAAAGTTGTTGCGGGGGCTCTCGTAGGCGTACATGGACTGTTTGAGCTTAGAGGGATGGATGCCAGTTGGCGCTGTCGTGCGTGGGGTTAATGCACACATTTTTCTTTTTTCTGTTTTTTTTTTTTTTGTTTTGTTTTGTTCTGGGGGATGTTCGGGGATTGATTGTTGCACTAATGTTGGAATGTAGTTGGAATGTCGTTATAATTTTATTTTTGACACACAATCTACTTTTTCTAATATGTCAAAATGTCAAATGTTAATATGAGTGGATTGTCTCTCTCCACGTGGAATGTGAATGGGTTGGGGCACCCCATAAAAAGAAGAAAGGTTATTTCTTTTCTTACAAGTAAGAAATATGATATAGTGTTTCTTCAAGAAACGCATATTTCCCTACAGGAAGCTGAAAAATTTGGGAAGATAGAGAGCAGAGAGAGTCTTTTTCTACCATTCCCTCAATGAAATCTGCTGGTGGTGAAATATTTACCTCAGCCATTGATATTAATAATGCTTTTAAAGAATTATATCTTGATCTCTATAGTTCCACATCTTCATCTACTGATGAAGACATTACAAACTTTGTGGAACCAATAGAACTCCCTAAACTGATGATTAAGTCCTTGCCTACAGGCAAGGCTCTGTGGCCAGATGGCTTTGCCGCTGACTTTTTTTTAGATCTTATGCTACAGAACTGGCTCCACTTTTGTTTAGATGTTTATATGGAATCATTAAAGAATGGAAAGCTTCTGCCAACTGACACAAGCCAGGATCAGTCTGATTCTTAAAAAGGACAAAGATCCAAGCGAGTGTAAGAATTACCGTCCAATTTCCCTGATCCAGCTAGATGTAAAAATATTGTCAAAAATTCTGGCTAACTGATTAAGTTATGAAATCTCTTATACATATAGATCAGGTGGGGTTTATTCGGGGCCGCAGCTCTTCTGATATCATTAGGTGTTTCATCAATATTATGTGGTCAGTGGCAAATGATCACACTCCAGTCGCTGCCATCTCACTTGATGCCGAAAAGGTGTTTGATATGGTGGAATGGGATTATCTTTTTAAGATTTTGGAAATATACGGGTTCGGGAATACTTTTATTGGATGGATTAAGTTACTTTATACACCCTGTAGTGGCAGTACAAACGAATGGATTAATTTCAGATTATTTTACTCTGAATAGGGGCACCCAGGAGGGTTGCCCTCTTTCCCCATTATTGTTCTGTCTTAACTTGGAACCATTAGCAGCCACGATAAGAAAGGAGGATGATTTTCCAGGGGTGATGGCGGGAGGTGTGGCGCATAAGCTTTTGCTTCACGCAGATGATATTTTATTATTTGTCTCTGAACCCACTAGATCTATGCCTTGCCTCCACAGAATTATTCATTCCTTTTCTAAGTTCTCAGGATACAGAATTAATTGGTCTAAATCCAAAGCTCTGGCTCTGACAGCTGACTGCCTGGTAACGGCTTTTCAGCCGAGCGCCTTCCAGAGGCCCAAACAGGGCATTAACTATTTGGGTATTTTATTCCCAGCAAATTTGTGTGATTTAGTTAGAGTTAATTTTGACAGTTTAATAAAAAGGTTTTTGAGGAATGTGGGCAGGTGGGCTTCATTACATTTAACTATGATTGGGAAGGTTAATATTATTAAAATGAATTGTATTCCAAAATTCAACTACCTGCTACAATCCCTCCCTATAGATGTCTCCCTCTCTTATTGCAAGCAATTTGATAGCATAGCGAAGTCCTTCATTTGGAATGGTAAACGTCCCAGATTACATTTCAGTAAATTGCATAGGCCGACTGAGAAAGGTAGGCTGAGCCTACCCATAATTTTGATTTATTATTATGCATTCGGTCTCAGACATTTGGCTCATTGGTCGCTTCCACCTAAGAGAGCCCCTCCCTGGTTTGGTATTGAACAGGACGTTCTTGCCCCTTTTTCGCCATTGCAAAGCCTTTCTATCAAACTAACCAGAGAAGTTAAGTTACACCCTGATATTTCGCATTTGCACGCAATATGGACAAAAGTGTCCAGAGTGTTTAATTCAGACATTTATTTAAATGTTGCTTCGAGCATATTGCTGAACCCAAAGTTATGTATTAATAAGTCCCCTTTCTGCTGGACAGAGTGGATTGTGAGGGAGGTTAATACACTCAGTGACCTATATGAGAGTAGAGTGTTGAGATCCTTTGAAAATATGGTTCAACATTTTGGGATTCCCAGGTCTCAATTCTTCAGGTATTTACAGCTGTGCCAGCTGATCTGTACTATTTTTGGGAGTAGCATACACCCACCTAAGGTGGCAGATACTCTGGGAGTGGTGAATACTGCTTTTGGAAAGGTCATAAGGCATCAGTGTATTACTTCCTGCTAATTCAGAGTCTGGGGGACAGAGCTTCAACTTCTCTCAAGAGACTATGGGAGAAAGATTTAAACTTGGTATTGGAGGAGGGAGTGTGGGCTAGGATTCTAAAAAACGTCAAGTGTACATCTAGAGATGCATGGGTGCACCTTACGCAGTTTAAGATTTTACATCGATTCTATTGGACCCCCTCTAGATTGTATAGGCTTGGTCTTAAAGACACACCCACCTGCTGGCGATGCCAATCAGAAGATGGGGACACAACCCATGTTTTTTGGTGGTGTGTTAAGATCCAAGAATTTTGGTTGAGGGTTCAGAGTTTTGTGTGACGTATTGGGCACTCAAATTAAATTTTGCCCCAGACTCTGTATTTTAGGCGATGGGGCGGTCATTAATGTAGGGGATAAATGCATAAAAAATCGGGTCCTAGCCAGTGTTATGATCGGCAGACAGTTTATTCTTAGGGGATGGAAGTTGGCTGGAGTGCCCTCATTTCAAGAGTGATGCATAAAGATAGGGAGGGTAGCGGCATTCGAGGAAATGTCATGTAGAAGGCTAGGCAAATTAGATTTATTGAATAAAAAATGGGGCAGCTATTTGGCCTTTTTGGAGGGCTCTCGGGGAGGTGCAGTGGAGGGAGAAGTGTAGTTTTAAATGTGTTGATATATATATATATATATATATATATATATATTTATTTATTTATTGTGTGTGTGTATACTCAAGTGTGACCACAGGGATATTTGTTGAGGGTCAGGGTGGGGTTGGGGATTGGGAGGGGGAAAAGGAATAATGGGGGTTAAATGTTGATTCTGTGAATATATGTTTTGCTTTCTTGTGTCAATTGTGTGAATCAGTAAAAAGTGTTAATTGGGAAGAAAATAAGGTAATGAGTACAACCATGAAACAAGGCGCCATTAGTTTAATTCTAAAACCGGATAAAAACTGTTTACTAATTGATAATTGGAGACCAATTACTTCATTGAATGTCGACTATAAGATTTTAGCCTTAGTTTACGCAAACAGACTGAAAAGCGGTTTATGTAATATAATCAGTGAAACTCAAACTGGTTTTATGGCTAAACATCATATTAGCTGTAATATTAGGCTTGTACTGGACATTTTAGATTATAATCACTATGCCAACTCTGATGCACTTATTTAGTTTCTGAACTTTTATAAGGCATTCGACACAGTTGAGCACAATTTTTTGTTACAGTGTTTAAATGCATTTGGTTTTGTATGGTGAAGTAAATTCATTCAAACTGTTAAAACGTTTTATGAAGGCATTTATAGCTCAATTATATCCAATATCTCTAGAAGATTTTTTTTATCAGTAAAGGTGTGAGGCAAGGTTGTCCAATTTCTCCATTTTTGTTTTGGTTAGTAGTGGAACTATTGTCAAGAAGTATAGTGCAGAACCCTAATGCTTACGGTATCTCATTATTAGGTAGAGAAATAAAAAATTTACAATTGGCTGACGATACAACTTTATTTCTGAAAGATAAAAACCAAATTAGCAATGCAATTAATTTAGTTCAAACTTTTTCTGACAAAACAAAATGAAAATTGATTTTCAATATGGTGCAGACTTTGGACCCCACTGTATAATATTGTTTATTGATGAAACACTGAAAATCACAATCGCACAAGTGATTATACATGTGATACACATGTGACTGTAGTGCCTCTGGTGTTTTGTCCTGTTAATAATAGGTTGGTTATACCAGAGGATTTATTACATTTAGAGAGTTTGAGTGATTGATGAGAGATGATCATGAATGTGATTACACGATGATTGATACCTGCAGTCTGATGATCAAACAGCCACTCGCGCGCCGCTCTGTGACGTCAGTGGCTTAAACAATCATTTCGTTACATAACAATCACCGCATGATTGTTTAAGTCATAAATTAACACTATCGACACAGTTCTACGCGAATCGAGAATTATAAGAGAAACAAACGTTAACAAATTCCGTGGTCAAGTATGCCATTTTGCTTCCAGCGTGAAACGCGAATGGCGTAGGTGGCAGTATACACCTTGAAAACGGAAAGAAGAAGAAGAAGCAGATTAAATCATAATGACTGAATAGGGAAGACTAAGGACGGTGAAGTTAAGGTATTGTGAATATAGTTAAATTTGGGTATTGTGGGGAACTTGGAGTGGAATTATCAACCAACGGCCTGTATAGGTCCGGAACAATAATATCACAAGGTTCCTTGCAAACCTAGGGAAAAATGGCAGGGAAAGAGACGGATAGTAATAGTAATAGCATGGTTTGTAGTGAGGAAGATGAGAGGAGGGTAAGTGAGTGGGAAAGCGTGGGGAAGGGAAAGGGAAAAGTTGGAAAAGAAAGCCAAAGAGACATCTAGCATAGGAGAATCGGAAAGTGAAGGAAGTGAAGAGGGGGAAAAAAGAAGGAAGGAAGGACTGAATATAGTTTTTAGATTTGAAGGAGAGGGAGGAATTAATTATAATAATTAATTTTATCACACATTTGCACATATAGGGGAAGTGAAATATGCAAGGATTCTAGGAGATGGAAATTTGCTAATTGGATGTAATAATGAAGATCAAATTGAGAAGGGTAGAAAGATGACAAATGTTGGAAAAGTTAAGGTCCAAAAGGTCGTAAAAGTTGGGGGAAAGAGGTTTAATGGTTGCAAAGGGGTGATATATGGCATTCCCATAAATGTTAATAGTAGAGAAATAATGGAAAACCTGAGAGTGAGAAATGGTACAGTAAAAAGTGTAAAAAGAATGACAAAAGGAATAGAGAAAAAGGAGACAGAGTCTGTATTGATTGAATCTGAGGAAAAAGAGTCACCTAAGGAGGTATATTTTGGATTTGTAAGGTATAATGTAAGAGAGTATGTAGTAAAACCAATGAGATGTTATAACTGCCAAGAGTTTGGACATGCAGCCAAAATGTGCAAAGGGAAGAGAAGGTGTGCCAGATTGTGGAGGGGAACATGATTATGGGAAGTGTGGTGAGGGAATGAAACCAAAGTGTTGTAATTGTGTAGGAAATCACAGTGTATCTTACTGGGGAAACAGAAAGGATTCAGGTGATTGTGAAAGTGGTGGAACACCATTTGGACATGATAGGATTGAAGTAGGGGGAAGTAAATGAAGAACTTAAGATGCAAGCAAGTCAGGAGATATCATATGTAGGGTGATAGTACTAATAATGCTAATCTTGCAGTGGAATGCGAAAAGTTTGATAGCTAATGGGCAAGATTTTAAACAATTTGTAGTTAGTAGGGGAGGAAAATCAGAGATTTTTTGCATTCAAGAGACTTGGTTAAAACCTCAATTGGATTTTGTTTTATATGATTATGTGACAGTAAGGCATGATAGAAGAGAGGGGGAGGAGGAGGATGTGCTACATTTATAAAGAAAGGAATACCGTACCAAGTATTAGGTTTAGGAAATGAGCAAGAATATGTGGTAGTAAAGGTGTGGGTTGAAAAGGATGAGTTGGTGATTGTAAATTATTATAATCCTTGTAAAAGACAAGAGTTAAGGAAATTTGATGAGATAGAGGGACAAAATTGTAGCAACATAGTGTGGTGTGGGGATTTTGATAGTCATAATATGTTGTGGGGGAGTGATAGAATAGGCAATAATGGTCAAATAGTAGAAGAAATGTTAGATGAGAAGAATTTAGTGTGCTTAAATAATGGTGAATGCACAAGAATAGATGTTAATACAGGGAAAGAATCAGTACTGGATCTTACATTAGTATCAAACAACACTGCAGCAATATGTGATTGGTCAGTGTATCAAGAAGGAACAACAGGCAGTGATCATTATCCACTGTGGTGTAAAATAAATATAGAGGTAGCATGGAATACAGAGAACATAAGTGAGAAATGGAATCTTGGGAAAGCAGACTGGGGAAAATTTCAGGAGGAAAGTAGTAGATATTTAAAACAAATTAAGATTGAAATGAACATTGAAACATTAGACAACAAAATAAAGCAAGGTATAATATTGGCAGCAGCAGAGTCCATTCCCAAGAGTAAAGGAAGAATTAAAAAGAAAGTAGTACCATGGTGGGATGACAAATGTAAGGAAGTAGTAAAAAATAGGAATAAAGCATTTAGGATAGTTAAAAGAACACATAATTTTCAACACATCAGTATAAGCAAGCTCAGGCAGAAGTAAAGAGGACAATAAGACAAACAAAAAGGACATTCTGGAAATCATATTGTGATTCAATTGGAAACACGACTCAGATTGAAGAAATATGGGGTATGATTAAAAAGATGGGGGGTGATAAGAGAGAATGGGGCTATCCATTTATGATTGAAGAAAATGAAACTGCAGTAACAAATAAGGAAAAGGTAGAGATGATGGCAAAAGCCTTTAAGATAAACAGCTCTAATAATTTATCAGAAGAAGGAAGAAGAGGTAGAGAAAGAACAAAAGTAGAGAATGAAGATGCGTTATGTAGGAAAATGTAAGGAGGAGGCGAGAAGCAGCTTTCCTTGTTCAGGTAAGGATTTATTTTCTCCGTCTGTAGCACAATTACAATCTCACAGTCTTTGCGTTATCCACTAAGTTAATCTCCAATCGCCCACCGCTACACAAAATAAACTCTCATCATTTGTAATAATAACACTCTTTGTTTCATTCGGGTCTGTGGTGCCCAGGCTCTCTCTCTCTTCTATCTGCGTTGTGTCTCTATTTATGCCGCTCTCCCCGTGCTCACTGAAATTAGAGACAGGTGTTAGACATCATTTAGCTCAGGTGTAAGCGCCCTTACCGCTTTCTCTCTCTCCGGAGAGATGCTTGACCACGCCCCCGCTGCCACAGAAAAATAATGGTGATGGGAAACAAGATGTCCCTTTTAGCATGGGAGAACTGCAAAGAGCATTGAACAGGACAGGGAAAACTGCACTGGGAAAAGACGAAATATGTTACAGTATGTTAAAACATTTAAGTCCAGAAAGCCAGGAGAAACTACTGATGTTGTATAATAGAGTGTGGGAGGAGGGAAAATTGCCACAAAGCTGGAAAAAGCAGTAATTATTCCAATAAGGAAGCCTGGGAAAGATGCAAGTAGACCTGGGAACTATAGCATTAACATCACATACAGTATATGTAAAATAATGGAATGCATGATAAATGAAAGAATGATGTATTTCTTAGAGAGTAGAAATATAATGGCTGGATATCAAAGTGGATTTAGAAAATGAAGATACACAATGGATCCTGTGATAAATTTGGAAGAGGAAATAAGGAAAGTTCAAATAAATAAAGAAACAGTAATAGCAGTGTTCTTTGATGTAGAGAAGGCATACGATATGCTATGGAAAGAGGGACTTCTAATTAAATTGCACTTGATGGGAGTTGGAGGGAAAATGTTTAACTGGATCATGGATTTCTTAAATGGAAGGAATATACAGGTGAAGATAGGTTCATATATATCAAAGCAATATAATGTAGAAAACGGAACACCACAAGGGAGTGTAATTAGTCCAAATTTATTCTCCATAATGATTAATGATATTTACTTAATCTTTCCAGTAGATATGGGGAGGTCCTTATTTGCAGACGATGGAGCAATATGGAAGAGAGGTAGAAATGTTGAATATATAATCAAGAAGATGCAAGAAGAATTGGGCAAGTTGAAAAGTGGGGAACAAAGTGGGGATTTAAGTTCTCAGTGGAGAAAACAAAAGTAATGGTCTTTACAAATAAAAAGAAGGGCAAGGAATGCAAGTTGAAAACTTATGGAAGTATATTAGAAAAAGTAGAGTGTTTTCGATTTTTGGGAATAGATTTTGACACAAAACTAACATGGACAGAACATATAAAGTACACAGTTAATAAATGTAAAAAAGTACTAAATGTGATGAGGTGTCTTACAGGGTTAGAATGGGGAGCAAGTATTACAACTTTGAAATATATATATATATATAGCTCTAATAAGGTCTAAGATAGACTATGGGTGTATTGTATATGGATCAGCAGCAAAATCTGTGTTAGCTGAATTGGACATTGTGCAAGCACGTGCTTTAAGAATATGCTTAGGGGCAATCAGAACTTCCCCAGTATGTGCACTTCAGGTTGAAACAGGTGAAATGCCATTGTGGTTACGACGAAGGCAGTTGACAACCAACTATTGGATCAATCTAAGGGGACATGGAGATAACCATCCAACAAAAAAGGTATTACAGAAATGTTGGAAGAAGGAGAAGAGAAAGAAAGAAAGTTTTGGATGGACAGGTGATTTAATAGCAAAGGAAATGGAAGCGTATGATAAAGAATTTGCTGAGACTGTGGTGTGGCCTGATAAACCAGTTTGGTTACTGGAAAACCCGAAGGTTGATCTAGAGCTTTTAAAAATTAAAGGAAGTAGAAGAAGTATAGATATTACCAGTGAATATTATAAATACAAGCATTATAAGTACAAAAGACAGTATTCAAATATTTACAGATGGGTCAAAGGATCTACAAACGGATGCAACGGGATCTGCGGTATTCGTCCCTAGTTATGAAATGGGAGTCAACAAAAGAACATCTGACAGCTTAAATGAATATACATTTGAATTATATGCTATATTAATAGCATTAGAATGGATTGAACAGACCAGGGATAACAACATTTTAATATGTAGCAACTCTGTATCAGCCCTTATGAGTATTAAGTATGGAATAACTCGAAATCATCAAGAATTATTGTATGAAATTTTGTTTACAAACTCAAGAATATGCAGACTAGGGAGAAGTATTACATTCATGTGGGTCCCAGCAAATATGGGAATACAGGGAAATAAGAAATCTGATAGATTGGCAAAAGAGGCAACAAAAAAGGGACATGTTGACGTCAAAATTAAGTTATCAAAGTCAGAAGGGAAGAAACTAGTATGGAAAAAGATAATGGAAAAATGGCAACATCAGTGGGATCATGAAAAGAAAGGGAGACATCTGTACAGGGTTCAAAATAAAGTAGGTATGGTAAGAGAGAAGGGAAATAAACGGAAAGAACAAGTTATAATAAGTAGACTAAGGATAGGTCATTGCAAGCTAAAGAAAACTCTACATATCATAGAAAACATCCTTCAGGTTTATGCGATGAATGTCATGAGGAAGAGACAGTTAAACATATCTTTATATCATGCAGGAGATATTCACAAGAAAGGGAAGAGATGAAGGAACAGCTAAGGAGAATGGATATAGGAGAGTACAATATTAAAATGATAATAGAATGTGGAAATAATGATCAAGGAAGGAAATATTTGATTAATTTCCTAAGGAGGACTGGACTGGAAGGACGAATCTAATTAACAAGGACTAAGTTAAAGAAAGACAGTAGGTGGCAGTAATGCAACAATTTGGATGCCAACTTCCGTAAAACACCAAGCAAGAAGAAGAAGAAAAAGACTTCCGTGGTACGTCACAATCGTGCGTCCGCCGCGAAGCGTCGGCTGTGTCTCGTTTGGAAGGTTGCATGCTAGGTAGGACGCGTCCTTTGAATGCTGCGGTATACCGAGCGGCCTCTAAACAAGTCTCGTTTAAACGAGACGTAGGACAACGGAAATGGAACGTAACATGTTTGCTATGACAGCACGCCACTCTTTAACAAGCGCGAGCGCTCTGAGTGAGAAGGTAACAAATTCCCTTTGGAAGGGAATGTATGAGGTACATTTGAGGAGAGTTATAATGATGTAAAGAGAAAAGAAAATAGATTTTACAGGTGTACTTTTAGTCTAACACTTTATTTTAATTATATATTAATATAATTATACATATTATATACTCTGCAACCATCTACTGAGGTACTTCAACTTGGGAATTAACATTACTTGCGTTTGAACATCATATTTATGGGCAAATTGGCGTGGTTTTTTTTTTAAACATTTCCGCTGAAGCAAAGAATTGTGGGTTGTGAGTGCCCACGAAGGATACACCTCATGCATCCTCCGAATTCCAGTGAAAGAAGGTCGCATTCGAAGGCTGCATTCGAAGTGTTCTACTCACTTTTCTGAAACGAGACAGCCTCGATGACGTATGCGGCCGACAAATGTGACCTCCGGAGGACGCATCCTTCCAAACGAGACACAGCTATCAAAGATTTCCGTGCTGCGTCATTTACACGCGCCATGCGTTCTCTCGAAGCATGACGGACGGCTCACAGAAACACGCGCTGGAGATGGTAAACCTAGTTTTACAAAATAAATTATAATTTAACCTTAACACATTGGGCTTCTTTGTATGTAACATATAAGATTGATTAATATTATAGAATTAAATATTTCTGATATTGTTGTTTCAATATGAATGAATAGATGAAATAGTGTTGGAAGGTTTACATATTCTGATGTGTGTCATGCTATAGGCCACTTATCCGTGTATATACTTTAAACTTTTATAATCATGCATGCATCTTTTATAAGGTCATATTAATTGAGATTACATAGGATATTTTTACCTAAGAAATAATTTCACACGCAATGCCATTTTAAAAAGTGGTGAAGGCAAATGGTTATAACAAATCTTACATCAGCACATTTCTTCACTTCACCTGTGACTGTAGATGTGAACAGTGTTGTACTTTCAATCAGGTCTGCGCCGATGGAGCAGATGAAGGCTGTGTGACGTTTGTGCTGCATGAAGAGGATCACACGCTGGGCAACTCACTCAGATACATGATCATGAAGAGGTACGAAACTTAGAGTTTACTTGTTATTTCATATCTGTAAAAGAATGTAGATTTATCCAGGATAGAAAATTACAGTATTGCTGAGCATGTCTGTCTAAGTGTATATTTTGACTGACATTGTTTTACAGTCAGGAAGTGGAGTTCTGTGGTTACAGCATCACACACCCTTCAGAAAGTAAAATCAACTTTCGAATACAGACTCGAGGTGAGAACAGCTACTATATTGTGAATGTCTTTTATGAGATTGCGTCTTTTGAAGATTTGACATTTATTCTCTGCTTGTAGTATTAGTCCAGTTCTTTCTAACTCTGTTCCTGGAGGCACATCAACAGAATATGTTTTCAATTGCCATGTCTGAATATGCCGAATATATGACTTCCCTACAATACATTAGTACACCAGAAGTAGTTAGTCAATGGAGTGGAGTGTCTGTATCATCACTATTCATAAAACAGTACTACCTACTACATCCAATGATATTCTGAATTGTGCATCCTTTGGACACATTATCCCATAATGGAACAGGAGCTGCAGAGACTTGTTCTTGCGGTTGTTGTTTTTGGGTGCCCCCTGATAGTCGACCAAATATTAGTCATGAGAAGAGTCTTGGTTGACCAGGTTTTGATTGGTCACAGAAAAAACTCGATGAACACCAGTATTACCGCTGGTTGGACGCTAGGTGGTATTATGGGGTAATTTTCGTTAAGCAGGGTTAGGGTTAAACCTACACAATAAAGACACCTTGATTTCAAACTTAGAACTTTTTTATTTATTTTAACTAAAAATTCAAATGAAACTGGAAAAAAATTAAGTGCAATTAAAATGTGTGTTCAACTTTTTAAAAGATGGCTTTGCAACAGTTGTGAAGGGAAACATCTCTCTTGCAAGGAACCTACTTCATCTGTACATTCTCTACCGGTCGGGTATTTCGTTGTCCGGGAAAATACATAATGTGTGTGAATAAATTCGTTTTGTTCCCTCCTTCACGATATATATATATATATATCGCAATATCCAATTACATCGGCAACCCCTGAGGAATCGGTGAATATTCTTGCTTTAGTGATTTTTGCATCGAAAATGTAATTAATTTATTTAAAAAATGAAAAACTTAAATCAAATACATTTCTAAATTCAAATTGCACTCCAAACAAAATGAAAAAGCAAATAAAATAATGTGATAAAAGAATTTTATGTATGTATGTATATATGTGTGTGTGTGTGTGTGTGTGTGTGTGTGTGTGTGTATATATATATATATTTACCGTCAGGCATATATCCGTCTAAACATGCAGGTGGAAAATTACTTACACAAATTAAGAAATAGAAACAATTATAAATATAAAAATAATAATGATGATAATAATCACTGAAATATAAATCATGGTTCAAGGTGAATGTGTTTTTGTATTTTATGTTTTAATCACAGATGTATAGGCTGCAGAGTTGTGGTCACAATGAACTGCTCTGTGGAAATAAAGTGAACTGAACTCAAAGCACCTCCTGAGCTGAGATGTCTGAGGTCATTTGCAGTGCACTCATAGATGGTACTGTTCTTGCAACAATAAACAAAACAAAAAATCAGAAAATAGAAACAAAGAAAGGGTAAGAACCTTTTACATGCGCGTTCCACGAGACTGCACGCCTCTGTATCAGCGTTTCATACATGCGCATAGACGGCTTTTCTGTCATCTGTTCTTAATAATATAATAAAGTGTTTCTGCAAGCGCATGTCTGTGTGTCTACTGGCAAATTATTTGTAATATTACTTTGATAATAATAATAATAGCCTAATAAATAATTATTTAATACATGGGAAAACGAGCCAAATATCGTCTTGACATCGTCAAAGGCATCAGCTACTGGTGATCACTCTGACCATCGTCGATCCCTGAGATCATCGTCTGTCGGCACAACCCTAATGTGCATTTCACTCTATAAATTAACAGAATGTTCAGACAGTCTCCTTGCTGGTTTTTCTGACACACTCAGAATCATTACAGCTTTTGCCGGTGTCGCTGCGGCTCGCTTCATGCATGCGCTTGTAAAACTTATATTTTAAAAGCTTATTGCAGTTTAGTATTTCTCTGTAATGTAGAACAGTGTTAGCAATGTTACTTATAACATTCTCAGCCCTGCAACTCAAACCATTTTCTGATGCCTCCCAAAACACATATATTTAAGCAATTAAATGAATATCATAAACGTGCGACTAGTCGACTAATGTTTTAAATTAATGCCTACTAGTCGATTAGGGAAATCTTTGGTTGGGGGCAGCCCTAGTTGTTTCTACATCATATATTCAGGTCATAGGACAATGCCCACATTCCCGGATAAAGTTTGTCTGTAAATGTATTCATACTGCTCACCTGCATACCTAAGGAATGCACTTATTTTAGAGAGAGTGCAAATGCAGAACATAAGTATGAGAACTTGCATGCTGTCAGAGTATGTACTGCATTTAATGAAGAATGTACTTCTCGGCTGGTAAAAAAAAAAACTATTTTCTTTACTTATGTAGGTGAGTAGTATAAATACATTCCCAAAACAGAAGTGTCTGAGTGATTCCAAACTTTTGAACAGTAGTGTATATATGATTAGATATAATTCTTCCATGAACTCATTTAGGGAAAAACAGAAAAACATGTCTTTTGGTATTTTAAACATGCAGATACCATGTTTTGCTAAGTTTGTTCTGATATGGACATGACATGCAAAGTTTTATTTGTTCAGGTCTTAAAATTGATGTTTAAAAACGCTGCAGCAACCGTGTATTAGTCTGTCCTCACCCTAAAATGAATCCTAACTTTCTGTATGATCAGTGTGAACTACTCACTGTTGCTCTTGCTCAGCATTCAGCTCAGCATTCTACTGATACACTGTACAAGATGGCGCCGCGGATGGCTACTTTGGTGTGGAGCTCTCTTGCGTTTTTGTTACCTTTGTTTATGTTTTTGTGTCACTCTTTCCCGATCAGTTTCACCAGGGATGAACTGCTTAATATTCGGCAGAGCATACCTGATTATTTTTTGCTGGTGTTTGATTATTCAAACGTTTTATCAGACATCTCAGTCTGATGGTGCAGTGGTGTTTTACAAGTGCTCTAAGAGATGCAAGAGAGGAAAGCATGCTTGTAAAGCTTCGTCAACGCGGCTTTAGGACTCCGCTACCGAGTATTTATCTGGCAAATGTCCGCTCCCTCGCCACCAAAAACAGACGAACTGCTTCTGTTCACTCAAACAAATAAGGACTTTTCTAACTCTACTGCTCTGTGTTTCACTGAAACCTGCCTGAATGAAGCCATCCCGGACAGCGCACTACATCTGCCAGGCTTCCGGTTGTTCAGGGCGGATCACATTGTGGCATCATCGGGGAAAACGAAAGGCAGTGGAGCATGCTTTTACATCAACGAAAGTTGGTGTACAGATGTAACAGCATTGAAGAAAATATGCTGCCCTAATTTAGAAGTGCTGTTCATCAACATTAAGCCTTTCTACTCACCATGGGAGTTTTCCTTGTTTATTCTGGTGTGTACATCCTGCCACAAGCATGCGTGAACACGGCACTGCAACAGCTGGCTGATCACATTACAGACATGAAGCAACAACACCTGGACTCTTATCATTATTCTGGGAGATTTTAATAAAGCTAACCTCACCCGTGAACTGCCAAAATACAAACAACACATCACATGCCCCACCAGAGAAAGAAATATACTGGACCACTGATACACCACTGTAAAGGATGCATAACGCTCTGTCCCACGTGCAGCTTTAGGACTGTCTGATCACTGTCTGGTTCATCTTTTCTCAATCTACAAGCAGAAACTAAAATCAGCTAAGCCTGTAGTAAGGACTGTAAAGAGATGGACTAATAAATCAGAGCTGGAACCTAGGGCTGCACAATTAAACGTTTCTGCCTCTCATGGTTAAGCAAGCATAATCGAAGTGAGCTAACAAACAGAAATTATCAGCCAACTAAAGTTGCAAATTGTTGCTCATTTTTATTATAGGCTGTGTCTACAGATGATAGACTTCAAAAGCGCTTGTGATTTGACCGATTTTCACCTCACCTGACCAATCGCGCTCTCTTTAGAAGTTTGCCACTGACCAATTACTTCTCAGTTTCAAGCACACGCATACATACAGAGCCATAGATGTTTACGAGTATGTTTCTTATGTGCCTCGCTTTGATACGAGGCTCGCGTCAGAAAGCTGGAACATGCTGCCTTCAGAGACTGTATATGCAGGTAGGATGAAAATCAGGTGCCTTTCAAACTGTTCTGAGACCAGTCATTCAACAACTGATTATATTAACTGATTACGCAGCAGCCGAATAAACTTTGGTTGCAGTGCGGTGTTACAGCGGTTTTAGAATGGTTTTGTGCTCAATAGCCATGAATTTCATCTTGTGCTCTCATTATATATTATACCCAGAACAGCTGTGCTCCGAATTCGGTTCTTGCGCATCGCTAACCTGTGTTGAACGTGCTAAAAAGTGCTCCAGATTTACCTCATTACACATTTGTGTAATTTCAGGTATGTTTGGCCATTACAAGTGTCTAAAAAATCTAAAGTAAACCCATGGCACCAGGGTTTTGTGGGTCGAGGAGGAGATAAGAGCATTTCACCATGTTTGGATGGAGCACCAGAGCCTGCCAAAACTGTTGTCAACAGAAACAACACACACACTTCCTTCAGTTTTTTTTTTTCTTTCTATCTCAAAGTAAAGGCTTGAGACTGTTTAGCATTGCCGCCTGCTAAATTATTACAGAAATATATAACTATTGTTTATTTTAATAATAATAAAAGTAAATAATTTTTTAAAGAGAACTCTAGAGTAAAAACTCAAATGAAAATTTGCTGATAACTTACTCACCCTCAGGCCATCCAAGAAGTATCTGAGTTTCTTTCTTCATCAAAACAGAATTTAAGACTTTCAGGATTTCATTTCAGGCCACCTCCTTTAAACAATGCAAGAGAATGTCCTCCATTTTTTTGACGGTTTGATATTTAGGGTGCATCAAAATAATCCACACGACTCCAGTCGACAAATAAAGGTCTTCTGAACCCAAACGGTTGATTACTTTTAGAGACAAAACAGTACTTTTATATTTTTAACTACAAATGTTCACTTCAGTACATCTCTGTGACCTGCGCTCATGAGAGGGATGACGTAAGCTCGTTGGTAAGGTCACGCGTCATGTGGAGGAGTCAGGAAGCGCATCAAGTTGCAGCCTTATGCTAAAATGCTTGAAATATTTTTTTCATATCAATCTACAAAGCAAAAACCTGATTTTTGATAACTTGCAAATGTATTAAAAAAAGAAAAATCTGAAGTATCACATTGACATAAGTATTCAGACACTTGAAATTTAGCTCTGATGCATCCCATTTCTCTGGATCAACTTTGAGATGTTTCTACACTTTGATTGGAGTCCACCTGTGGCAAATTCAATTGATTGGACATGATTTGAAAGGGCACACAACTGTCTGTAAAAAGTCTCACTGCTGAAAATGCATATCAAAGCAAAAACCATGCCATGAGGTCAAAGGAACTGCTTGCAGAACTCAGAGACAGGATTGTGTCGAGGCACAGATCTGGGGAAGGCTACAAAAACTTCGGATGCATTGAAGGTTCCGAAGAGCACAGGTGCCTCCATAATTCTTAAATGGAATAAGCTTGGAACAACCAGAACTCTAACTAGAGCTGGCCGTCTGGCCAAACTGAGCGATCGGGGGAGAAGGGCCTTGATAAAAGAGGTGACCAAGAACCCGATGGTCACTCTGGTTGAGCTCCAGAGATCATGTGTGGAGATGGGAGAAACTTGCAAAAGGACAACCATCACTGCAACAGTCCACCGATCTGGGCTTTATGGTAAAGTGGCCAGATGGAAGCCTCTCCTCAGTGCAGGACACAAAAAAGCTCCTAAAGGACTCTCAGACTGTGAGAAACAAGATTCTCTGGTCTGATGAAATGAAGATTGAACTGTTTGGCCTCATTTTCAAGCATCATGTCTAGAGGAAACTAGGCACCGCTCATCACCTGCGCAATACCATCTGAACGGTGAAGCATGGTGGTGGTAGCATCATGCAGTCGGCGTGTTTTTCAGAGGCAGGGACTGGTCAGGATTGAAGGAAAGCTGAACGCAGCAAAATACAGAGATATCTTTATGAAAACCTGGTCCAGAGCACTCAGAACCTCAGACTAGGCTGAAGGTTCACCTTCCAACAGGACAATAACCCTAATCACACAGCCAAGATAATGCTAGAGTGGCTTAGGGACAACTCTGTGAATGTCCTTGAGTGGCCCAGCCAGAACATGGACTTGAACCCAATCGAACATCTCTGGAGAGATCTGATAATGGCTGTCCACCAATGGACCTCATCCAACGTGACAGAGCTTAAAAGGTCTGCAGAGAAGAATGTCAGAAAATTCCCAATTCCAGGTGTGCAAAGCTTGTCGCATCATACCCAAAAAAACTTGAGGCTGTAATCATTGCCAAAGGTGCTTCAACTAAGTACTAAGTTAAGGGTCTGAATACTTATGTCTATGATATTTCAGTTTTTTTCTTTTTAATACATTTGCAAAGTTTTTTAGCATTAGGCTGCAACATTACAAAATGTGAAAAAAGGGTCCGAATACTTAATGAATGCACTGTATATGTTCTACATCTTTGGCTGCTGCATTGCGTGTCATTGTTCCAGTGTCTATTCATTATTATAGGTTGTTATAATGTAGTCTGTTAAAATAAGTACTAAAGAGGGCATAATCAAAATATAATGCATGATATTTTGTCATTAAGTGAAGACTCGCTGACTAATTCATTGAAACAATGCTCAGAACGTGCATGTCTGTTCTTTCAGGTTACCATAATAAGCTTATTAGGCATGCATCACTGTTTCTGAACCGTGTATCTGCAAATCGCTGTTGGCATGACTGGAGATGCCATAACTATCATGTTTTTAAAACGCAGTGTTAAGTTGAAAATAGTTTTGATGACCCTGTGTTGTTACATTCAGCTGTGCTTCATCTATATTTGAAAGAAAGAGCTCACCTTGTGTGTGTGCACGCCCTTCTCTAGAGTTTGGAGTGCTGTCTTTGCCCCGGACAGAAAGTCACACTGCACTCTGGAGTTTGTTGCTGCGATGATTCATGCTTCCTCCCATTTAACTTGGAATTTTAAACTTCATACTGAGAAAACTGCAATGGAACACCACTTTATGTTGGACTTACAACTTGTGCGGACATCTTCAGCTCTGATTTAGCTGAAATGCAGGTGTGTGACATCAGGGAAACATGTCGGCACTGAGGGAGATTTACAGCCAATGATAAACCTTCACTTTTACTAAATAATACACATTGAGTCAAAGTTTATACATTAAATGACAATAAAACTTGTTTAGCAAACATTTGCAGAGACAGCTGTTCAAAACACGGTGGATTAAACTTTCTTTTGATTATCGTAAACCTGTAGAACAAACTCTAGCATTGCAGCATCATTTATCAGTTTGGTTGCTATAAGACTTCTCTGTTGACAATCAAGGTTCTGCTGAAAATCATAATGTAATCAATCTCAAAATAAAAAAGGCCCCTCTTTGGCACGTTTGTGTATAGTTGTCAGGTATTTGTCACTGAATTTCGAATTCAGTGAAAAGTCATGTCAAGCATTTTCATGATCGATCATTGCTGTCACTTCCAAGTACTCAGAAGTACTCGTGCCCATCCCTAATGGTTGCCAGTGAATTTATGTCAGTTTTCAGGTGCTTTAGCCTTGTACAACATGTTGATTTTCCAACACATTTGGTAATGGTCATGCACTAGATCTGTTATGCTCTTGGGGTCTTAAAATGTTGCTGTAAAGGGATAAATGACATGGGTATATCTGACTGTAAACTGATTAAATTCACCTGTAGTTTTCTTGTCCCCAAGTCTAATGTGAAATTTCGATTTATTATCTTGGTTTGAAGTCTTTTGATCCTCGCATTCTCTGCTTATATCAGTGCCTTCTCACCTCATAATCTTTCTAGTCCTTTTACTTTCGCCTAAAAATGTGCCCTTAGGGTCACAAGTGCTCCTAAGCAAAAATGTAAGTGTAGAGCCCTGTGATCACAGTTTATTAGCTGTTTAGCTTGTCCTAAGACCAAGATGACACAGTCAGTGTTCAGTGAGCTGTGCCTTGCAGTCTAGCTGGAGGCTTGCAGCGATTCATTTTCAGTGAAGTCCATCTTAAGACCGAAGTGAGGCACATTGAAAATGTGATGATAGGCTATAGCAATTTCTCTAATTTTATCAAATAGAATGGAATGTTTTAGAGTGAGACAAACCAGCTAATACCACAAACATTACAGAATTAATCAAATCCATTGCTAATACTTACTGATGTTTGTGCTTTTTCCTACCAAAGATGATGTCATTAAAGGTGCTGTAAGCAAATTCATCATAGAAATGTATGCAAAAAAAAAAATTTCTACTCCCTTAAAGTGTACCGAGATATCTCACCGGTCTCTGTGACAGGTGTAGACTTTGTAAACGGCAAACAAAAATGTGTCTGCGGACATTGACGCTTTTCACCTGTCAATAATTTTGCTTGTTCTCATAGAGTTGTATTTGAAGCGATCAAGGCTATGATTCATAAAGTTTGTCAGTTGAGGGTGCTATTGTGCCACTGTTGAATTTGACAGCCACAGGAACAAACAATGCTGCTCTTTTGCTCTGTTTTGGTCACAAAATTATCTTTGGAGGGTGGGGTTTTGGAATGAGGGGGCATGGCTAAGTCAACACAGAAGAGCCTCCAACACAGAGAGCAGAAGAGAGGACAGAAGCGACCGGCTAAAATGTTGGTGACATTCATTCTTATGTAAACAAACATGCATAAAAACAAAATGGGCAATATCGAGATCAGCAAAAATGATTGAAGTCATGTCCATATATCGTACGATAAGTCGATAAGGTAATTATCGTGACAGGCCTACTATTGTATCTGTTAGTGTTGTTATTATTCTTCTGAAAGTTTATGGCAGCCCACAGAATTGTACATAGGAAAGTTATGACCTTTGGCACACTGAGGGCATTCTCAATTGTAACTGACTGAAGTCTGGGGTCTCTTACTCAAACCCTTTAGTGCCACCATCAGTTCGAAATTTCACTTACATTTCAGCCTAGAAAGTCCTAGAAACAAAATACATTTTTCCTGATCCCTTGGGTCGTGCTCAATAAGGAAATATTTCATCATTTTCCACCAAATAGAATTTTCAGAAAAACCTAACACGAAAAAAAAAAAATGCATGTTTTTGCATCTAATATTTTGGCCTAACAATAAAGCTCATCTCATTAGATTCCTTGGGTCATGCAGAGTACGGTGATATCCAATTTGCAATGGTCTGCTATGCTTCCTGTCCAACATTTTGAATTTGACAAAGTTATTTTTCCAAACTCCTCCTAGACCGTTTATCCGATTCGCTCGAAATTTGTCATGTATCATGTTTTGATGGACCACACCATTTGCAAATAACAGTGAGCATGTCAAAATGGACGAAAAGCTATAACTACGCAATGCTTCAGCATATTGACAGGAGACTTACTATTGGCCTGTTTCATGTGATGTCACTGTACGACCGCACCGCCATGCTTATGACCAAAATTCCATTTGCCTACAATGAGCTGCGCTGTGGGATGCGACAAAAGCTAGCAAATTTTGTTCCTATTTATAAATCTTAAAGTGAAACTGTGGTTAACAAGTCAAGTTTTTGTCATTTCCTTCTGCGTACAGGGAAAGAAACTAAGTGTCTCCTGCGACCACAGTACATAACATGTAACATGTATTACAAGACTATCACAGGTAGAAACATGAATTAGTGCAACACTGAATACAACAGTGAATATAAAACAACACTGTGCATGATAAATAAGTACACACTGAATGCAACAATAAATAATGAATGCAGAAAAATTCCGATGTGTGCAGGCACCCATACTGTGTTGTGTGAGGCAGTAATTACTCTAGGTAGTTACTGTAGTGCAAGTTATGTCTAGTCTGCAAGTATTGCAGTGAGGTAGGCTTAATATGTGCAATGTAAGCAGCAGTTACTTTTAGTGCAAAAGGACAGACATATATATATATTTAAGCAGCAGTGCATAAAATCACACAGATACAGGTCAGGAGCTTCAGTTAATGTTCACATCAACCATCAGAATGGGGGAAAATTTGATCTCAGTGATTTGGCATTTCCATCCAAAGAACTGCTACAATCATGCCACGGTCTAAATCACTGAGATCAAATTTTCCCCCATTCTGATGGTTGATGTGAACATTAACTGAAGTTCCTGACCCGTATCTGTGTGATTTTATGCACTGCACTGCTGCTACATGATTGGCTGATTATACAGTCGCATGGATGATTGTTGGTGCCAGACGGGCTGGTTTGAGTATTTCTGTAACTGCTGATCTCCTGGGATTTTCACACACAACAGTCTCTAGAATTTACTCAGAATGGTGCCAGAAACAAAAAAAACATCCAGTGAGGGGCAGATCTGTGGACGGAAATGCCTTGTTGATGAGAGAGATCAACAGAGAATGGCCAGACTGGTTTGAACTGACAAAGTCTACGGTAACTCAGATAACCGCTCAGTACATTTGTGGTGAGAAGAATAGCATCTCAGAATGCTATTCTGAAATGTGGGTTGGCGCTGTTTTGGCAGCACGAGGGGGGCCTATACACTTAGTTTTGACCAACCAAGAGGAACATATCTACCCCGCTATGTACATAAGCAAAAAAATATATTGTGGCAGATCTCTGCCTTCCCTACAAAGAAGCGGGAGCTGGGTGAACGCGCGCACAGCTCCATATGTCGCTCACACTGTTGGCCTTCCCGGCCCAACGCAGAATGCACACGTTCGTCGGCTGCATGCATCTCTTTCTCTAATTGGCATCAGCTGGGGCTTCAGGAAGTGCAGTTCAGTAGCCTGATTGCCTGGGGGAAGAAACTGTTTTTCAGTCTTGTGGTCCATGCTTGGATGCTCCTGAGCCTTCTTCCAGATGGTAATGGGCAGAACAGTCCAGTGGAGGGATGAGAGCTGTCCTTCACAATGTTTGTTGCTCTCTTTAAGCACCTCACTGTGTGGGTGTCCATCACGGAGGGAAGACTGGACCCGGTGATGTTCTGAGCAGTCTTCACCACCCTCTGTAGGGCCTTCCTGCCAGTAGCAGAGCAGCTTCCAATCCACACAGTGATGTTACTGGTCAGAATGCTCTCCACCACACACCTGTAGAAGTTCGTCAGGGTGGTGTTGCACATACCGGCCTTCTTGAGTCTTCTAAGGAAGTGAAGCCGTTGTTGGGGTTTCTTCACTAAGGAGGTGGTGTTCTGGCTCCAGGTGAAGTCCTCAGTGATGTGGACCCCAAGGAATTTAAAGTTTTGGACCATTTCCACCTCTGTGTCATTGACATGAAGAGGGGAGTGGTCCACAGGAGACTTTCTGAAGTCAACAATCATCTCCTTTGTCTTGCTGACATTAAGGGATAGATTGTGTCTGCACCACAGCTCAAGTTCTCTCACCTCTCTGTACGCTGACTCGTTTTTAGGAGTGATGAGCCCCACCAATGTTGTGTCAACAGCAAACTTGATATAATTGTTCTGGTGCCTTGCGACACAGTCATGGGTGAGCAGCGTGAACAGTAATGGACTGAGAACACAGCCTTGATGGGCTCCAGTGTTCAGAGTGAGAGAGTGTGATGTGTGATCGTGGATTCGAACTGCCTGAGATCTGTTTGTCAAAGTCCAGGATCCATTTGCAAAGTGTGGTGTTAAGTCCAAGTGTGGAGAGTTTGCTGGTGAGTGTCTGTGGGATGATGGTGTTGAATGCTGAACTAAAGTTAATGAAAAGCATTCTGACGTAGGTGTCTTTGTTCTCCAGAGCCAAAATGTAATTTTTTTTTCAAAAATGTTTTAACTTTTAATTGACACGGCTTCATTTTGTGAAAATCAAGCAACGCTAAAGGGGGAGAGCAGATAATTAAACACTTGTAGGTCTTTGCTCATTTATCCAGTCATGTCAGTTATCTGTACACATCAGTTATATTTATAACATTAGAGCCCGACCGATATGGGATTTTTGAGAAGATACCGATTTTAGAGAGGGAAAATTAATCGATTACCGATATAGCTAATTTTTGAGCTGGAATGAAAACAGACCTTTTCTATGTGGATTGTGCACCGATTTTGCACCGATATGACTATGCATTGTCAACAAATTCTAGAAATGAACACTGAGAAAATAAAGAATAAATAATACAATAAATAGCTTAATAAAGATCAGTACTGTATGTCAATTGCTGACCATTTAAATAAAGAATAAAAATACAATAAATAGCTAAATAAAAATCAGTACTGTGTTTAGTATCAGTCAAATGCTGACCATTAAAATAAAGAATAAACAAAAATTAAATAAATAGCTAAATAAACATCAGTAGTACTGTTTTAATATCAGTCAAATGCTGACTATTTTAATACTGCCAGTCAATTAGGGGCAGGTTGTAAAACAAGAAGGATTTACACCTGCCGAGATGAGAAAAACAGCGGCAGCGGTGTTGCACCGTATTCTGCTATACAAGTTCAGGGTAAACTTTCAACGGTGGAAAACTAGACTTTTAAATATGACATTTTGTAAATGCGTCGACTGGAATTGTTTGGTTGAAGGGGGCTACCAAACTGTGAATCCTGAACAAAACAGTTTAGTGAATACATGTTTACACATTAGCTTCCACTCATCTGACAAGCAATGAAAGTAGCTACGTGGTTAGCAACATAGCATTAAATCAACACTCAACAGACACAATTCTGCTGAGCTGCAAAAAGATGCTCTGATATTTACCTTTCAGTCTGTTACATTACTGATTGCACTGACAAACTATAGCTGGCTAACATAAACAGATGTGATAAACATGAGTGACATGGTTGTCAGGGACAGGGTTAACATTATATTAGTTATATTGAAAAGGGAAAATGATGGGGTCATTGTTTATTAACTTTCCAGTATGTATTTCACAAACTAGTTAGCAACTTACCAAGAAGACATCCCTTAACTCCTCACCGCTTAACTCCGCCCTCTCTGCAGAGCCACCATCAGCTCTGTAAACAATGGAGTCAGAGCGCGCTCTGCTGGATAAACTACGTTATGACACCAGTTCTAAAGCATTGTTTTCTGCATGAACTTTTTTTCAGAACATATTTCATATCTGCGCATATCGGTAAACATATACGCCGATACCGATATATCGGTCGGGCACTAGTTTACATATGCGCCCTTCCGAGAACGTCAACGGGGGAGAATACCGCGACTAGCCTTTCTTACTCCAGAAAAATTATATTTTTTGTCTTCAAAAACAGGAACTTCCAAAATGGCCGTCGAACAGTCGTAGCACATGGACCTAAATAACTCAAGAATGAAACATTCGATTGGTTACAAAGTAAAATGATACCAACATATATTTGCAGTTCCTCTGAAACAACTAATTTTGTCATTCTTGTCTTTTTTTTATTCCAAAATAAAAAAGAGGGCTTATTGTATGTGGGCTTAATTGGGTCACTTCCCCTAAGTAAATCATTCATTGGTTGAGTTCCCCAAAAAGTGAAAATACTGTGGCTCTATGGCACATTCCATATTGCTATGTTTTTCTGAGTGGTCTGGCCAGCCCAACACAGCAACATTAGCTCGTTGTGAAACCATACCGATCAAACTGACCAACTGGCCAGTTGTCCCTTGTGGTGCTGCGAAATCAGGATTAGAATGTACAAAACAAATGTCAGTTGGTGACAGCTTACACTGGTAAACATTGGAGCGAGTGCGCTATAAAGGATGATCACAGATTCCAGTTTTCAGGACTGTTTTTTCCCCTGTTGATAAAGCTGATGTAACCTTTTCAGTGTTAAAACTTAAAATACTTCCTTCGATCCCAGCTCCATATGCAGAGACAACTACAAGTCACTCAGAGGTTTATTTTCTCAAACTGTAAATGCTTTGTCTCTGTGGCACTGTAAAATTCCTGTGTTTGTTTAGAGCGAACCGCTTAGGCCCGCCCCAACAATGTTACTTAACAAATGCCGTGAGTTGGGGGTGGGGCTATCTGACAGTCTGAAAAATACTGTAAAAAAAAAAAAAGGGAGGAAAAGACATGACCCATGTCACAAAAGGAAAGTAAAGAGAGAAAGGCAAGATATTTATTATCATATGCTGAGGGGTTGTGTATGCCACCAGAAAGGTAAAAGTTCCCAGAATAGTTAAAAGGATATTTATTGACAAAATATGAGTAATATACTGATATTAGATTTAATGAGCTAGCCAGCGTAATCTACCTTTCTCATGAAAAATAATGTACTATTTAAACCATCATAAAATCATGAAGATGCACAAAAAAAATACTCAATTTTTTGTGATTTTTATTGATTTTTTTTTTTTCAAAGCAAACAAAACAAACAAATCATATATACAATAAATCAACATTAAATCCCACTACTACCCCTCCCCAATCAAGAACCGCACCTGACCCCAAACGAACATCCCAGTGGTCTTACCCAAGTACACATTTATACAGAGAATAAAATAATAACAATAATGAACAAAAAAAAAAATATATATATATAATAAAATACACACACACACACACACACACACATATATAAACATAGTATACATATATACATATCTATACATATACATATATACATATATTCCACCACACATTCCCCTTCATTCACTCATCACTACCATCACTATTCTATAACACCCACACACATATGTATATACGCATATACACATTCTCATACACGGGGTGTGTCTTTAAGACCAAGCCTATACAGTCTAGCGGGGGTCCAATAGAATCTATGTAGAATCTTGAATTGTATAAGTTGCACCCTTGCGTCTCTAGATGCAGTCTTGATGTTTTTTAGAATCCCAGCCCACACTCCATCCTCCAATACCAAATTAAAATCTTTCTCCCATAATCTCTTGATAGAGATTAAAGCTCCATCCCCCAGACTCTGAACTAGCAGGGAGTAATACACTTCTGCCACACTAGGGGGGTGCGTGCCACTCCCAAAAACAGTGCAGAGTAGGTGGTGCAGCTGTAAATACTTATAAAATTGAGATCTGGGAATTCCAAAATTTTGAACCAAATTTTTAAAAGGTCTCAATACTCCACTCTCTTATGTATGCCTCTTATGTTATGAGTGTATTAACCCCCCTCACAATCCAATCTGACCAACAGAAAGAGGATTTATTAATGCATAGTTTAGGGTTCTGCCATATGCTCGAGGCTACGTTTAAATAAATATCCGAATTAAACACTCTGGACACTTTTGTCCATATCGAGTGTAAATATAAAATAACGGGGTGTGACTTAACTTCTCCGATTAATTTGATCGAAAGGCTATGCAGAGGCAAGATAGAGGCAAGAGCTTCCTTTTCAATACAAAACCAGGGAGGGGCTCTCTCAGGTGGAAGCAACCAATGAGCCGAATGTCTGAGACCGAATGCATAATAATAAAACAAAATCTTGGGTTGGCCTAACCCACCTTTTTCAATCAGCCTATGTAACTTATTGAAATTTAACCTGGCACGCTTACCATTCCAAATAAAGGATTTCGCTATGCTATCAAATTGCTTGAAATAAGAGAGGGGGAAATCTATAGGGAGAGATTGTAACAGATAGTTGAATTTTGAATACAATTCATTTTAATTACATTTAACCTTCCCAATCATCGATAAGTGTAATGAAGCCACCTGTACACATCATTCG
This sequence comes from Myxocyprinus asiaticus, assembly GCF_019703515.2. Lineage (NCBI taxonomy): Eukaryota > Metazoa > Chordata > Actinopteri > Cypriniformes > Catostomidae > Myxocyprinus > Myxocyprinus asiaticus. Next base: position 2,147,236 of record NC_059370.1, on the reverse strand, counting down.
AAAACCTTTTTATTAAGGGATCAAAATGAACTCTGACTAAATCAGACAAATTTGCTGGGAATAAAATCCCCAAATACTTAATGCCCTGTTTGAGCCACTGGATGGCTCCCGGCTGGAAGGCTGTTACTGGACAGTACACTGTCAAAGCCAAAGCTTCGGATTTAGACCAGCTGACTTTGTATCCTGAGAACTTGGAAAAGGAATTAATAATTTTGTGGAGGCAAGGCATAGATCTAGTGGGGTCGGAGACAAATAATAAAATATCATCTGCTTAAAGCAGAAGCTTATGCGCCACACCTCCCACCACAACCCCTGGAAAATCTTCCTCCTTTCTTATCACGGCTGCTAATGGTTCCGGGGCAAGTCAGAACAATAATTGGAAAAGAGGGCAACCCTACTGAGTGCCCCTGTCCAGAGTAAAATAATCTGAAATTAATCCATTTGTTTGTACCGCTGCTACAGGGTGTCTATAAAGTAACTTAATCCAACCAATTAATGTACTCCCGAACCCATACATTTCCAGAATCTTAAAAAGATAATCCCATTCTACCATATCAAACGCCTTTTCGGCGTCAAGTGAGACTGATCATTCGCTACTGACCACATGATATTGATGCAACGCCTGATGTTATCTGAAGAGCTGCGGCCCCGAATAAACCCCACCTGATCTATATGTATAAGAGATGTCATAACCTTACTTAATCAGTTAGCCAAAATTTTTTAATACAATTTTTACATCTAGTTGGATCAGGAGATTGGACGGTAACTTTTACACTTGCTTGGATCTTTGTCCTTTTTAAGAATCAGACTGATCCGGGCTTGTCATGGTTGGAGGAAGCTTTCCCTTTAATGATTCAGTATAAAGTGGAGCCAGTTCTGTAGCATAGGATCTAAAAAATTCTGCAGCAAAACCATCTGGCCCCGGAGCCTTGCCAGTAGGTAGGGACCTAATTACCCTGTCAAACTCCTCCAAGGTTATCTCAGAATCAAGAGTGTTTTTTTTTTTGCTCAGTCTTCAGTTTAGGAAGATCTAATGGTTCCACAAAGTTTCTAATATCTTCATCAACTATAAAGATCAAGATAGAATTCTTTTAAAGGCATTATTAATATTAATTGCTGAGCAGATTTCACTGAGGGAATGGTAGAAAAAGACTCTCTCTGCTTTTACCAAAAATCCACTTTCTGTGACAAAATAGTTTTATATCTGTATTTCAATCGGGTCAATTCTCTGAGGTCATCAGATGACATACGGCGCTTCAGCTCTGCCTCTGCACTTTTAATATTTCCTTCCAACTCCACGAGTTCTCGTGCTTTGGATTTTTTGATGAATGAGGCATACAGTATGATCCAACCCCTAAGAACTGCCTTAAGTGCCTCCCAAGCCACGCCCACAGAGGATACCGAGGACCAGTTGGTCTCTATATAAACACTGATTTCAGTCTTTAACATTTGTTGGAAATGATGATTTTGCAAAAGGGACACATTAAGGCGCCAACTATATGATTTCTTTTTCTCTGTATGTGGCAACACCTCTAAACTCACCAGGGCGTGATCCGAGACTAAAATGTTTCATATTGAGCAATCAACAACAGATAAAATGAGGGATTTGGATATAAAAAAAAAAAAATCTATTCTATAATAAATCTTATGGACTGATGGAAAAAAAAATGTATAGTCCCTACCAGATGGGTTCAAAAGTCTCCAAAGATCTGTAAGACCAAGATTTTTACACATCTTGTAAAGCGTCAATGTTGCTCTAGGGGGCTTACATACTTTTGCTTCACTGTGATCAAGGACTGAGTCCATCAAAAGATTAAAGTCTCCTCCCAATATTATATCATGAGGGGTGCCAGCGGCTTGCAACATCCCTTCAAGATCTATAAAAAAGCCCTGATCATCAGCGTTAGGTGCGTAAATATTAGCCAAAATCCACCTTTGCCCCTGAATTTCTGCTAAAACAATAATGACTCTTCCTAAATTCTTTAATCTGTTTGAGACATTTGAATTGTAGATGTTTATTTACCAATATAATGACTCCCTTGCTCTTACTTGAGCCAGCACTAAAAAAAAATGTCCACCCCATATCTTCCCAAATTTTTCAGTTTCCTGCGGAGAGAGATGTGTTTCTTGAAGAAACATTAGATCATATTTCTTACGTTTAAGAAAAGTAATAACCTTCTTTTTATGGGGTGCCCCATCCCATTTACATTCCATGTGGAGAGAGATAGTACACTCATATTAACATTTGACATTTTGATATAGTAGAAAATATAAATTGTGTTAAACAAAATTATACAGACCACATTCCCCATTAATAAAACAATCAAACCCTGAACTTCCTCCCGAACAAAACAAACAGAAAAAAGAAAAACGTGCGCATTAACCCCACGCACAAAAGCGGCAACCGGTGACAATCCCTCTAAACTCAAAAGGTCCATGAGCCCCCACGACAACTTTGCCATCGGATTGCTCAATTTTGCCTCAAATTTGTGAGGCAAAATTACATAACAGAAAATACTTTGTAAAATAAACCCCAGCCAATAGGAAGAATGAACACAAAGAACGTGTAGATTCATTCACAGAACTGTCTCAAAGGTGTGATCCTCCACAAAACAAATTCCAGCCGATATAAAACCGTTCAGATTCCTCGGACAGACAAACGTATGTTCAGTGAGCCGGCTGTTATGAGTTCAGCGGATGACGTAATCATTCCAATGTCCCGTAAAAATACTCAACAAAACAAACTCCAGCCAGCAGGAGGAATGAGCATGAAGAATGAACAGATTAATCCACAGCTGTTCCAAAGGAGTGTTATTCAATAGAACATGCTCCAGCCACTAGGCGGCTCCAATACAAAAAGAAACAAAACCGGCATCCCGGTTCCTCGAATGGTCGAGTCAATTCACTCGAGGCTGCATAAAAGTATATACCATGACTTACACAATCCGTCAACTTTTATAAATCACATCCTTTGTGTGAGCATGTAGAAATTTTGCAATCATCCGTAGTGTCCACTCTCAAACTGGCCGGGAACTTCAATGCAAAAGTAATCTTTCGTCAGTGCAAAAGTTTCTTTAAGGAAAAGTGTTATTCACAAACTCCAGCCGCACGGCGGAGCCAACGCAAAAAGAATCCAAAATGACGCCCAGCTTCCTCAAAAGCCAGAGTAAGTACAGCGAGTCGACCCACTCACATGAGAAACACCCAATGGTTTACTCACCATTGATTCAATAAAAGACATTGCCTGATTGGGACATGTAAATATTTTGCAACCGTCCTTTGTTTCTATTCAGTTTGGCCGGAAACATCAGAGCAAAAGTGATCTTTCGCTGATGTAAGAGTTTCTTACATTCCTTGAACCGATCGTGTTTCTCTCTTGTCGAACTCACAAAGTTTGGGAACAAGAAAATATTCTGGTTCTTCCAAGAAAGCTTCCCTTTGCTCCTCGCCTGGTGCAACACAATGTCTTTATCGGATGATCTCAGAAATCTGGCCAGAATTGAACGGGGCCTATCTCCCTCAGCAAATCTGTGAGCTGGGTCTCTGCGAGATTGCTCGATTTCCAGCTTGTGGCCTGTTACGTCGAGCAGACTCGGGAAAAGCTCGTCTAGGAATTTCACCATATCTCTGCCCTCCTCATGCTCAGGAATTCCAACAATTTGAATGTTATTCCTGCAGCTTCTGTTCTCAAGATCTTCAAGCTTTTCAAGGAGATGTTCTCAACATCAGTCACTCTTGAAACAAACTCGGAGTATTTTATTTCCATCGCCGTAATCGACCGACATATTACAGCGAGATCCTCCAAGTCAGCAAGAACCTGTTGGACAACTGACACTGGATCTTCTCTCCCGCCGCGCCATCCAAATAGAGTCTGTAGGCCTGTCGGGGCTTTCATTCTGAACACGTAAGTGTCTTTTAATGTCACCAGAGCCCGAGGATTTTGACTTCTTTGCCATGTTTTGCCTCAGAGCAAATGTGTAACTGGGTGTATCAAATTTCACCAGATTATAACATGAAAATAATTAAAAATTTAGCAAACTACGCAGAGCTCGTCGCTCGCACGTCTGCTTCTTGCATGGTGTCACGTGACCCCCAATACTCTAATTTGTATTGACAACCATGAGTTGCCACATACTAAAACCGTTCCACCAGCACAGTTGAGCATGGTTAGATAACCGTGCTGAGAAATCCGGGCTGCGAACGGTCTATAATTGTACCGTGCTCAGTGGAAATGCTACTTGAACCATTCCTCACCATGCTCGGAACTGTTTGGCGAGTGGAAAAGAGCTTATTGACTCAATGGCATGAGATTGGGGAGGGACTATCTATTTGTTCCGACAGCGGGTGTATTCCATTTGGTGACATTAGTGGTGCAGAAATTATACTTAAGCGTTCAATAAAAAAAAATAATGAAAAAAAATAAATAAACGTGTTGCTTATTCTGATTTCCTTTGTGTAATTTTAGACACACAAATTTTAAAAACAGAAGATGCTAAATATGTAACTGTCACATAGGGCTGGGGGATAGGACGATGTAATCGAATATCAACGATGTCTTAAAAAGATCCCGATGCTGATTGCGAACAGACGATGATCAACAATATCACCATCGGCAAAACCATGGATCTGGAAGTTGCCAGATATATTAAACAGTGGCCAGGGTGTGAAACTAGCACCCGCCACCCGCAAAATGCAACGAGGCAGAATCCAAATGCAGGTATTTCATGCGCGGGTAATTTTGCTCATCTACCCGCAACAGGCGGGCGACATGTAAGATGTCTCGGAGTGACACGTGACAAGAAATGCTGTTAGTCACAGACACGCGCTTGAAGAAACACACTATATTATATTTTTAAGAAGAGACAAAAGACAAGCCGCCAATGCTCATGTCTGATTCGCTGTTTGTTCAGAGGTGTGCAGCGCGAGCTTGTCATGTGGAACAAGCGCATGTAAAGAGTTTTCCCTTTTTTTTTTTTTTTTTCTTCTGTGTTTCATTCATCTGAAAACTGTTTGGAAGAATAATGTAGTCTGTGAGAATGCTGCAAATGATCTCTGATCATCTCAGGAGTTGCTGTGACTTTAGTTCTCCTTATTTCCACACTGTTAGCATGCATTGTGAACGCAACTCTGCAGGTTCAATAATATATATCTTTCTATTAAAGAAACAAAGATGAAAGTGATTAAATCATAATATAATACAAGACACGTTCACCTTGCACCTAAAATTGAGTTTTATTTTTTTTAGGCAGCATTAACTGTAGGCTATTACCAAAACGCAACACAAATTTGATAACACACATTTGGCAGCATTATTTTGGGAACACGGGAATTTATTAGACTTTTTATTATTATTATTATTGTCTTTACATTTATAATTGTCTTTAGTTCTTAATCTGTAGGCTATTAGTAATTTTGCACCTGGTGTCATTGACGGATGCTTGCTTGATGGCAAATGGAGCCGGTAAATGTTTGGATTTGGGGAGGTGGTTATATAAGATTTTTTGATCACTTTAGTGTATTGCTTTTTTCGTTTAGTTTAAAGTGCAATTGGTATTTAGAAATGTCTTATGTTTTTCGTGTTTCAATAAATGAATAACATTTTTAAAGCAAAAAAATTCACTGACCCTCGGCAAGGGGGTTGACTATGAAATCGGATATCACAATATTTAAGGCTGTTATCGTTAAAATATTTTTTACATAATCGCCCAGCCCTACTGTCACATTTTCTTCACATTCATTTAAAGGGTTCCAAAAACTGTCCAACTTTTCATTAATACTTTCCAATATTTTTCTTCATTAGTGTTCTTATATATATTTGAAACTGCCCGAAAACAAAACCCGAAGTTGTATTCAGTTCTCAGTTTGAACGTGGGCAGCTTGCAGTCTAAACCTAACCAGCAGCGGTTTATTTTCCATGAAAACTTTAGAGATCAACTGAACACATCCCTCTTCCTGTCAATTTTACAGGAGGACTTCCTGCTTCTGAACCACTGCGCAACGGCTTGAACAACTTGACTGAAGTGTGCAAACATGTCCTGCACACTTTTGAGGTGAGACTGAACACAGACAAACACAGATTTCCCTCCACACCTTTATCCTGTCAATATAATTAAATTTGCATGTACAACCCCAATTCGGAAAACTTTGGGACAGTAAAGAAAATGAGAAAACAATTTACTGATTTGTAAATTCTATTCACCCTGTGCTATATTGAAAGCACTACAACAACACATTATTTGATGTTTTACCTTGTGAATTTAAAGGTGCACTCTATAAGTTTAGAGCTGGCTCTTACTTGTCCCATCGGTCCCTGTAGTACTTGTGGTTTTGGACTCTATAGTGACACCCATCATCCTGGATACTGGAAGTTTGTTTACTAACTGCTGCCGCTTCTCACCAAATATGTTCATTTATATTTTGTTTTGTTACTTTTAGTCTTTGTTTTTCTCAGTCTCATAATACACACATCCCTATTATGGACATTCTTGGATTTAATCCAAACAAGTTTTTGGGTGTTTAGTGGTCGACCGATATATCGCTGAGGTCAATAAATCGGCCGATATTCAGAATTTATTAATTATCGCATCGGCCGATACATTTTCCCCTTTGGACGATTTGTTTCTTGAGGGCACTGAGAATCGCCTGCTTGCATGTGAAGCGTCTGAGACATGTAAAGGACCAGTCATGGTTCGTTTTATTGTTACGTGCCATCATGTTACTACTATAATAGACTGGTGTGCAACACAGTCTCATTTAAACGGTCCGCTTATCTATGCTGCAGCAGACAAGTTTGAGCTCCGTGTTAAAGTGCTCGTCTGTTTCAACAGTTCTCTGTAACTTTTAACTGTCTTGTCTAATAATAAAAAGGCAAATATTAATAAAACTAATATCATATAGCGTCTGCAAATTGCACATACAGTTGTGCTCAAAAGTTTGCATTCCCTGGCAGAAATTGTGAAATTTTGGCATTGATTTTGAAAATATGACTGATCATGCAAAAAAAACTCTTATTTAAGAATAGTGATCATATGAAGCCATTTATTATCACATAGATGTTCGGCTCCTTTTTAAATCATAATGATAACAGAAATCACCCAAATGGCCCTGATCAAAAGTTTACATACCCTTGAATGTTTGGCCTTATTACAGACACACACAGTTTTAAATGGCAATTAAAGTTTAATTTTGGCTTTTTAAATTGCAATTAGTGCCTGTGTATAAATAGTCAATGAGTTTGTTAGCTCTCACTTGGATGCACTGAGCAGGCTAGATACTGAGCCATGGGGAGCAGAAAAGAACTGTCAAAAGACTTGCGTAACAAGGTAATGGAACTTTATAAAGATGGAAAAAGATATAAAAAGATATCCAAAGCCTTGAAAATGCCAGTCTGTTCAATCACTTATTAAGAAGTGGAAAATTCGGGGATCTCTTGATACCAAGCCAAGGTCAGGTAGACCAAGAAGATTTCAGCCACAACTGCCAGAAGAATTGTTTGGAATACAAAGAAAAACCCACAGGTAACCACAGGAGAAATACAGGCTGCTCTGGAAAAAGATGGTGTGGTTGTTTCAAGGAGCACAATACGATGATACTTGAACAAAAATGAGCTGCATGGTCGAGTTGCCAGAAAGAAGCCTTTACTGCGCCAATGCCACAAAAAAGCCCGGTTACAATATGCCCGACAACACCTTGACACGCCTCACAGCTTCTGGCACATTGTAATTTGGAGTGACGAGACCAAAATAGAGCTTTATGGTCACAACCATAAGCGTTATGATTGGAGAGGGTTCAACAAGGCCCATAGTGAAAAGAACACCATCCACACTGTGAAGCATGGTGGTGGCTCACTGATGTTTTGGGGGGGGGTGTGAGCTCTATAGGCACGGGGAATCTTGTGAAAATTGATGGCAAGATGAATGCAGCATGTTATCAGAAAATACTGGCAAACAATTTGCATTCTTCTGCACGAAAGCTGCACATGGGACGCTGTTGGACTTTCTAGCATGACAATGACCCTAAGCACAAGGCCAAGTTGACCCTCCAGTGGTTACAGCAGAAAAAGGTGAAGGTTCTGGAGTAGCTATCACAGTCTCCTGACCTTAATATCATCGAGCCACTCTGGGGAGATCTCAAACGTGCGGTTCATGCAAGACGACCAAAGATTTTGCATGACCTGGAGGCTTTTTGCCAAGACGAATGGGCAGCTATACCACCTGCAAGAATTTGGGGCCTCATAAACAACTGTTACAAAAGACTGCACGCTGTCATTGATGCTAAAGGGGGCAATACACAGTATTAAGAACTAAGGGTATGCAGACATTTGAACAGGGGTCATTTCATTTTTTTCTTTGTTGCCATGTTTTGTTTCATGATTGTGCCATTCTGTTATAACCTACAGTTGAATATGAATCCCATAAGAAATAAAAGAAATGAGTTTTGCCTGCTCACTCATGTTTTCTTTAAGAATGGTACATATATTACCAATTCTCCAATGGTATGCAAACTTTTGAGCACAACTGTATCTCGTTTAAACAGATGTAATAAACCAACCTCACACAACTTGAGCAGATCCTGTGGAATTCCTCTGAAGCATGTATTCTAACCGTCTCTCCTCAACAGTTCCCTGTAACTTTTCTAATGATAAAAGGCAAATATCAATATAACTTCTATTATATAACACCTGCAAATATGCACATATCTCGTTTAAAAATGTTATTCACGAACGTCACGAAAATCCAGTGTTTTCTTCCTGTCGAGCACTCATCTAATATCTTCCTGTCAAGCGAGTATTCTATCAGCCAGATTCAATAACTTAAGGACAGTGGCGGATTTAGGCATGGGCAACATGGGCAGTTGCCCAGGGTGGCATGTTGCAGGGGGGGCACAAGGCAACACCCCCCCCCCCGTCAACAACTTTGGGGGCGTGTTGAAGTGGGTTTTGCCCAAGGCGCCATACAATACAACAATTAAATAAAAAAAACCCATATCAGTCGATCACTAGTGTTTTTGCTTTCTGGACTGTGACCGTGCAGCTGCAACTCACCAACTCTCTGGCAGCTGAGACCGCTGTGTACTTGCGCTTGGTGTTTGGTGCTAGATCTCCAAATGAGAATGTGTTGCGAATTATGAAGCGCACAATACGGCAACGAAGGCCCCGTATAATTGCACAGATTAAGGCCTGCATAATGGATGAATGGGGAAAAATTCTGCTTGCTAAATTTAAAGTGTTCACCTGCTTTGCGCATGAAGAAGCCATCTGAGACGTGTGAATGACTGTTCCTTTTGCTGTTACATGTCATCGTGTTACCACAATAATAGACCGCTGTGCAAAGTCTCATTCAAGCAGTCACCTGACTAAGTAGAAACACATGGGCTCATGATGTGTGTATTTCATTCACCCTATCTCCTCAACACTTCCCTATAACGTTTAACTATCTAACTGTCTAGGGATGTGCAAGAATGGTCGACTAGTCATTTTAAAACTGACTTGTGGATTAGTGATGTTGACTAGTAATTTTTAAACAACAAAAAATTATTAAAAGATTTTTACTTCTTTCTTGTAGTTTAAATATTTTTTTAAATCACAAATACCATTACAGTTAATAAATAAGTATAGAATAAACATTATGATCATAAATCTGATGGTAGCCACCTCACGTTATTTGCTGCAGGCGCTAAACCGTTGGAGTGAGTCACGTCACCGGAAACAAGTACTGAATGGACAAGTTTCACAAAAGTGGGAACTGATGTCATACAATGCAATATTTGCAAGATAATGTCAATAATGCTCAGGATGTCAAGGATGTGAGCTCAGAGTCAGGGGCAGAATCTTCATCTGGTGTTGCAGAAGCAAAAGCGGTATCACTGCATGGACACATACCAGAACCCTCTCCAATGGTGGAAGATGATTGAGAGTCGATATTCTAATCTGACAGTCTGACAGTTTTGTGCATGCACAGGTTATAGTTATTAAGCTTATTTATTTTTTGAATAGCCTATCTGTTATCCTACTGAGGTGATGTGCTTGGCGTCTACAGTAGGGCTGTGCCAATACTATCAAATATCGATATATTGTGATACTTTTCCTCATGATATTGTATCGATACTTTAGATCCCTGTATCTATATTTTTATTTAACTAATTGTGTATTCAGATCATGTCCAACAGTTCAATAAAGATGAAGCAGGTTGTCTAAAGTGCAAACTCGGAGTGGTTTTTCTTATTGCAGACAGTGACACTTCTCTGAGGTGCAAGAGAGAGACTGAAAGTGATCCCACTTCTCTCGCGGACACGCTGGTCCTCACTCACGAGTTAGATTTTACGATTAACCGTGATCTTTATTTGATTATATCGATACTGATTCTTAAAATCATTTACCGATGTGCAGCACTTTACAATGACAGTATATCACTCACATACGCGACTCGTTATGCATTTTTGGGCTCACCATTCACGAACACTGTGGAAAAAATGCAAAAAAAATCACCCCCAAATTTACTCCAATTATTCATAAATATTTTATGTGTTTATAATCTTACGATAAACAGGATTTTTTTGTATCATTTTTTTTTCTTTCTAAATTTGTAAGCATGTAATTCTGGTTCTGTTCACTCTCTCACTTTGAAAAGTCTTATTGTGTTCCACTAGATGGCAGCAAGTACTAGAAAATATTTTGTTTTGGAGAATTGCAAAAATAAAGATATCTGTAATTAGCAACTGCTTGGTAATATTTCAGATTTCACTCACCAGATCAGCACCGAGTTCAGCATCCTTTCACTGCGTGTTGAGAGTAAAAGTTTGGTTTGCCTTGTAATGTGTCCAAAGATGAGATCCACGTAATCCATTTGTCATTGATAGTGTCTCTTATAATTCCCTAAAAACAACAAAAATAAATATTTAATTCTAATCTGACATTCGACTCAATTTGCGTTGAAGTCCCTGACCTTAAACAGACAGTACTGGGTTTCAGAACGTGTTCTACATATTGATGTAAATACTTGTAAATAGGACAAATTAGGCATCTAAAAATTAAACATACATATACTGTATACACACATGCACATTTTTTGCATCATAAGTATTGATGGAATACTTGAAAGTTTGATATTTTTAAAAGCTAAAATGTGACTAAAGTGATAAACTACTGATAAAAAAAAAAACATTAACTGAGAGAGAATTTCTTTTATTTGTAAGCATAATGGACATAACTGAAATATACCAGTATTTATTGGAATAACATTGAGAGCATGTGAATCATAAGAAAATCGAACCATGAATAATAATTCAGTATTATATTAATAATAAATTTGACTGTGCCCCACAATAATAATTAACATTAAACTGGGTTCCAAAAAGTGAGTGAAATTTTAGTTTTTGCACACCCTGTTCATTCACCAAAAAAATCAGTAAATAATTTTAAAATTGTGTAAAAAAAATTCTATCTGCACACTGAATTAAGATACAGACTAAAAAAGTTCTAGCAAAAATACATAAGTTTTACATTTGCATGGTAAAAAAGTGCAAAGTGCAAGTGAATTAAAACACAGATCAACAGTAGAAAACGTTTCAGCACATTGCTTTCTTCAATCCTCAAACTAAAGCCATTTTATAGGTACTTAATTGGAGATTATGACCAGCTGTACTTAATGAGTTGACAACAAATTGACATCTTAATTACAAAGACTAGAAAAAAATCAGCCAAACAAATGACACGAAACATAAAAAAAAACAAAACAGGAAAGGTCCATCTCTTCATCTATCTATCTATCTATCTATCTATACACATACATACATTTTAGCCAAATACATTTAAACTCAGTTTTTCACAATTTCTGACATTTAATCGTAGAAAACGTTCCCTGTTTTAGGTCAGTTAGGATCACTATTTTAAGAATGTGAAATGTCAGAATAATAGTAGAGAGAATGATTTATTTCAGCTTTTATTTCATCACATTCCCAGTGGGTCAGAAGTTTACATACAATTTGTCAGTATTTGGTAACATTGCCTTTAAATTGTTTAACTTGGATCAAACGTTTTGGGTAAACACAAGCCACAAGCTTCTCACAATAAGTTGCTGGAATTTTGGCCCATTCCTCCAGACAGAACTGGTGTAACTGAGTCAGGTTTGGAGGCCTCCTTGCTCGCACATGCTTTTTCAGATTGAGGTCAGGGCTTTGTGATGGCCACTCCAATACCTTGACTTTGTTGTCCTTAAGCCATTTTGCCACAATTTTGGAGGTATGCTTGGGGTCATTGTCCATTTGGAAGACCCATTTGTGAACGAGCTTTAACTTCATGGCTGATGTCTTGAGATGTTGCTTCAATATATCCACATAATTTTCCTTCCTCATGATGCCATCTATTTTGTGAAGTGCACCAGTCCCTCCTGCAGCAAAGCACCCCCCAACATGATGCTGCCACCCCATGCTTCACGGTTGGGATTGTGTTTTTTGGCTTGCAAGCCTCCAAACATAATAATTGGTCATTATGGCCAAAAAGTTCAATTTTTGTTTCATCAGACCAGAGGAAATTTCTCGAAAGTAAGATCTTTGTCCCCATGTGCACTTGCAAACTTAAGTCTGGCTTTTCTGTGGTGGTTTTGGAGCAGTGGCTGCTTCATTGCTGAGCACCCTTTCAGGTTATGTTGATATAGTACTCATTTTACTGTGGATATAGATACTTGTTTACCTGTTTCCTCCAGCATCTTCACAAGGTGCTTTGCTGCTGTTCTGAGATTGATTTGCACTTTTCGGCCTAAACTACGTTCATCTCTAGGAGACAGAATGCGTCTCCTTCCTGAGCGGTATGATGTACTATTGTTTGTACAAATGAACGTGGTACCTTCAGGCATTTGGAAATTGCTCCCAAGGATGAACCAGACATTTTTTTTTCTTCTGAGGTCTTGGCTGATTTCTTTTGATTTTCCCATGATGTCAAGCAAAGAGGCACTGAGTTTGAAGGTAGGCCTTAAAATACATCCACAGGTACGCCTCCAATTGACTCCAGTTAGCCTATCAGAAGCTAAATTAGGCTTGACATAATTTTCTGGAATTTTCTAAGCTGCTTAAAGGCACAGTTAACTCAGTAAACTTCTGACCCACTAGAATTGTGATAGTCAATTAAAAGTGTAAACAATTGTTGGAAAAATTACTTGTGTCATACACAAAGTAGATGTCTTAAATTACTTGCCAACTATAGTTTGCTAATATGAAATTTGTGGAGTGGTTAAAAAATGAGTTTTAACGACTTCAACTGTGTGTATGTGTGTGTGTATGTATATGTACAGGTGCATCTCAATAAATTAGAATGTCATGGAAAAGTTCATTTATTTCAGTAATTCAACTCAAATTGTGAAACTCGTGTATTAAATAAATTCAGTGCACACAGACTGAAGTAGTTTAAGTCTTTGGTTATTTTAATTGTGATGATTTTGGCTCACATTTAACAAAAACCCACCAATTCACTATCTCAAAAAATTAGAATATGGTGACATGCCAATCAGCTAATCAACTCAAAACACCTGCAAAGGTTTCCTGAGCCTTCAAAATGGTCTCTCAGTTTGGTTCACTAGGCTACACAATCATGGGGAAGACTGCTGACCTGACAGTTGTCCAGAAGACAATCATTGACACCCTTCACAAGGAGGGTAAGCCACAAACATTCATTGCCAAAGAAGCTGGCTGTTCACAGAGTGCTGTATCCAAGCATGTAAACAGAAAGTTGAGTGGAAGGAAAAAGTGTGGAAGAAAAAGATGCACAACCAACCGAGAGAACCGCAGCCTTATGATTGTCCAGCAAAATCGATTCAAGAATTTGGGTGAACTTCACAAGGAATTGACTGAGGCTGGGGTCAAGGCATCAAGAGCCACCACACACAGACGTGTCAAGGAATTTGGCTACAGTTGTCGTATTCCTCTTGTTAAGCCACTCCTGAACCACAGACAACGTCAGAGGCGTCTTACCTGGGCTAAGGAGAAGAAGAACTGGACTGTTGCCCAGTGGTCCAAAGTCCTCTTTTCAGATGAGAGCAAGTTTTGTATTTCATTTGGAAACCAAGGTCCTAGAGTCTGGAGGAAGGGTGGAGAAGCTCATAGCCCAAGTTGCTTGAAGTCCAGTGTTAAGTTTCCACAGTCTGTGATGATTTGGGGTGCAATGTCATCTGCTGGTGTTGGTCCATTGTGTTTTTTGAAAAGCAAAGTCACTGCACCCGTTTACCAAGAAATTTTGGAGCACTTCATGCTTCCTTCTGCTGACCAGCTTTTTAAAGATGCTGATTTCATTTTCCAGCAGGATTTGGCACCTGCCCACACTGCCAAAAGCACCAAAAGTTGGTTAAATGACCATGGTGTTGGTGTGCTTGACTGGCCAGCAAACTCATCAGACCTGAAGAAAATGAGAAACAAGAGACCAAAAAATGCAGATGAGCTGAAGGCCACTGTCAAAGAAACCTGGGCTTCCATACCACCTCGGCAGTGCCACAAACTGATCACCTCCATGCCACGCCGAATTGAGGCAGTAATTAAAGCAAAAGGAGCCCCTACCAAGTATTGAGTACATATACAGTAAATGAACATACTTTCTAGAAGGCCAACAATTCACTAAAACATTTTTTTTTATTGGTCTTATGATGTATTCTAATTTTTTGAGATAGTGAATTGGTGGGTTTTTGTTAAATGTGAGCCAAAATCATCACAAAAGAACCAAAGACTTAAACTACTTCAGTCTGTGTGCACTGAATTTATTTAATACACGAGTTTCACAATTTGAGTTGAATTACTGAAATAAATGAACTTTTCCACGACATTCTAATTTATTGAGATGCACCTGTATGTATGCGTGTGTGTGTGTGTGTGTGTGTGTGTGTGTGTGTGTATATATATATATAATATATATATATATATATAATATAGTGAAGGATGGAACAAAACAAATTTATTCACACTCGTGATGTATTTTCCCAGACAACGAAATACCCGACCGGTAGGGAATGCACAGATGAAGTAGGGTCTTTTCCAGAGAGATGTTGTCCTTCACAACTGTGATTGCATTTAATTTTAATTGCATTTAATTATTTCCAGTTTTATTCGAATTTTAATTTCAAAGTTTGAAATCAATGTGTCTTTCTTTGTGTAGGCTTGCTTACTTAGTCAACCTACTTTATTGAAATGCTGAACATTATTTTAAAAAGCACAAATAGTTATACATTTACATACAAATATACATAGAAACATGGATCTAAAGTATCACAATATATCGAAATTTGATTGTATTGACACAGCCCTAAATCTGTTAAAGTTATTGTTATAGTTTTGCCTAGTTCTGATTTGTTATTGTTAGTTTGGCAAGTAAATAAGAACATGATGCCTTATTACTTGAGTCAAATAATGTTCTTTTTCTTTTGTATTCTGAAGCAGACACGGATGAAAGATTTCAAGGATAAAGAAGCAGCATCAATGGAGTGAAGCTCCATAAAATCTTTATATTGAAGATTTATTGGGTAAAAGATAAGAACCCCAGTTTATTGCAGTTCTTGTCATTTTTGATTTTTGTTTTGTTTTTTTGTAGGTTTATCTCAAAAGAAACCACAATCTTTAAAAAAAAAAAAAAAAATGTAAATGAAGCTTAATTTGTTTGTATTAAATGTGAGTTTAATAAATATTGATAAATTGTTTGTCCCATTGCAAAGTTTCATATCTTGTGATAGTGGTATTTACTGCACAATATCCATATAAAATTGTATTCTTAAAACATTTAATAAACTGTGTCTGAAGATATACTACATGTATAATATATATTATAAATATTTCCAAGTTTAAAATCACAGACTATGATGTCATAACATATTAACAGTTAAATAAAAAAATGCTTAATGAAGCAAGAGCTATGAGTGCTTTGATCTCAGATTATTTTTATGAGTACTTTAAATCAATTCAGTCATAGATAAGTAAACATATGCATGTAAAAGATGAAGGTCTGTTTCAAGCAGTTGTTGCTCAGCTCAATTACAACATTCCCATGCCCATTGTAATATATATATATATATATATATATATACACACACACACACACACACACTGGCGGCCAAAATTTTGGAATAATGTAGATTTTGCTGTTTCGGAAGGAAATGGTACTTTAATTTACCAAAGTGGCATTCAACTGATCACAAAGTATAGTCAGGACATTACTGATGTAAAAAAACAGCACCATCACTATTTGAAAAAAGTAATTTTTTATCAAATCTAGACAGGCTCCATTTCCAGCAGCCATCACTCCAACACCTTATCCTTGAGTAATCATGCTAAATTGTTAATTTGGTACTAGAAAATCACCTGCCATTATATCAAACACTGCTGAAAGCTATTTGGTTCGTTAAATGAAGCTTAACATTGTGTTTGTTTTTGAGTTGCCACAGTATGCAATGGACTGGCATGTCTTAAGGTCAATATTAGGTCAAAAATGGCAAAAAAGAAACTGCTTTCTCTAGAAACTCGTCAGTCAATCATTGTTTTGAGGAATGAAGGCTACAGAATGCTTGAAATTGCCAAAAAAAACGGAAGATTTCATATAAAGGTGTACACTACAGTCTTCAAAGACAAAGGACAACTGGCTCTAATAAGGACAGAAAGAGATGTGGAAGGCCCAGATATACAACTAAACAAGAGGATAAGTACATCAGTCTCTAGTTTGAAAAATGGATGCCTCACATGTCCTCAGCTGACAGCTTCATTGAATTCTACCAGCTCAACACCAGTTTCATGTACAACAGTAAAGAGAAGACTTGCTTTGTCTTGGCTGTGTGCTTCGGGTCATCGTCCTGTTGGAAGATGAACCTTCAACCCAGTCTGAGGTCCTGAATGCTCTGGACCAGGTTTTCATTAAGGATATATCTGTATTTTGCTGCATTCAGCTTTCCTTCAACCATGACCAGTCCCTGCCGCTAAAAAACACCCCCACAGCATGATGCTTCCACCACCATGCTTCACCAGTGGGATGGTATGGCGCAGGTGATGAACGGTGCCTGATTTCCTCCAGACATGATGCTTGGAATTGAGGCCAAACAGTTCAATCTTTGTTTCAGACAAGAGAATCTTGTTTCTCACAGTCTGAGAGACCTTAAGGTACTTTTTTGCAAATTCCAAGCGGGCTTTCATGTGTTTTGCTCTGTGAATAGGCTTCTGTCTGGCCACTTTACCATAAAGCCCAGATCGGTGGAGTGTTGCAGTGATAGTAGAAACTTGTAGAAGGACAACTATCTCCACACATGACCTCTGGAGCTCAACCAGAGTGACCATTGGGTTCTTGGTCACCTCTCTTACCAAGGCCCTTCTCCCCCGATTGCTCAGTTTGGCCGGGCAGCCAGCTCTAGAAAGAGTCCTGGTTGTTCCAAACTTCTATTTAAGAATTATGGAGGTCACTGTGCTCTTGGGAACATTCAATGCAGCCGAATGCATTTTCAGCTTTGAGACCTTATATAGACAGCTTTTGAATTTGCCACAGGTGGACAATCAAAGTGTAGAAACATCTCAAAGATGATCCAGAGAAATGGGATGCACCTGAGCTAAATTTCAAGTGTCACAGCAAAGGGTCTGAATACTTATGTCAATGTGACGTTTCATTTTTTTCTTTTTAATAAATTTATCAAGCATAAGCATAAGGCTGCAACATAAAGTATGAAACAAATGAAGAGGTCTGAATATTTTCTGAATGCACTGTATATATACACTGATGAGCCAAAACATTATGACCACTCACAGGTGAAGCAAATAACGTTGATCATTTCCTAACAAGGCCACATGTCAAGGTCTGGGTAGATTATATTGTAAGCGAACAATCAATTCTCGTAGTCAGGGTGTTGAATGCAGGAGAAATGGCCAGGAGTAAAGACCTGAGGGGTATTCCAGAAAGCAAGGTTAACTTGCTGTGACATAAACCCTTAATTCTCGTTTGATTAACCCAAAACTTGCAGTATGTAGGTTCCAGAACACCTGCGCGGGGTTAGTTCACTCAACCGTGAGTTTGAAACTAAAGGCGGTAAATTGCGCTCCGTGGCGCTGCAGAAATTTGAACAGACTCTGTAGTCGTAACTGGTAGTCACCGACAGACTCACAGTTGTTTCGAATTTTACGGTGAACTCAGAAAGGCATTCTAAGCAGATCACCGAATTCTCGAGTCACCATGGAAACAGACGATAAGAAGAAAGGCGCGCCATATTTCAGTGACGTAGAACATGAAATTGTAGTAACTGCAAATGAGAATTACCTCGTCTTCACTCGTAATAGTGATAGGAGCATGCTAATTGTTTTTATTGTTGTCATGTGAACTGAATGTATTTCCTTTATTTTTAATACCATTTGATGTACCCAGTTTAACATTGGGGTTTCTAAAAACTTAGAATCATATCACGTTTAATTTCCCACAGTTGCTGATGGTGTCATTGTATTAATGGACCCTTTTTCAATTGTAGGATCTCCCACAGTTGTCATCATTTTTCATAGATTGAATGTAATGTTTATCAGTAGGACACATGATTATTCATAAGATGAAGATCTGCTGTTAAAGAGGTGGAGAATGATGTGAGGCCAACAGAGTTATGTGACCTTTATGTCCTTTTCTTATTTGGTGTGGCATTAAAACTTGTTTGTTTAGTCACGTGACGCCATGCGAGGTTCAGACGTGTGAATGGTGAGATCTGCGCACTTTGCTAGTTTTAATAATTTTTATGTCATAAACCGATGAGATTCGATACACCCTGATCCTTAACTGTTCTAGGAAGACAATATGTCAAAGAATTCAAAATCCTCAGGCTCTGGAGACATTAAAAGACACTTACGTGCTCAAGCTGAAACCCCTGAGCAGCAGGCCGCAAGCCCGAGAGGTGATTTGGCCGGAGAAGTGAAAGAAATTCGGTAAGAACTGTTGAACATGTCGGCAATGCTGACGAAGGTCGTTGCTGACTTGGAGGATCTGGACGGGCTCTTCCCGGGCTCGACATAACAGGCCATAAGCTGGAAATCGAGCGAGCTCACAGGGTTCTGGCTTGGCGATCCGCTGAGGGAGACAGAGATTCTGGCCAAATTTTTTAGATCATCCGATAAAGATCTTGTGTTACACGAGGAGTAAAGGAAGGCTCTCTTGGAAGAACCACAGCATTTTCTTATTCCCAGACTTTGCGAATTCAACGAGAGAAATGTGATTGATTCAAGGAATGCAAGAAACTCAATGGAAGGTCGGTTTTGCACTGATGTTCCCGGCCAAATCGAGAATAGATGCCAAGGATGACCGCAAAATATTTACATGTCCCCAGCAAGCGATGTCCTTCATAAAGTCAATGGACTAATTTATTTTGTGGTACTCGCGTTGCAGCCAAGGGGTCCGACTTATTGAATATTCACTTGACAGTCCGAGGAAACTGAGCACCTTTTTTGTTTCTTTTTGTGCTGGTTCCACCTAGTGGCTGGAGTTTGTTTTGTGAAGTAGCACTCTTTTGGGACAGTGTTGTGGATGAATCTGCACGTTCTTTGTGCTTATGCCTCCTATTGGTTGGAGTTTGTTTTGTGGAATATTTTTTGCAGGACATTGGAGTGATTGGGTCATTTGTTGCACTCACATAGCAGTCGAATGGGCCGGCTCACTGAACATTCATTTGACTGCCTGAGGAAACTAAACAGCTTTTTTTTTTTTTGCTGGTTCCGCTTGTGGCTTGAGCTTTTTTAGTGAAGGAACAAACACCTTAGGGACAGTTATGTGCATGAATCTACACGTTTTTTGTGTTCTGCCTATTGGCTGGAGTTTGTTTTATAGATTGTCTTCTGTTGTGTAATTCTGTCTCACAAAATCTGTATAGAAACATTACATTGCATAGACTTGAGCAATCCGACGGCAAAGTTGTCGCGGGGGCTCTTGTAGGCAAACATGGACTATTTGAGTTTATAGGGATGGACGTCAGTTGGCGCTGTCATGCGCACATTTTTCTTTATTCTGTTTGTTTGGTTCTGGGGGAAGTTTGGGGTTTGATTGTTGTACTAATGTTGGAATGTGGTCTTTAAAATTTTATTTTTGACACAATCTATTTTTTTCTAATATGTCAAAATGTCAAATGATAATATGAGTGGATTGTCTCTCTCCATGTGGAATGTGAATGGTTTGGGGCACCCCATAAAAAGAAGGAAGGTTATTTCTCTTCTTAAACGTACGAAATATGATATAGTGTTTCTTCAAGAAACGCCCGCAAGAAGCTGAAAAATTTGGGAAGATACACTACTGGACAAAACTTTTGAAACACTTGACTGAAATGTTTCTCATGATCTTAAAAATCTTTTGTTCTGAAGGCATATGCTTAAATGTTTGAAATTAGTTTTGTAGACAAAAATATAATTGTGCCACCATATTCATTTATTTCATTATAAAACTAAAATTTAATAATAATAAAAAAAAAGTTTTTGAAATTGATGACTTGGACCAAATAATAAAGAAAAGCAGCCAATAAGTACCCAACATAGATGGGAACTATTTCAATACTGTTTAAAAAGCATCCCAGGGTGATACCTCAAGAAGATGGTTGAAAAAATGTCAAGAGTACATGTCTGCAAATTCTAGGCAAAGGGTGACTACTTTGAAGATGCTAAAATATAACACAGTTTTTATTTATTTTGGATTTTGTTTAGTAACAACATAATTCCCATAGTTCCATTTATGTTATTCCATAGTTTTGATTATTCTAAAATGTGAAAAAATGTGTTTCAAAACTTTTGACCGGTAGTGTATGTGGTGGACATGTAAGATCTTAAAGGGATGCTGCAAGCCGCTTGCACCCTTCATGATGTAATATTGGGAGGAAACTTTAATCTTTTGATGGATTCAGTCCTTGATCATAGTGAAGCAAAAGTGTGCAAGCCCCCTAGAGCAACACTGGATGTATAAAAATCTTGGTCTTACAAATATTTGGAGACTTTTGAACCTATCTGGGAGGGACTATAATTTTTTTTCATCAGTCCATAAGATTTACTCTAGAATAGATTTTTTATATATATATATATATATATATATATATATATATATATATATTTATATGTCTAAGTCCCTCATTCCATCTGTTGTTGATTGCTCAATTGGAAACATTTTAGTCTCAGATCACACCCTGGTGTGTTTAGAGGTGTTGCAACATATAAAGAAAAGGAAATCATATAGTTGGCGCTTTAATGTATCCCTTTTGCAAAATCTTGAATTCCAACAAATTCTAAAGGCTGAAATCAATGTCTATATGGAGACCAACTGGTCCTCAGTATACTCTGTGGGCGTGGTTTGGGAGGCAGTTAAGTATCATGCAGTATGCCGCATTCACCAAAAAATCCAAAGCAGAAGAACTCGTGGAATTGGAAGGGAATATTAAAAGTGCCGAGGCAGAGCTGAAACATCGAATGTCATCTAATGGCCTCAGAGAATTGACTCGATTGAAATACAGATATAATATTATTTTGTCGCGGAAGGTGGAGTTTTGGCTATTCAGGGCATAGACAGTCATATGGGAGACAAGTCGGGGACAAAGCAGGGAAGCTTCTGGCTAGATATATAAAACAGAGAGAGTCTTTTTCTACCATTCCCTCAGTGAAATCTGCTGGTGGTGAAATATTTACCTTGGCCACTGATATTAATAATGCTTTTAAAGAATTCTATCTTGATCTTTATAGTTCCACATCTTCGTCTACTGAAGAGGATATTAGAAACTTTGTTGAACCATTAGAACTTCCTAAACTGTTGGCTGAGCAAAAAAATTCTCTTGATTCTGAGATAACCTTGGGGGAGCTTGGTGAGGTAATTAAGGCCTTGCCTACAGGCAAGGCTCCGTGGCCAGACAGCTTTGCCGCTGAATTTTGTAGACTTTATGCTACAGAACTGGCTCCACTTTTGCTAGAAGTTTATACGGAATCATTAAAGAATGGAAAGCTTCCACCAACCACAACACAAGCCCGGATCAGTCTGATATTTAAAAAGGACAAAGATCCAAGCGAGTGAAAGAGTTACTGTCCAATTTCCCTGATCCAGCTAGACGTTAAAATATTGTCAAAGAGTTCGAGAGTCGCGTGGCGCCTTGCGGGGGTCGGACGTGTGAAAGGCGAGCTCTGTGCACTTTTTAATTCTTTTTGTGTCTTAAACCGGTGAGATTCAATACACCCTGATACATAACGGTTCTAAGAAGTCAACATGTCAAAGAATTCAAAATCTTCGGGCTCTGGAGATATTAAAAGACACTTACGTGCTTAAGCTGATACCCCAGACAGGGCCGCAGACCAGGGACTCAGTTTGGACAGTGCGGCGGGAGAAATCCAGCGGCAACTGGCGAGCATGTCTGTGATGCTGGCAAAGGTCGTAGTGTACCTGGAGGATCTTGCTGTAATACTTCGATCGATTATGGCCATGGAAGCTAAATTCTCTGAGTTGGTTACAAGAATGGGGAATGTCGTGAGACAGATCGATTATCTGGAGTCATCAGAGAGGGAGTTAGCTGCTAATCTGCTAGTGACAAAGACAGACTTGGAGTGCGTCTGGGAAAATTTGGAAGATCTTGAGAATCATAATCGGTGAAACAGCGTCCGAATTTTCAGAATTCCAGAGCATGAGGAAGGCCGAGATATGGTGAAATTCATGGACGAGCTCTTCCTAAGTCTGCTTGACATAACAGGCCATAAGCTGGAAATCGAGCGAGCTCACAGAGTCCCAGCTCGGAGATTTGCGGAAGGAGACAGGCCCCGATCAATTCTGGCCAAATTTCTGAGATCATCCGATAAAGATCTCATGTTATGCAAGGCGAGGATTAAAGGAAGGCTTTCTTGGAAGAAACACAGCATTTTTTTGTTCCTAGACTTTGCGAATTCGACAAGAGAAAAGTGATTGATTCAAGGAATTCAAGAAACTCTTGCATCAATGGAAGGTTGCTTTTGCACTGATGTTCCCGGCCAAATTGAGAATAGGATGGCTGCAAAATATTTACATGCCCACAACAAGTGGTGTCTTTCATAAAATCAGTGGACTGAGGAAGTCATGGTGTGTTTCTCACATTGCTCCCAAGTGAGCTTAACTCAATGGACATACACTTGACCGTCCGAGGAAACAGGGCACCTGTTTTGTTTCTTTTTGTGTTGGTTCCGCCTAGCGGCTGGAGTTTGTTTTGTGGAATAACACTCCTTCGGGACAGTTGTGGATGAATATTCACGTGTCTTGTGTTTATGCCTCCTATTGGCTGGAGTTTGTTTTGTGGAGCTTTTTTTTTTGCAGGACATTGCAAGGATTAGGTCATCTGCTGCACTCATGAACAGCCGGCTCACTGAACATTCGTTTGACTGCCCGAGGAAACTGAACGTTATTTATTTATTTATTTTTTCAGTTTTCTGAATGAATTTACACATTCTTTGTGTTTATTCTGCCTATTGGCTGGAGTTTTTTTTTATAGATTATTTTCTGTTATGTAATTCTGTCTCACAAAATCTGTATAGAATCCACTGGTCTTAAGCAATCTGATGGCAAAGTTGTCACGGGGGCTCTCGTAGGCGTACATGGACTGTTTGAGTTGAGAGGGATGGACGGCAGTTGGCGCTGTCGTGCGTGGGGTTAATGCACACGTTTTTTTTTTCTGTTTTTTTTGTTCAGGGGAAATCTCAGGGTTTGTCTGTTGCACTAATGTTGCAATGTGGTCTTTATAATTTTATTTTTGACACACAATAAATGTTTTCTAATATGTCAAAATGTAAAATGTTAATATGTGAATGTGAATGGGTTGGGGCACCCCATAAAAAGAAGGAAGGTTATTTCTTTTCTTAAACGAAGGAAATATAATATAGCGTTTCTTCAAGAAATGCATCTTTCCCCACAGGAAGCTGAAAAATTTGGGAAGATATGGGGTGGACATGTTTTCTTTAGTGCTGGCTCAATTAAGAGCAAGGGAGTCATTACATTGATAAGTAAACATCTACAATTCATATGTCTCAAACAGATTAAAGATAAATTAGGAAGAGTCATTATTGTTTTAGCAGAAATTCAGTGGCAAAGGTGGATTTTGGCTAATATTTATGCACCGAACGCTGTTGATCAGGGCTTTTTTTTATAGATCTTGAAGGGATGTTGCAAGCTGCTGGCACCCCTCATGATATAATATTGGAAGGACACTTTAATCTTTTGACGGACTCAGTCCTTGATCATATTGAAGCAAAAGTGTGTAAGCCCCCTAGGGCAACAATGACGCTTCACCGGATGTGTAAAAATCTTGGTCTTACAGATATTTGGAGACTTTTAAACCCATCTGGTAGAGCCTATACATTTTTTTTCATCAGTCTATAAGATTTATTCTAGAATAGATTTTTTTATATCTAACTCCCTCATTTCATCTGTTGTGGACTGCTCAATTGGAAACATCTTAGTCTCAGATCATGCCCTGGATGCCCTATAGAGGTGTTGCCACATACGGAGAAAAATAAATCATATATTTGGCGCTCTAATGTATCCCTTTTGCAAAATCCTGATTTCCAACAAATGTTAAAGGCTGAAATCAATGTTTGTATGGAGAATAACTTGCCCTTAGTATCCTCTGTGGGCGTGGCTTGGGAGGCACTTAAGGCAGTTCTTAGGGGTCGGATCATACAGTATGACAAAAAATCCAAAGCAAGAGAACTCATGGAGTTGGAAGGGAATATTAAAAGTGCCGAGGCAGAGCTGAAGTGCTAAATGTCATCTGATGGCTTCAGAGAATTGACCCGACTGAAATACAGATATAATACTATTTTGTCACGGAAGATGGACTTTTGGTTATTCAGGGCATGACAGTCGGGGGACAAAGCAGGGAAGCTTTTGGCTAGATATATAAAGCAGAGAGAGTTTTTTCTACCATTCTCTCAGTGAAATCTGCTGGTGGTGAAATTTTTACCTCGGCCATTGATATTAATAATGCTTTTCAAGAATTCTATCATGATCTTTAAAGTTCCACGTCTTCGTCTACTGATGAAGATATTAGAAACTTTGTGGAACCATGAGAGCTCTCTAAATTGATGACTGAGCAAAAAAATTATCTTGATTCTGAGATAATTCATAGAGGAGCTTGATGAGGTAATTAAGTCCCTACCTACTGGCAAGTCTCCGGGGCCAGATGGTTTTGCCGCAGAATTTTTGAGATCCTATGCTACAGAACTGGCTCCACTTTTGTTAGAAATTTATACTGAATCATTAAAGAGTGGAAACTTCCTCCAAAGTTCACAAAGATCCAAGTGAGTGTAAAAGTTACCGTCCAATTTCCCTGATCCCACTAGTTGTAAAAATGTTGTCAAAAATTTTGGTTAACTGATTAAGTTATGACATCTCTTATACAGATCAGGTGGGGTTTATTCAGGGCCGCAGCTCTTCTGATAACATTAGGCGTCTCAACAATATCATGTGGTCAGTAGCGAATGATCAGTCTCCAGTCACTGCCACCTCACTTGACACCGAAAAGGCGTTTGATATGGTAGAATGGGTTTATCTTTTTAAGATTTTGGAAATGTATGGGTTCGGGAGTACATTTATTGGTTGGATTAAGTTACTTTAATTTCAGATTATTTTACTCTGAATAGGGGCACTTGGCAGGGTTGCCCTCTTTCCCCATTATTGTTCTGTTTTGCCCTGGAACCATTAGCAGCCACGATAAGAAAGGAGGAAGATTTTCCAGGGGTTGTGGCGGGAGGTGTGGTGCATAAACTTCTGCTTTACACAAATGATATTTTATTATTTGTCTCTGAACCTACTAGATCTATGCCTTGCCTCCACAGAATTATTAATTCCTTTTCCAAGTTCTCAGGATACAAAGTCAATTGGTCTAAATCTGAAGCTTTGGCTCTGACAGTGTACTGCACAGTAACGGCTTTCCAGCCGGGCGCCTTCCAGTGGCCCAAACAGGGCATTAAGTATTTGGGGATTTTATTCCCAGCAAATTTGTGTGATATAGTTAGAGTTAATTTTGACCCTTTAATAAAAAAGTTTTCGAGCGATGTGGACAGGTTGGCTTCATTACATTTATCGATGGTAGGGAAGGTTAATGTTATTAAACTGAAATGTATTCCAAAATTCAACTACCTACAGTCTCTCCCTATAGATGTCTCCCTCTCTTATTTCAAGCAATTTGATAGTATAGCAAAGTCCTTCATTTGGAATGGTAAATGTCCCAAATTGCATTTTAATAAGTTACATAGACCGACAGACAAATGTGGGCTAGGCCTACACAAGATTTTGTTTTATTACTATGCATTCAGTCTCAGATATTTGGCTCATTGGTCACTTCCACCTGAGAGAGCCCCTCCCTGATTTGTTATTGAACAGGCAGTTCTTGCCCCTATTTCGCCATTACAAAGCCTCTCTATCAAACTAATCTGAAAAGTTAAGTTACACCCCGTTATTTCGCATTTACACTCGGTATGGACTAAAGTGTCCAGATTGTTTAAATTGGACACTTATTTAAATGTTGCTTTGAGCATATGGCAGAACCCAAGATTGTGTATTGGCAAGTCCCCTTTCTGTTGGCCAGAGTGGATTGTGAGGGGGGTTGCTACACTCGGTGACCTATATGAAAGTGGAGTGTTGAGATCATTTAAAAACTTGGTCCAACATTTCGGGATCCCCAGACCTCAGTTCTATAGGTATTTGCGCCACCTGCTTTGTACTATTTTTGGGAGTAGCACACCCCCACCCCCCAAGGAGGCAGATGCTTTGGGAGAGGTGATTGTGGCTTTTGGAAAAGGTCATGAGGCATCAGTGTACTACTCCCTGTTAATTCAGAGTCTGAGGGATGGAGCCTTAACTTCTCTCAAGAGAGTATGGGAGAAAGATTTCAACTTGGCATTGGAGGAAGGAGTGTGGGCTAAGATTCTTAAAAACGTTAAGTCTGCATCTAGAGATGCAAGAGTGCGTCTAATACAATGCCAAATTATGCATAGATTTTATTGGACCCCCTCTAGACTGTATAGGCTTGGTCTTAAAGACACACCCACCTGCTGGAGATGCCACTTGGAGGATGGAGACATGGCCCATGTTTTTTGGTGGTGTGTCGAGATACAGAAATTCTGGTCGAAGGTTCAGAATTTTGTTTGCAACGTGGTGGGCACTCGGGTTTTGTTTTGCCCCAGACTTTGTGTTCTGGCCGATGGGGCGGTCATCGATGTGGGGATGGCCATATAGA
This sequence comes from Myxocyprinus asiaticus, assembly GCF_019703515.2. Classification (NCBI taxonomy): domain Eukaryota; kingdom Metazoa; phylum Chordata; class Actinopteri; order Cypriniformes; family Catostomidae; genus Myxocyprinus; species Myxocyprinus asiaticus. Next base: position 2,120,045 of record NC_059370.1, on the reverse strand, counting down.
GAACTGGGTTCTGATCTGTGTGATGATCGCCAGGCAGGTTATTTTGAGGGGTTGGAGGTCAGCTGGTGCTCCCGCATATCCGGAGTGGTGCACGGAGGTGGGGAGGGTGGCAGCTTATGAGGAGGTGTCATCGGGAAGACGGGGTGGCTTGGATACGTTTATCCGGAAATGAGGCAGGTATTTGGAGGGCTCTCGGGTGGGGTGTGGAGAGAGTAGTGTAATATAGTTAGTATGATTATTATGTGTATGTATGTATTTATTTATTTATATATATGTATATATGTGTGTCTGTTTGATTTTTATTTCTATATATTTACTTATGTTTGACCACAGGGTTGTTTTTTGGGGGGGGAGTGGGGGGGGGGGGTTGTGGGGTTTAAATGTTGATTTTATATATATATATATATATATATATATATATATATATGTTTTGCATTTACTTGTTATCGTATGATTTAATAAAAAATGTTAATTACAAAAAAAAAAGACAAGCACAAGTGTAAATTATGAAGTCAAAACCTTATTTTCTCTTTATAGATATTTAGATGTGGTTTGTAATATCTTTTATCCATAATTTGCATGAAAAGGAAACAATCTTTTTAAATTTTAAATCTTTTTTAAATATAGTTTTTGAAAAAGGTTAAAAATAAATATTTTGTCATTTATCTTTCATAACAATGCTGTATGTTTTAATATCTACCACAAAAATGCACAATAGTGTCTTTTATACAGCTATGTTGTTGATTAATACCAGAAGTGTTTAAAAGCGTGACCTGTTGCAGGTAATTGTGTATACAGTTGTGCTCAAAAGTTTGCATACCCTGGCAGAAATTGTGAAATTTTGGCACTGATTTTGAAAATATGACTGATCATGCAAAAAAAACTGTCTTTTATTTAAGGATCATATGAAGCCATTTATTATCACATACACTATATTGCCAAAAGTATTCGCTCACCCATCCAAATAATTGAATTCAGGTGTTCCAATCACTTCCATGGCCACAGGTGTATAAAATGAAGCACCTAGGCATGCAGACTGCTTCTACAAACATTTGTGAAAGAATGGGCCGCTCTCAGGAGCTCAGTGAATTCCAGCGTGGTACTGTGATAGGATGCCACCTGTGCAACAAGTCCAGTCGTGAAATTTCCTCGCTACTAAATATTCCACAGTCAACTGTCAGTGGTATTATAACAAAGTGGAAGCGACCGGGATTGACAGCAACTCAGCCACGAAGTGGTAGGCCACGTAAAATGACAGAGTGGGGTCAGCGGATGCTAAGGCGCATAGTGCGCAGAGGTCGCCAACTTTCTGCAGAGTCAATCTCTACAGACCTCCAAAGTTCGTGTGGCTTTCAGATTAGCTCAAGAACAGTGCGTAGAGAGCTTTATGGAATGGGTTTCCATGGCCGAGCAGCTGCATCCAAGCCATACATCACCAAGTACAATGCAAAGCGTCGGATGCAGTGGTGTAAAGCACGCCGCCACTGGACTCTAGAGCAGTGGAGACGTGTTCTCTGGAGTGACGAATCACGCTTCTCCATCTGGCAATCTGATGGACGAGTCTGGGTTTGGCAGTTGCCAGGAGAACGGTACTTGTCTGACTGCATTGTGCCAACTGTGAAGTTTGGTGGAGGGGGGATTATGGTGTGGGGTTGTTTTTCAGGAACTGGGCTTGGCCCCTTAGTTCCAGTGAAAGGAACTCTGAATGCTTTAGCATACCAAGAGATTTTGGACAATTCCATGCTCCCAACTTTGTGGGAACAGTTTGGGGATGGCCCCTTCCTGTTCCAACATGACTGCGCACCAGTGCACAAAGCAAGGTCCATAAAGACATGGATGAGCGAGTTTGGTGTGGAAGAACTTGACTGGCCTGCACAGAGTCCTGACCTCAACCCGATAGAGCACCTTTGGGATGAATTAGAGTGAAGACTGCGAGCCAGGCCTTCTCGTCCAACATCAGTGTCTGACCTCACAAATGCGCTTCTGGAAGAATGGTCAAAAATTCCCATAAACACACTCCTAAACATTGTGGAAAGCCTTCCCAGAAGAGTTGAAGCTGTTATAGCTGCAAAGGGTGGGCCAACGTCATATTAAACCCTATGGATTAAGAATGGGATGTCACTTAAGTTCATATGCGTCTAAAGGCAGATGAGCGAATACTTTTGGCAATATAGTGTAGTTGTTTGGCTCCTTTTGAAATCATAATGATAACAGAAATCACCCAAATGGCCCTGATCAAAAGTTGACATACCCTTGAATGTTTGGCCTTGTTACAGACACACAAGGTGACACACACAGGTTTAAATGGCAATTAAAGTTTCTTTTCCCACACCTGTGCCTTATTAAATTGCAATTAGTGCCTGTGTATAAATAGTCGATGAGTTTGATAGCTCTTACGTGGATGCACTGAGCAGGTTAGATACTGAGCCATGGGGAGCAGAAAAGAACTGTCAAAAGACCTGCGTAACAATGGAACTTTATAAAGATGGAAAAGGATATAAAAAGAAATCAAAGCCTTGAAAATTCAGGGATCTCTTGATACCAAGCCAAGGTCAGGTAGACCAAGAAAGATTTCAGCCACAACTGCCAGAAGAATTGTTCGGGATACAAAGAAAACCCCACAGGTAACCTCAGGAGAAATACAGGCTGCTCTGGAAAAAGACGGTGTGGTTGTTTCAAGGAGCACAATACGACGATACTTGAACAAAAATGAGCTGCATGGTCGAGTTGCCAGAAAGAAGCCTTTACTGCGCCAATGCCACAAAAAAGCCCGGTTACAATATGCCCGACAACACCTTGACATGCCTCACAGCTTCTGGCACACTGTAATTTGGAGTGACGAGACCAAAATAGAGCTTTATGGTCACAACCATAAGTACTAAGTTTGGAGAGGGGTCAACAAGTATTGTGCTCCTTGAAACAACCACACCGTCTTTTTCCAGAGCAGCCTGTATTTCTCCTGAGGTTACCTGTGGGTTTTTCTTTGTATCCCGAACAATTCTTCTGGCAGTTGTGGCTGAAATCTTTCTTGGTCTACCTGACCTTGGCTTGGTATCAAGAGATCCCCGAATTGTCCACTTCTTAATAAGTGATTGAACATTACTGACTGGCATTTTCAAGGCTTTGAATATCTTTTTATATCCTTATCCATCTTTATAAAGTTCCATTACCTTGTTACGCAGGTCTTTTGTCAGTTCTTTTCTACTCCCCATGGGTCAGTATCTAGCCTGCTCAGTGCATCCACGTGAGAGCTAACAAACTCATTGACTATTTATACATAGACACTAATTGCAATTTAAAAAGCCACAGGTGTGGGAAATGAACCTTTAATTGCCATTTAAACCTGTGTGTGTCACCTTGTGTGTCTGTAACAAGGCCAAACATTCAAGGGTATATAAACTTTTGATCAGGGCCATTTGGGTGATTTTCTGTTATCATTATGATTTAAAAAGGAGCCAAACAACTATGTGATAATAAATAGCTTCATATGATCACTATCCTTAAATTTTTGCATGATCAGTCATATTTTCAAAATCAACGCCAAAATTTCTTTTGAGCACAACTGTAAATAATAAGTGTCCCAATGTTCAGATGAACACCCTTGCCAATGCCTGAATTCCTGTTCACAATATACTGCTTCACAATATACAGTTGGGAGCTAGGGAGTGAGAAGAGACACACCACAAAGCACTGCAAAGGGTGGTGCGAACTGCCAGACACATCATCGGAGGTGAGCTTCCCTCCCTCCAGGACATATATACCAGGTGGTGTGTGAAAAAAAAACTCGGAGGATCATCAGAGACTCCAGCCACCCGGGCCATGGGCTGTTCTCACTGCTACCATCAGGCAGGCGGTATCACAGCATCAGGACCCGCACCAGCCGACTTCATGATAGCTTCTTCCCCCAAGCAATCAGACTTTTGAACTCTTGATCTCCCACAATCAAAATACATCAGCACTGCATTTTATTACTCTTACTCTTATATCTCACACCGGACTGTCATAAATTATATTATTATTATATTCTCTCTTATTATCAACCGACAGCCTGAATGTCAATACAGTACAATACAACCGACTGTACATTTTATATATACTATATATACTTTTTTATTGTGTGTATTGTATACTGTGTTATGTGTAATTGTGTGTATATTAGATTTTAAATCGTGTTGTAAATCTGATGTTTATTGTAAATTGGTATATGTCTCATCACTGTCACGACTACTATGTTGCTCGGAACTGCACCCAAGAATTTCACACACTATTGCACTTGTGTATATGGTTGTGTGACAATAAAAGTGATTTGATTTGATTTGACCTATTGAGTATCATGCGACTTTATATGCCCCAAGGAATCTCATTATTTTAAGCCAAAATATTATACACATAAGTTAAATTTTAAGTTGTTGTTGGCACTAGAGGGTTAGAGATAGAGACCCCAAATTTGCTACGAGAGAAGTTCAGATTCTTATCAGTGTGCCAGTTGTCCTCCAAACTGTTCTGTGGGATGCAAAAGACTTCAGTGGTGGAAGAGTATTAAGAAAGCTAACCAATACCTTAATAATTTTTTTTTAAATAATTTTCTTTATTTATCACACATTATACATTTGCACATATACAGTGAAATTCTTCTTTTTCACATATCCCAGCTAGGCTGGGGTCAGAGTGCAGGGTCAGCCATGATATGGTGCCCCTGGAGCAGATAGGGTTGAGGGCCTTGCTCAAGGGCCCAACAGTGGCATCTTGGCAGTGCTGGGGCTTGAACACCTGACCTTCTGATCAGTAATGCAGAGCCTTAACTGCTGAGCTACCACTGCCCCTACCTTCAGTCCTTGGCCCCTAAATACGAAAGTACAAATATAATATGGATACACAGAAAGGGGGATGTGAAATAAAAATTAAAAAATAGCATGAAACCTTGTTATTCAAGTAATAAATGACTTTGCTGTAAAGAGAAAATATAAGTGATTTTGCCACTGAGATTATATATATATATATATATATATATATATACACTGTATATACCGATCAGCCACAACATTAAAACCGCCTGCCTAATATTGTGTAGGTCCCTCTTGTGCCGCCAAAACAGCGCTAACCCGCTATTCTGAAATGCTATTCTTCTCATCACAATTTTACAGAGCGGTTATCTGAGTACTGTAGACTTTGTCAGTTCGAACCAGTATGGCCATTCTCTGTTGACCTCTCTCATCAACAGGGCATTTCCATCCACAGAACTGCAGCTTACTGGATGTTTTTTTGTTTTTGGCACCATTCTGAGTAAATTCTAGAGACTGTTGTGCGTGAAAGTCCCAGGAGATCAGCGGTTACAGAAATACTCAAACCAGTCCATCTGGCACCAACAATCATGCAGATATGGGTCAGGAGATTCAGTTAATGTTCACATCTACAATCAGAATGGGGAAAAAATTGGATCTCAGTGATTTGGACCGTGGCATGATTGTTGGTACCAGATGGGCTGGTTTGAGTATTTCTGTAACTGCTAATGTCCTGGGATTTTCACACACAACAGCCTCTAGAGCAGGCATTGGCAACCTATGGCACGCGTGGCAGCATTGGCACTCGGAGGAGTAATCACTGGCACGCCAGTAACAGTGAGAGAGGAGTAGCCTATTTTATTTATATAAATTCTGCACCAGCATTCCAATTTACATCTTGATGTAATCCTTTCTTAAGATCACGCAGCGTGTTTTCATCAGCTGAATGGGAGTCTAAACAAAAAGTTCAAATGTGACGAGACTACAGTATACCCAACTGACTCGTGCAGCGTGCAAGCCATTCGCGCATCACAAGCCAGCAGTGCTTCACATTCGGTTAATCGCATGAGTAAACGCGGCTGCTTTGCTGTGGTCAGGCTGCGTGGATGACAGCCTACATTCCGTGCTTTATTTATTTTCAGAACAACACGATGTAATAAGGAAAAAAAAAACTATTTATTTTGAGATTTCCAACCCAGCATACAGGTACACCCACATGGTCACACTCAAAATTATATTAAACGATTAAAAGAGAAAACAAACCCGCATCGCGGGGTTCAAAAATCTGAGTCTAATGAAAATATAAATTAAACCTTGAAAGAAAGTTTTAGGATTTTGCAGGTGTGATTCACAGAAAAGGGCTAAATAGTTGATCGGCTTGTGGATGCGCAAATGGCTTGCACGAGTCTAGTCACACTTTAATAGTGTTTAGCCTCCCATTCAGCTGATGAAAACACGCTGCATGATCAGGCGGAAGGATTACATCAAGATGTAGATTGGAGTGCAGGTCAGGTGCGAAAAACGTATGGCCTGCTCCCATATTGCTGTTGCTTGCGTGCTAGTGATTACCCCTCTGCGTGATTTTGAAAAATGTAAACATTAATATAATTAATTATTAATTAATAATATAAGTAGTATTTAAGATTCCACACAAATTCATGATCAGTAATCAATTAGCAAATTTGTGACTAACTGTGTTAACTCATTTTGTACAAAAGGACAGTTTTTCTTTCATTACAGCACTTTCACAAGATGCTCTGTGAAAATTCCAGGCAGGATCATGATTATATTATGATCCTGCCTGGTCAATCGGCACAGCCATTGACCACGAAAATAAAAAATGGCACTTCATGTCAAAAAGGTTGCCGACCCCTGCCCTAGAGTTTACTCAGAATGGTGCAAAAAAACATCCAGTGAGGGGCAGGTCTGCAGATGGAAACAGCTTGTTGATGAGAGAGGTCAACAGAGAATGGCCAGACTGGTTCAAACTGACAAAGTCTACGGTAACTCAGATAAACCTCTCTGTACAATTGTGGTGAGAAGAACAATTGTAGGTTGGCGCTGTTTTGGCGGCACGAGGGGGAACTACACAATATTAGGCAGGTGGCTTTAATGTTGTGGCTGAGCGGTGTGTATGTGTATATATAAATGCAGTTGAAGTCAGAAGTTTACATCCACCTTAGCCAAATACATTTAAACTCAGTTTTTCACAATTCCTGACATTTAATCGTAGAAAACATTCCCTGTCTTAGGTCAGTTAGGATCACTACTTTACTATTATTCTGACATTTCACATCTTTAAAATGGAGTATGATTTATTTCAGCTTTTATTTCTTTCATCACATTCCCAGTGGGCCAGAAGTATACATACACTGTTAGTATTTGGTAGCATTGCCTTTAAATTGTTTAACTTGGATCAAACATTTTGGGTAGCCTTCCACAAGCTTCTCAAAATAAGTTGCTGGAATTTTGGCCCATTCCTCCAGACAGAACTGGGTCTGGTTTGTAGGCCTCCTTGCTCACACACGCTTTTTCAATTTTGCCAAAAATTTTCTACTGGATTGAGATCAAGGCTTTGTGATGGCCAGTCCAATACCTTGACTTTGTTGTCCTTAAGCCATTTTGCCACAACTTTGGAGGAATGCTTGGGGTCATTGTCCATTTGGAAGACCCATTTGCGACCGAGCTTTAACTTCCTGGCTGATGTCTTGAGATGTTGCTTCAATATATCCACATAATTTTCCTTCCTCATGATGCCATCTATTTTATGAAGTGCACAAGTCCCTCCTGCAGCAAAGCACCCCCACAACATGATGCTGCCATCCCCATGCTTCACGGTTGGGAGGGTGTTCTTCAGCTTGCAAGCCTCACCCTTTTTCATCCAAACATAACAATGGCCAAACAGTTATATTTTTGTTTCATCAGACCAGAGGACATTTCTCCAAAAAGTAAGATCTTTGTCCCCATGTGCACTTGTAGTCTGGCTTTTTATGGTGGTTTTGGAGCAGTGGCTTCTTCCTTGCTGAACAGCCTTTCAGGTTATATCTGTATAGGACTTGTTTTACTGTGGATATAGATACTTGTCTCCCTGTTTCCTCCAGCATCTTCACAAGGTCATTTGCTGTTGTTCTGGGATTGATTTGCACTTTTTGCACCAAACTACATTCCTCTCTAGAGACAGAATGTGTCTCCTTCCTGAGTGGTATGTTGGCTGCGTGGTCCCATGATGTTCATACTTGCGTACTATTTTTTTTTTTTTTTTTGCGATTAAAATTATTTTATTGATTCAACCATTAAATATAAATAGCAGAACACACATATACAGAATCAATATCCAACCCCCACTATCCCTCCTCCCAATCCCCCACCCGACCCCCAACAACACCCCAGTGGTCATAACCATAGACACACAACAAAAGTAAATTAATTAATTAAAAAAATTAAATAAATAAAACAATCACACACATAAAACCCCTACACCTCTCTCTCCACTGTCCCTCCCCGAGAGCCCTCCAAAAAAGACAGATATCTGCCCCACTTCTTCACAAACATGTCTAGACTCCCCAGTCTTCTGGATACCCTCTCCTCAAGAGCTGCCACTCTGGCCATCTCTAAACACCACTCCTGAAACGGGGGCGCTCCAGCCGACTTCCAACTTAAATTGATCTTTCTGGCGATCATAAAACTAGTTAGGACCCGGTTTTTCATGTGCTTATTCTCCAAATTAATGACTGCCCCATCTCCTAAGATACAGAGTCTGGGGCAAAATAAAATTTAAGAGGCCAAAACCTCGCACATAAAACTCTGAATCCTCATCCAAAATTCTTGCATCTTAACACATCCCCAAAAGACATGGGTTGTGTCTCCATCTTCTGATTGACATCGCCAGCAGGTGGGTGTGTCTTTAAGACCAAGCCTATGCAATCTAGAGGGGGTCCAATAGACTCTATGTAAAATCTTAAATTGCATGAGGTGAACCCTTGCGTCTCTAGATGCAGATTTGATGTTTTTTACAATCCCAGCCCACTCTCCCTCTTCCAATACCAAATTTAGATCTTTCTCCCATAATCTCTTAAGAGAAGTTGAAGTTCCATCCCCCAGACTCTGAATTAGTAGGGAGTAATACACCAATGCCTCATGACCTTTTCCAAAAGCAGTAATCACCACTTCTAGAGTATCTGCCACTTTAGGAGGGTGTAAACCACTCCCAAAAACAGTACAGAGTAGGTGGCACAGCTGTAAATACTTATAGAACTGAGATCTAGGAATCCCAAAAAGTTGAACCAAATTTTGAAAGGATCTCAACACTCCATTCACATATAAGTCACCGAGTGTAGTAACCCCCAACCCAATCCACTCTGACCAGCAAAAAGGGGACTTGTTGATGCATAATTTGGGGTTCAGACATATGCTCAAGGTAACATTTAAAAAAATGTCAGAATTAAACAGTCTGGACACTTTTGTGCATACCAAGTTCAAGTGCGAGATAACGGGATGTAACTTAGCTTCTCCGATTAATTTGATAGAAAGGCTCTGCAGTGGCGAAATAGGGGCAATAACTTCCTGTTCTATACAGAACCAGGGAGGGGCTCTCTCAGGTGGAAGCGACCAATGAGCCAAATGTCTGGGACCGAATGCATAATAATAAAATAAAATCTTGGGTAGGCCTAGGCCACCTTTGTCAATCGGCCTGTGTAACTTATTGAAATGTAATTTGGGATGCTTACCATTCCAAATGAAGGACTTTGCTATGCTATCAAATTGCTTGAAATAAGAGAGGGGGACATCTACAGGGAGAGACTGCAGTAAGTAATTGAATTTTGGAATACAATTCATTTTAATAACATTAACCTTCCCTATCATAGATAAATGTAATGAAGCCCACCTGCCCACACCGCTCGAAAACCGTTTTATTAAGGGGTCAAAATTAACTCTAACTAAAACAAACAAATTTGCTGGAAATAAAATCCCCAAATACTTAATGCCCTGTTTGGACCACTGGAAAGCACCCGGCTGGAGAGCCGTTTCTGGGCAGTACGCTGTCAGAGCCAAAGCTTCAGATTTAGACCAATTGACTCTATATCCTGAAAACTTAGAAAAGGAATTAATAATTCTGTGGAGGCAAGGCATAGATCTACTGTGGTCAGAGACAAATAATAAAATATAATCTGCATAAAGCAAGAGTTTATGCGCCATACCTCCCACCACCACCCCTGGAAAATCATCCTCCTTTCTTATCGCGGTTGCTAACAGTTCCAGGGCAAGACAGAACAATAATGGGGAAAGAGGGTAACCCTGCCAAGTGCCCCTATTCAAAGTAAAATAATCTGAAATTAATCCATATGTTTGTACCGCTGCTACAGGGTGTCTATAAAGTAACTTAATCCAACCAATAAACGTTCTCCCGAACCCATATATTTCCAAAACCTTGAAAAGATAATCCCATTCTACCACATCAAATGCCTTTTCGGCGTCAAGTGAGATGGCAGCGACTGGAGATTGTTCATTTGCTACTGACCACATGATATTGATGAGACGCCTAATGTTATCAGAAGAGCTATGGCCTCGAATAAACGCCACCTGATCTATATGTATAAGAGATGTCATAACTTAATCGATTAGCCAGAATTTTTGACAAAATTTTTACATCTAACTGGATCAGGGAAATTGGATGGTAACTTTAACACTCGCTTGGATCTTTGTCCTTTTTAAGAATCAGACTGATCCGGGCTTGTGTCATGGTTGGCGGAAGCTTTCCATTCTTTAATGATTCAGTATAAACATCTAGCAAAAGTGGAGCCATTTCTGTAGCATAAAATTTGAAAAACTCAGCGGCAAAGCCGTCAGGCCCCGGAGACTTGCCAGTAGGTAAGGCCTTAATGACCTCACCAAGCTCCTCCAAGATTATCTCAGAATCAAGAGAATTTTTTTGCTCGGTTGTCAGTTTAGGGAGATCTAATGGTTCCACAAAGTTTCTAATATCTTCATCAGTAGACGAAGACATGGAACTATAGAGATCAAAGTAGAATTCTTTAAAAGCATTATTAATATCAATGGCTGAGGTAAATATTTCACCACCAGCAGATTTCACTGAGGGAATGGTAGAAAAAGACTCTCTCTGCTTTATATATCTAGCCAAAAGTTTTCCTGCTTGGTCCCCCGACTCAAAGTATGACTGTCTTGACCTGAATAGCCAAAACTCCACTTTCCGCAACAAAATAGTATTATATCTGTATTTCAATCGAGTCAATTCTCTGAGGCCATCGAATGACAAACGGCACTTCAGCTCTGCTTTGGCATTTTTAATATTTCCTTCCAACTCCACAAGTTCTCGTGCATTGGATTTTTTGGTGAATGAGGCATACTGTATGATCCGGCCCATAAGAACCGCCTTAAGTGCCTCCCAAGCCACGCCCACAGTGGATACTGAGGACCAGTTGGTCTCCATATAAACATTGATTTCAGTCTTTAACATTTGTTGGAATTCAGGATTTTGCAAAAGGGACACATTAAGGCGCCAACTATATGATTTCTTTTTCTCCATATGTGGCACCACCTCTAAACTCACCAGGGCGTAATCTGAGACTAAAATGTTTCAAACTGAGCAATCCACAACAGATGAAATGAGGGACTCGGATATAAAAAAAATATATATATATATTCTAGAATAAATATTATGGACTGATGAAAAAAATGTATAGTCCCTACCAGATGAGATCAAAAGTCTCCAAATATCTGTAAGACCAAGATATTTACACATCCTGTGAAGCGTCATTGTTGCTCTAGGGGGCTTACACACTTTTGCTTCACTATGATCAAGGACTGAATCCATCAAAAGATTAAAGTCTCCTCCCAATATTATATCATGAAGGGTGCCAGCGGCTTGCAACATCCCTTCAAGATCTATAAAAAAAAGCCCTGATTATCAGCATTAGGTGTGTAAATATTAGCCAAAATCCACCTTTGCCCCTGAATTTCAGCTAAAACAATAATTACTCTTCCTAATTTATCTTTAATCTGTTTGAGACATTTGAATTGTAGATGTTTATTTACCAATATAATGACTCCCTTGCTCTTATTTAAGCCAGCACTAAAGAAAACATGCCCACCCCATATCTTCCCAAATTTTTCCGCTTCCTGTGGAGAAAGGTGTGTTTCTTGAAGAAACACTATATCATATTTCTTACGTTTAAGAAAAGTAATAACCTTCCTTCTTTTTATGGGGTGCCCCAACCCATTTACATTCCATGTGGAGAGAGATAGTACACTCATATTAACAACTGACATATTGATATAATAAAAAAAATAAACTGTGTGTCAAAAACAAAATTATACAGACCACATTCCCCATTAGTGAAACAATCAAACCCCGAACTTCCCCCCGAACAAAACAAACAGAAAAAAGTAAAATGTGCGCTTTAACCCCGCGCACGAGAGCGCCAACCGGCGACAATCCCTCTAAACTCAAAAGGTCCATGAACGCCCACGCGCCCCCACTATAACTTTGCCATTGGATTGGGCAATTTTGCCTCACAAATTTGTGAAGCAAAATTACATAACAGAAAATACTTTGTAAAATAACCCACAGCCAAAAGGAAGAATGAACACAAAGAACATGTAGATTAATTCACAGAACTGTTTTAAAGGTGTGATCCTCCACAAAACAAATTTCAGCTGATATAAAACCGTTCAGTTTCACGGTTAGACAAACGAATGTTCAGTGAGCCAGTCGTTATGAGTTCAGCAGATGACGTAATCATTCCACTGTCCCGTAAACGGAACAAGCTCCAGCCGCTAGGCGGAGCCAACACAAAAAGAAACAAAACCGACATCCCAGTTCCCCGGATTGTCAAGTCAATTCACTCGGAGGCCGCATAAAAGTATATACCATGACTTACTCAATCCGTCAACTTTATAAAAGACATCCTTTGTGTGAGCATGTAGATATTTTGCGGTCATCCGTAGTGTCTACTCTCAAACTGGTCTTGAACTTCCATGCAAAAGTAATCTTTCATCAATGCAAAAGCTTCTTTAAGGAAAGTGTTATTCACAAAACAAATTCCAGCCGCTAGGCGGAGCCAACGCAAAAAGAAACCAAAATGATGCCCAGCTTCCTCAAAAGCCAGAGTAAGTACAGCGAGTCGACCCACTCACATGAGAAACACCCAATGTTTACTCACCCATTGATTCTATAAAAGACATTGCCTGATTGGGACATGTAAATACTTTGCGACCGTCCTTCGTTTCTATTCTCAGTTTGGCCGAGAACATCAATGCAAAAGTGATCTTATGCTGATGCAAGAGTTTCTTGGATTCCCTGAACCAATCATGTTTCTCTCGTCTAACTCGCAAAGTCCGGGAACAAGAAAATATTATGATTCCTCCAAGAAAGCTCTCCTTTGCTCCTCGCATAATTCTGATTATGTTGGACAACTGACGCTGGACCTCTTCTCCTGCCACGCCATCCAAATCGAGTCTCCGGTCTGTAGGCCTGTCGGGGCTTTCATCCTGAACACATAAGTGTCTTTTAATGTCTCCAGATCTCGATGATTTTGACTTCTTTGCCATGTTTTACCACAAAGAGCAAATGTGTAACTGGGTGTATCGAATTTCACCAGATTATAACATGAGAATAATTAAAAATTTAGCAAAGTGCGCAGAGCTCGTCATTCACGTCTGCTTCTCGCATGGCGTCACGTGACCTCCGCGTACTATTGTTTTTACAGATGAACGAGGTACCTTCAGGCGTTTGGAAATTGCTTCCAAGGATGAACCAGTCTTGTGGAGGTCCAAAAAAAAATTTCTGAGGTCTTGGCTGATTTTTTTTTTTTATTTTCCCATGATGTCAAGCAAAGAGGCACTGAGTTTGAAGGTTGGCCTTAAAATACATCCACAGGTACTCCTCCAATTGATGGCAATTAGCCCATCAGAAGCTAATTGCCTAAAGGCTTGACATAATTTTCTGGACTTTTCCAAGCTACTTAAAGGCACAGTTAACTTAGTGTATGTAAACTTCTGACCCACTGGAATTGTGATATAGTCAATTAAAAGTGAAACAATCTGTCTGTAAACAATTGTTGGAAAAATTACTCGTTTCATGCACAAAGTAGATGTCCTAAACGATTTGCCAAAACTATATTTTGCTAATATGAAATCTATGGAGTGGTTAAAAAATTTGTTTTAATTACTTCAGCCTAAGTGTATGTAAATTCTGACTTCAACTATCACATCACTTCAGAAGACATACTGTAGTTTTAACCACTGGGGTCTAATGGATTACTTTTATGCAGTCTTGATGTTCTTTTTGGAGCTTGAAAATTTGATTCACTTGCTTTGTAAGGACCCACAGAGGTGAAATATTCTTCTAAAAATCTTTGTGTTCAGCAGAACAAAGTCATACACTACTGGGATGGCATGAGGGTGAAAATGTTAAATATGGATTTTAAATATTAAAATATTTTAGCTGCCAAAATATGAGCAGATCTGGCCATCTATGAAACCACTAATAGTTTTGATGAAAGAGACATTTTGTTTTATTAGTTCAACTCTTTGCTGGTAAAATAATTATGGTTTTGTTAAATGTCAAGACATTACAGAAGAACATGCATTTATTTTGGTGGAATATTTATAATTCACAATTGATGTGCAGATCACAGGTAATTCAAACCAGTTTTACAGTAACAGATTTCAAAACAGCCTTTTCAACATTAGTACAGAAAGTAAAACAAGCTGAGATGCTTAAACAATAAGAGACAATATTTAGATGGACATGTATAAAAATGTCAACTTTATGATTTCGTTTTGTGTACGAGTAACTCGCAAGTTACAATATTTAATCCCTCCACCTTGTCAGAGTTTTTCAATATTCACTATTGCCCCATTGCAACAACAGCAAGCAAAAAAGAAAAACAAGTTAAACCCCTTTTTACATCAGATGAAGAAGCTTCCTGGAAAAAACACTTTGAAGACAGCAAAACTGGAGGAATTCCTCGGGATCATTCGCAACAGTTCACCCTTATAATCATCCTGTACAAAAGAGAAAAAGCAGCAAACAAACATCACATTGATATTACATACTCACTGAAGCTCTAGGCATTACATAAGACTGATTTTAAGTAAAGCAAGAGAATTTATACTGATTACTTAGTCCCTCTTTATATTAAACATGGTTTCATGAAGTTCAATTTAAGACCACATTAATGCAAATGTAACAAACTCTAAAAAATGTGTCATCATTATTTTTTAAATTAAATGCCAAGGGAGCGCAAATAACAGTTGAAAGCTTACAAACTTTTTACAAACTGCGTTACTTTTTCATTTATTTTACAAACAATAACATAAGGGTTACATACCTACCCCCAGTCAAGGTCAGAAATTAACCAGGGCTATGAGCAAAAAACCCACCATAAGTTGAAAAAATAAATAAATGTGCCAGAAATGTTACATTGGGGGGCAAGACCAATAGTGAATTCCTCTTTATTTTATCAATTTGTTACATAAATTATTTAATGTCTTGAAACAGTGATTATATTAAAAGTCTAGACAGCCGAGAGCTGTATAATCTAATAGATTCGACCATCCAAGTATTTAAAATGTATTCTAGGAGTGCCTTTATTGCGCTATGGCATCTTGTAAAATATTTGTTACACAAACAAAGATATTTTAAAGGATGTATGAATTATTTTCTGTACAGTGCAAGTTAATGGGGTCCAAAACTTTCAAGCTTCATAAAGAACATAAAAGGCAGCATAAAAGTAATCAACTCGTAAGAGGCCACAACTTGATCCTGGAGAACTGGCTAATTATAGACCGATTTCAAATCTCCCGTTTATGCCGATGATACCCAACTTTATATTTCTTCTAAACCTGACGAAATTTCACAGTTCTCCAAATTAGCAGAGTGTATCAATGAAATCAAAGATTGGATGGCTAGACATTTTCTTGTACTCAATTCTGACAAAACAGAGGTACTAATTATTGGACCAAAAACCTCTAAAAACAAGCCGTTAAATTAATTTGACTCTCGATGGATGTACTGTTACATCATCTTCAACAGCAAAGAACTTAGGTGTTATATTGCTATCAATATGTCCTTTGAAAATCAAATTACCAATGTTTGTAGAACAGCATTCTTCCACCTAAGAAATATTGCTAAATTACGACATATACTCTCTGTTGCTGATGCCGAAAAACTAATTCATGCGTTCATGACCTCAAGACTAGATTATTGTAATGCATTACTGGGAGGATGTCCAGCAAGATCAATAAATAAACTTCAATTGGTTCAAAATGCAGCTGCCAGAGTGCTGACTAGAACCAAGAAATATGATCATATTAGCCCCATTTTATCGTCGTTACATTGGCTACCTGTTAAATTTCAGTTAGCTACGTACAAAGCTTTGAATGATCTAGCGCCGCAGTACTTAAGTGACCTTCCACCACGCTATATTCCATCACGTTCATTACGATCGCAAAATTCTGGCCTGTTAATAGTTCCTTGAATATCAAAAGCCACAAAAGGAGGTAGATCCATTTCATATTTGGCTCTTAAACTATGGAATAGTCTCCCTAACAATGTTCGGGATGCAGACACACTCACCGAGTTTAAATCTAGACTAAAGACTCATCTATTTAGCCAGGCATACACCTAATTTATCCTTCAACTCACAATTAGGCTGCTTTAGTTAGGTCTGCCGGAACCAGAAACACTGATCATGATCTATAACTCTGCAGTAAATTGAATGGCATCTATGCTAATATTATTCTATTTGTATCCTTGTCTCAACCTCGGGACTCCTATCCTGTGGTCACCAGAACCGGCTGGATCCAGCTCCATTCCTGCTTCGTGTTGGACTCCACTGCTACATGTCTCTGAGTGATGACGACTAAATGCAGCCGGTGCCAGCCAAACATCACCTCAGTCTATTACGATGCACTTCAGAGGATGAACTGATGCCAACTCCAACCATAAGACATGGGATACATCATATATGCCATTGCCTGAACCTTGGACCTGGACAGACCTCACTGAAATTACCGGCCAGTTGAACTGCAGTGCACCTCACTGATCTCTGCCTGCATCACCTCTGTCTAATGATGGACTACACTCTTATAATAGAATACATAGACTATCAATTAATTGCCAACAAAAGCCTTGATCAGCCAACTAACAAAGGACAATGCATCTATGTGAACTTCTGCAGTTAATCCAGGATGAACTTCAAAGACATTAGTCATTAATCTTACAGTTCTTACAAAACCTTTATTTAAACACTGACCCTTAACACTTACTTAGTATAATAATTTTAAACCATGACTTGCACTCTACATAATTAAGTAGTATTGGCATTATATTCATGATGTTAGCCAGAGGGGAACTGGCCACCACAGTGAGCCTGGTTTCTATTTTTCTCCTTTAACCAACATCTTATGGAGTTTTGTGTTTCTTGCCACAGTCGCCTTCGGCTTGCTCACTGGGTTTCTAAATACAATTCACAATGATGATTCTAAGAATTTATAGATTACGGTTTCATTTTCTGTTAATGCATGATTTTCTGTAAAGCTGCTTTGAAACTATGTGTGTTGTGAAAGGCACTATGACTCGAGAAATTAATATCTTCTGTAGCGATGTTTGAGGCAGACCAAAATGTAAGTCCTTGTTCACTATCAATCTTGGCATCCGGCCTGATTGGAACACAGGATTTAAGACATTAGCCGCTCATCCACCATCGAGCCGAACAGTTCTCGTTGCATAACCGTAACGCTCATGCCGATCTGGGCCAGTTGGCGGTGACGGATTCTTTTTAACTGTGGTGTGTAGAAATCATACGTAATGTATGTAACAATCCGTCTTTTGGCAATGGCGTAAGATGTAATCATTGGAGCGAGTGCGCTATGGTGGATGATGGCATGTTCCAGTTTTTATGACTACTTTTTCCCCCTAGTTTTACTCTGCTAATACACAGGAATGACACGGCTCATGTCGCAAAAAGGAAAGCTAAGAGAAAAAGGTGAGAGGTTTACCATAATTTGCAGTGGGCTTGTTTATGCCACCTTCCCAGACTAAACTGCCATCTAACATTTAAAATACAATATAGTTTTTTTTTGATTTTTTACGAAGTTACATTTTTGTGTGAAACTGAGTAAATATAGTACTAAAAAATGTATGTTTGTTATTTACTATATTAAATTGTGTGATATATCAGCCTCCCTCTAGATATTGGCATCGGCCATTAAAAAACCCATATCGGTCGACCAATAGTTCAGCCAAAAGTTCATTTATGCAATGATAGAGGAACATAACTGACATTATGTCAGAAATGGTTATCCTTAAACAACTGTAGATGTTCGAGTGAATATAAAATGTGTGTGTGCAGTTATTTGTCCATTTCAAGGATTCCAAGTTTGTTTGTGTGGAGATTTGTCCTCCTTTTGGAGCATCTCTTTGTTTCAGTTGATCCAGCCAAATGGTCATGCCAATCAACAGAAGCTGTTTGATGGTCCTGTCATAGTATTACCAGTACAGAATTTCTGAGAAGGCAGAAATAGCAAAAAATTATGTGTGTAATGCAACCAGAACTTCTCAGAGTGAAGAGAAACGCTTCAAACTAAATTAATCACTCTGCTAAACACCCGTTACATCCCTCATCTGTTGGCTATAGTATACAGGTCTTCTCAATAATATAAGTAGGCCATATGTAGCTTACCGGTAATAGTATACATAATTATAATCTAAATAATATTATATTAATACTTGTAATATAGCCAACATGCAATATTCAAAATATGATTGTTTTATCTATCTTTAATATACAAGTTATCTTTCAGTAAACATCATAACTTATTTAGCAACAAGGTCCCCTCTTTTAGGATTTCATCTGTTAACATGTTCATATTAACGTGCATTTTGTCTACTTTAAACTTGAGCATTGAATGATAAAGGGATAGTTCACCCAAAATGAAAAACGTGTCATCACTTCACGTTTTCTCAGTATTCGCTTTCATTATATGGAGAAAAAAAAAGTGAATGGTGATTTTGACTGACATTCTGCCTATAACATCTTTTGTGCTACACAGAAGAGAGAAATTCATGTGGGTTGAGTAATGATGACAGAAATATATAAATTTACCTTTTTAACTACCTGTTTTTATTTAAGGTATCTGCCAGAACAACAAAATAAATGTAAGTCAGCACATGATGGCATTACGTCTTGCAGAGAAACAAGTGACTGAAGAGAAGGGCTGTAATGTAGGCTATATCCCTAAAAATAATTCCATCTGAATAAAATGAGAGGTAAAAATTGAGAAAAGTGGGGACTTCCGGTAGCACGTGAACACTGATGGCTGCGTGAGAATACCACTCTCCCGACAAAAACTCCCTAAAAGCCCCTAATTATTCAAATACTCACAAAATTCTGACAGAGCATTGCAATGGAAAGTGGGGCAAGGATGGAAACCAGGGCGAGACAAAAGAAAATCCCAGGCCGTCAAGATGAGATCGAAAGCAAAACGGATCCTGCCGGTTGTCGACATGCTAACACTGAGGGGAAAATTAGCTTGATGAGAATACTCGAAGAGAATTCAGAAAAGGAAAATGATGAAAAACTGGCGGACATTAAGGAAGATTTAAATAACACTAAAAAGCGGATGGAAGCCGAGAGTCATATCACAGATGCTGAGGAACAAATACAACAGACGGGGGAGGTGCTGTCTGAACTGCTAAAACTTCAGGCCCAGCTTGAGGCAAAATGACAGATCAGGAGGGTAGGTCCAGGCAGGATAACATCCGATTATATGGACTACCAGAGGGCAGCGAAAACGGCTCAACCACCATCAACTTCATTGAAGACCTACTCAAGAATGGGCTGGGGCTTGACCCATCGACAGACCTGCATATTCAGAGGGCTCATAGAGCTCTGGCACCGAAACCCACGGACACCACAAGATCACGCTCCATCATCGTCAAATTCCTGAGCTATAAAACAAAAGGCAGGTATGGAAAAAAGGAGGACTGATATGGAACAATACTCGAATTACATGTGACCACGATTACCCCCCAAATGTCCTAAACAAATGCAAAGAATACGCACAGGCAAAAAAAAAAAAAAAACGTTAAAGGAAAAATGAATCAAGTTCCAGACTCCATATCCGGCAAAACTCCGGGTTTTCTACGATTGAGAAACAGTGCTCTACAATTCTGCAGAGGAGGTGACAAAGGATATGAAGGACCGGGGCCTACAGGTGGATGTCATCCCACCACAACAGATGCTCCTTGAACGCATCCAGCGCCAAACCTGGACAATGAAAAGAGGGTGAGGTGGTTCAGTGGAAACAAACTCAGCACTGGATTTTGTGGAGCGACTGAAAAGTTTCAGACGAAAATGATCAGCAATCAAGCTATACTCCAGAAACTTAATCCTGAACTCAAAACTGGACTCCTCTAAATTGACAAAGAGACCATTAACACATATACAGGTGCATCTCAATAAATTAGAATGTCGTGGAAAAGTTCATTTATTTCAGTAATTCAACTCAAATTGTGAAACTCGTGTATTAAATAAATTCAATGCACACAGACTGAAGTAGTTTAAGTCTTTGGTTCTTTTAATTGTGATGATTTTGGCTCACATTTAACAAAACCCACCAATTCACTATCTCAAAAAATTAGAATACATCATAAGACCAATAAAAAAAAACATTTTTATTGAATTGTTGGCCTTCTGGAAAGTATGTTCATTTACTGTATATGTACTCAATACTTGGTAGGGGCTCCTTTTGCTTTAATTACTGCCTCAATTCGGCGTGGCATGGAGGTGATCAGTTTGTGGCACTGCTGAGGTGGTATGGAAGCCCAGGTTTCTTTGACAGTGGCCTTCAGCTCATCTGCATTTTTTGGTCTCTTGTTTCTCATTTTCCTCTTGACAATACCCCATAGATTCTCTATGGTGTTCAGGTCTGGCGAGTTTGCTGGCCAGTCAAGCACACCAACACCATGGTCATTTAACCAACTTTTGGTGCTTTTGGCAGTGTGGGCAGGTGCCAAATCCTGCTGGAAAATGAAATCAGCATCTTTAAAAAGCTGGTCAGCAGAAGGAAGCATGAAGTGCTCCAAAATTTCTTGGTAAACGGGTGCAGTGACTTTGCTTTTCAAAAAACACAATGGACCAACACCAGCAGATGACATTGCACCCCAAATCATCACAGACTGTGGAAACTTAACACTGGACTTCAAGCAACTTGGGCTATGAGCTTCTCCACCCTTCCTCCAGACTTTAGGACCTTGGTTTCCAAATGAAATACAAAACTTGCTCTCATCTGAAAAGAGGACTTTGGAGCACTGGGCAACAGTCCAGTTCTTCTTCTCCTTAGCCCAGGTAAGACGCCTCTGACGTTGTCTGTGGTTCAGGAGTGGCTTAACAAGAGGAATACGACAACTGTAGCCAAATTCCTTGACATGTCTGTGTGTGGTGGCTCTTGATGCCTTGACCCCAGCCTCAGTCCATTCCTTGTGAAGTTCACCCAAATTCTTGAATCGATTTTGCTTGACAATCCTCATAAGGCTGCGGTTCTCTCGGTTGGTTGTGCATCTTTTTCTTCCACACTTTTTCCTTCCACTCAACTTTCTGTTAACATGCTTGGATACAGCACTCTGTGAACAGCCAGCTTCTTTGGCAATGAATGTTTGTGGCTTACCCTCCTTGTGAAGGGTGTCAATGATTGTCTTCTGGACAACTGTCAGATCAGCAGTCTTCCCCATGATTGTGTAGCCTAGTGAACCAAACTGAGAGACCATTTTGAAGGCTCAGGAAACCTTTGCAGGTGTTTTGAGTTGATTAGCTGATTGGCATGTCACCATATTCTAATTTTTTGAGATAGTGAATTGGTGGGTTTTTGTTAAATGTGAGCCAAAATCATCACAATTAAAAGAACCAAAGACTTAAACTACTTCAGTCTGTGTGCATTGAATTTATTTAATACACGAGTTTCACAATTTGAGTTGAATTACTGAAATAAATGAACTTTTCCATGACATTCTAATTTATTGAGATGCACCTGTAGAAAGGAAACTTGGAAAGATATTTTCCCCCACAGACTGTACTCACTATTCCCACCCACATTCGAAATACTCTCGAATAGACTATTTATTTATACTTAAAAAGACAGACATAAGATAACTAAATGCAGCATAGGCATCAAGGCATTCCTAGTTTCTTTAAACTTACCTAAAGTAACAGAGGAACAAAATGAAAGTTTAATAAAGGATATAACCTCACAAGAACTGCGGACAGAGATAGCCAGATTAAAATCAAACAAATCACCAGGCACAGACGGGTTTACGGCAGAATGGTGTAAGAAATTCAAGGAACAGCTTGTTCCTATCCTTCTTCCTGCCTGTAACACTGCACTTCATGGAAAGGAGATATCTTGGAATGAGACGATTATGTCCCCTATTCCAAAGGAAGGAAAAGACAATCTAGAATATGGTTCTTATAGGCCTATTTCAGTCCTGAATGTTGATTATATGTTATATTCAGTAATACTTATTAGCAGAATAGAAAAAAATACTTCCAGAATTAGTTCATAATGATCAGACAGGGTTCATTTGGCAAAGACAAATGCAGGACAATGTCAGATGCACACTATATATTGAAACACATTCAAGGGAGTAACATACCAGCAATGATAGTGAGTTTGGACGCCAAAAAAGCCTTTGATTCCGTCAGGTGGTCATACCTATATAAAGTCTTAAACAATTTGGTTTCCATAAAAACACACTTAAAGCCATACAGTTATTATATTAGCGTCCACAAGCAAGAATTAAAGTGAATGGTAGTCTGTCTAATTTTTTTTTTAACTTGGAAAGAGGCACGAGACAGGGGTGCCCTCTTTCTCCCCTTCTTATTGAACCCCTGAGTCAATGGATATGCCAAAGTCACAATATTAGGGGGAAAAAGATCGGTGAGGAAGAACATAAAGTAGCATTATTTGCAGATTCTTTTTTGATATATCTTAGAGATCCTGCAATATAATTTATAAACCTTATTTCAACAGTAGATACATTTGGTACTTTATCAAGATACAGACTAAATGGGCAAAAAACACAGGTTATTGGCTACAATTATATCCCTCCAGAAGAAATAAGGGCAAAATATAAGATTAATTATAATAAAAAGGTACCTGTCAAAAGATATAATACATTGTTTGATGTCAATTATAGACCCTTAAAAAGCAAACTACGAGCAGATATTCGGAGGTGGAATGTTATCCCTTTTTTAAAATTAGGGGAAAGAGTGGGCATTATTAAAATAGATATGCTCCCTAGATCTCAGAAGAACAATTTAGAGACTGGGACAAATGGATTATAAGATTTATCTGTCAAGGCAAAAAGGTTTTCGGTATAGAACACTTCAGATACCTAAAGAAAAGGGGGGTTTGGCCCTCCCATCTCTTAAAGATTATTATATAGCTGCCCAATTAAGACCCATAGTTTGCTGGTATAATCCAGGGTATAAAGCCAGATGGAAACAGATTGAATGTTCGCTTTTTTCTGAAGTACCATCTCAAGCAGTAATTGCAGATGAAAATGTATTAAGAATTTATATAAGTAAAGGATATCTATGGATTACTACTACTTTAGAAACGTGGGCAACAGTAATTAAAATGTGTAAATTAAAAGAAGATCTAAAATATTGAGGTGGTGTGCATATGATACGGATTTTACTCCAAATACATTGGACGAAGCCTTTAAGAACTGGATTAAGAAAGGAGTTACATCATATTATTCTATTTCGAACAATAATATTCTCTTACCTTTCCAGGAATTTAAGAATCAATTTGGGTTGGGTAATCATGACTTGTTCAGATATTTTCAAATAAGACACTACTTTAACTCAACTGTAAATAAGGAGAGGAATTGGGCACAAAATTATCTAGTGAAGATACTCTTGTCTGCTTATAAGGCTTCTACAATTAGTAATTTATAAATTTTATCATTGTCTTCAAAATAATAGATCAGAATCTACCTCCTATGTCAAAACAAAATGGGATAAGGAAGGAAATAGGATTATAACAGAAGAGGTTTGGTTAAATACGTGTAAACTTCAATGGGAAACCACAAGCTCCCCACCAGTGGAGATTATTTGCCTGGAAAAACGTAATTACATTTTTGTTACTCCAATGCAACAGGATCTCAGTGTTTGAGACAATGTAACTCCGAAGTAGCAAATCATCATCATATATTCTGGGCATGTCCAGTTATTCACCTATTTTGGAAAGACTATATTAAATAGCCTATATTAGATGCTATATTAAAGATTAACATTCCATTCCAATTTAATGTGTTATATTTTGGAAACTTGGATTTCTATGAGACTAATTCTACATACCTATGGAAAATACTCCTGGTAGCAGCCAAAAAGGCTATTACTTGTAAATGGCTTCAACCTACTTCACCCACTAAAGATGACTGGAAGCAACTGTAACTGAGATATATAGGATGGAAATCCTTACCTTTTCTTTCAAAGTAAAAAAAAACAAAAAAGGTGTTTTTGTGGAGAAGATGGAGGGAATTTGTGTACCCAGAGAATTAATAATTATATAATAGATGTTATCACAAATTGTCATTGTAAAGTAAACATTGTAACTGTGCAAATGTGCTATCACACTGTACTGTACCCTCTTGTAATTTTATTTATTTATTATTATTATTTTTTTAATTCCTCTGTTTGGGTTCAATAGGTATTACAGTTTTTGTGAAATTTATTACAGGGTAATAAGTCATTTATTACAAGTCATCTTGACATGAATGTAGCCAAATTTTGTACTGCATTTTTGACTTCTATATATACAGTGGCATGCAAAAGTTTGGGCACCCCTGATCAAAATTTCTGTTGCTGTGACTACCTAAGCAAGCAAAAGATGGCCTGATTTCCAAAAGGCTTAAAGTTAAAGATGACACATTTCTTTAATATTTTAAGCAGTTTTACTTTTTTATATTCACCTTTTACAGTTTCAAAATAACAAAAAAGGAAAAAGGCCCGAAGCAAAAGTTTGGGCACCCTGCATGGTCAGTACTTTTTAACACCCCCTAGCAAGTATCACAACTTGTAAAAGCTTTTTGTAGCCAGCTAAGTGTCTTTCAATTTTTGTTTGGGGGATTTTCGCCCATTCTTCCTTGCAAAAGGCTTCTAGTTTTGTGAAATTCATTTGAGGTCTATCTACAGATTTTTGATGATGTTTAGGTCGGGGGATTGTGAGGGCCATGGCAAAACCTTCAGCTTGCGCCTTTTGAGGTAGTCCACTGTGGATTTTGAGGTGTGTTTAGGATCATTATCCTGTTGTAAAAGCAATCCTCTTTTCATCTTCATCTTTTTTACAGATGGTGTGATGTTTGCTTCCAGAATTTGCTGGTATTTAATTTAATCCATTCTTTCCTCTACCAGTGAAATGTTCCCCTGTGCCACTGGCATCAACACAACATGATCGATCCACCCCCATGCTTAACAGTTGGAGAGGTGTTCTTTTCATGAAATTCTGCCCCCTTTTTTCTCCAAACATACCTTTGCTCATTGCGGCCAAAAAGTTATATTTTAACTTAATCAGTCCACAGGACTTGTTTCCAAAATGCAACAGGCTTGTTTAGATGTTCATTTGCAAACTTCTGACGCTGAAATTTGTGGTGAGGATGCGGGAAAGGTTTTCTTCACATGTCTCTTCCATGAAGGTCATATTTGTGCAGGTGTTGCTGAAGAGTAGAACAGTGCACCGCTATTCCAGAGTCTGCTAAATCTTCCTTAAGGTCTTTTGCAGTCAGACAGGGGTTTTGATTTGCCTTTCTAGCAATCCTACGAGGAGTTCTCTCTGAAAGTTTTCTGGGTCTTCCAGACCTCAACTTGAACTCCACCATTCCTGTTAACTGCCATTTCTTTATTACATTATGAACTGAGGAAAAGGCTATCTGAAAACACTTTGCTATCTTCTTATAGCCTTCTCCTGCTTTGTGGGCATCAATTAAAGTAATTTTCAGAGTGCTAGGCAGCTGCTTAGAGGAGCCCATGGCTGCTGATTGTTGGGACAAGATTTGAGGAGTCAGAGTATGTATAAAACTTTGAAATTTACATCACCTGGCCTTTCCAAACGATGACTGTGAACAAGCCATAGCCCTAACAAGCTAATTAAGGTCTGAGACCTTGGTAAAAGTTATCTGAGAGCTCAAATCTCTTGGGGTGCCCAAACTTTTGCATGGGGCCCTTTTTTCACTCTAAAATTTTACAAAATAAATATAATACACTAATATTGCTTAAAATGTTGAAAAGAATATTTCATCTTTAACTTTGTCTTTTGGAGATCAGTTCATCTTCTACTCACTTAACTATTCACAGCAACAGAAATTTTGACCAGGGGTGCCCAAACTTTTGCATATATATATATACACACACATACATACATATATATATACACACACACATACATACATACACACAAAATAATAATAATAAAAAAAGACATTTAAGAAAAGTAGCCCCTGTGAGGTTTAGGTGAGATTGTTTCTCATGCAGTAAAACATGCAGTGAAAAAACAGTCCTGGATGAAGTGGATATTTATCTACAATCAATTGAAACAAAAAGCTGGTTTCTGAGAAGTAACTGAGAAACTTCAACTAGTGCTGTGTCACATAAACAAGTATTTTATAAATGCTTTGCAGCAAACTGTTACATAAATGTTAGTAAACATACTGAAGAAAATATAAAAATGCTTCTCTCAAAGTCACCAAAATTGAACACTTATGGTGTTTTTGCAAAAAATTGATCATGTGGGTGCATGCCCATGGACCCCCGTACACAATAAGGGTACACTTATTTATCAGGTTTCTCTGCATACCCAGAGAACAAATTCATAACATCATAAAATTCATAAAAATATACTTATATGCAAGTATGCAGTGATAATATGTTTATGTAAATGAGAAAAAAAAAAAAAGAAGAAAACAACATTTGGCATGAAGACTTGGCAATACTACTTTGACACGTGATGGAACCCCTGGGTACTGTAGCTGTTCACACCTAGGTTTTAGGGATGGGGAGACTGGGTGAACAATATAGAATCTAGTGAATCTAGTCAAACTGCGTTAAACTTGACACAGCGACCTAAAACCAGTATGTTTATGAAGTGACAACCAAAATGAGACACTCAACAGGCGTTTGTCTGATGCATCTGTACATTGTCGCGTCCTTAGAAAAGCCTTTACACCATCTACACCAGACGCAAATCACACGTCATATTAAAAGCAATAGAACCCATTATATTCAATGATGCCATCTACACTGGTGTCCCATTCTATTTTAGAACTATTTGGTTACTAGTACTGTCAACAACACAAATAAATGGTTTAGAATGTTCGTATCCACGCGTCCAGTGTGGACAGCCTCAAGCCGTCGCGTTGCATCAACGGACGTGCCCGGTGTAGACAGAGTGTTATACTGTAATAAATCTCAGACTGACTGACGAATTCAGTTGCAAAATGGATTGCTGTGAACTGTAAGCCAATGATAGGCGTATGTTCAATAATATGGGAATAAGCAATATTTTGGCTTCTAAAGCCAATTGTTTTTTTATTGTCTTATCAATGCTTTACTTGTCTGCCACAATAAAGTAATGCATTTTAGTTATCTGAATTATGATTATTTTATAACATATATATTATTTATAATAATTTAAATATAACTATTTATTATTATTTAATCATTATTTTTAATAATTTTTTATCAATTTA
This sequence comes from Myxocyprinus asiaticus, assembly GCF_019703515.2. Classification (NCBI taxonomy): domain Eukaryota; kingdom Metazoa; phylum Chordata; class Actinopteri; order Cypriniformes; family Catostomidae; genus Myxocyprinus; species Myxocyprinus asiaticus. The sequence continues at coordinate 2,092,493 of NC_059370.1, read as the reverse complement.
AAACACTAATATAAAGACAACAAATGCTGCATTAAAATAAACTAAAACCGTACTGAATATTTCACCCAGAATAAGGGAGTTGTCAATGCTGCAGTCTAAGTCCACTTTAATATTTATATCAATGAATTGGCCACAGTGCTTCAAAACTCATGTAGCCCTGACTCACTCGAGGAAATTAACAAACTAGAGAAATCAAATGTCTTCTGCGCGCAGTCAATCTGCTGCTGCTCTCACCTACTTAAGAGGGATTACATAAAATCCTCTCAATTCTAGAAATTTCTGCAGTAACTTGGCATTACCAATAAACATGGACAAGTCAAAAGTGATCATTTTTCAAAAGAAAACCATCTTATAAGAAAAAAAAAATGTTTTTAAATTTGAGGGACCAATTCATAGTCATGTTACTAGTTATAATTTTCTATGTCTAACAATCTCGGCTTCTGGACAATTTGACTTGGCAGTAAAAGACTTAATGGACAAAGCTTGTATAGAGCATATTATAGCAGTGGTCCACTGATATGGGTTTTTTAATGGCCGATATCCAGAGAGCAGGGTGGCCGATAGGCTGATACAATGCCAATATATCACACAATTTAATATAGTAAATAACAAACATAAAATTTATAAACTTATTAAGCACTATATTTACTCAATTTCACACAAAACAAAAAAATTATATTGTATTTTAAATGGTAGATAGCAGTTTCTTCAGATTTCTGTTTTTTCTGTTAATTTATTTGCTCATGAAGAAATTGTTAATATATTAGGAAGGAGGAAATAACAGTACACACAGCAGTCCAGCAACCATGGATGGCATGTCCACGTTAGCAATTGCATTTTCTAAAAAAATTACCGAATCAAACCAATTGCACATACAGTGAATAGTGAATAAGACATTTACTTATAGGATACGTGAAGCGCTTTTACCTTGGGCTGCATCTGAAAACATAGGCAGCTGACTTGCTACCTTGCTGCCTAATCAGTTAATGGCTTAACTCAAAGAGACTGGTCTCCGAACAGTTTTAAAAGCACCTTATTTTTATTTTACCTCCATATACAACCTCAGGAGGTAGCATTTTCCTGGTTTCGGACACAGCCTTGAAGTTGCGCTCACGCGCCCGTGTGGATCCAGCGCGAGCAACTATCTCCTGACAGTTTAAATGGCCTGGATCTCCTACTTGGATTGTCACAGACGTACCATCATGATTTGTGAATGAGAGGAACTTTTGATCCTTATGTTTTTTAATTCTGGCTGATAGAATAACGTGCTTCAGGAGGAAGATATTAGATGAGCGCTCGATGGGAAGAAAACACACGAATTACATCTGTTTAAACAAGATATTTGCATATTTGCAGACTGTATATAACAGAAGTTTTATTGATATTTGCCTTTTATCATTAGAAAAGTTCCAGGGAACTGATGAGGAGAGACTGTTAGTGTATGTACTTTAGAGGAAGATTTATGAGCACTCCACAGTACGCTGGATCTGCTGAAGTTGTGTGAGGTTGGTTTATTACATCTGTTTAAACGAGATATGCGCATATTTGCAGATGGTATATGATATTTGCCTTTTTATCATTAGACAAGACAGTCAAAAGTTACAGGGAATTGTTGAGGAGAGAGAGAGGGATAATGAAACAGGCGAGCACTATAACATTATGAGCTCAAACGCATCTGTCACAGCTCTGATGTGCGGGCCGTTTAAATGATACTGTGTTGCATACCAGTCGATTATTGCATTAACACGATGGCACGTAAAAAAATTAAAAAATAAAATCGACCAAACGGGAAAATTTATCGGCCAATGCCGATTACTAAAAAAATTCAGAATATCGGCAGAATTATCAGCCTTGCCGATATATCAGTCAACCACTATATTAAATCACTTTAACCTCCCTAATAAACTGTGACTGAAAATTTTTGACTTCATCATCAAACCCATACTTCTCTATGGCAGTGAAATCTCGGGCCCCAAATATAAACTGAATTAAGAGTCCTGGGACAAAAGTCCAGTTTAAATTTTCTACCTTGAATTATGTAAAAACATCCTGGGAGTTCACAGAAGTGCTTCAAAACTTGGGCTGTAGGGCAGAACTGGGCACATTCCCTCTTATGACTGATATTCAAAAGAGAGCCAGTAAGTTCTGGTTCTACCTGTCAGACTCTTCCCCAAAAAACCAGCATCACTGTGTGCATCACACATAAACAGAGCAGCACACCCAGAGAGTGACCCTTTACAGTATTTAGTGGACAAACTGTCATCAATTCAATTCAGGTGGTCAAAACTTACACAAACACAAAAAACAACAAAAGAATACCTCCATTATTGGCAAACTCAAAGTAACATACAAATTGAACTGCTTTCAAAAAATTAAGACTTTAGAATATACATTTAAAGACTAACGTCAAAGAAAGCTTCTAACGAAGTACTGTGTGAGTGAGCACAGTCGACACAGACAGAGCTGGAGACCCAGACAGAACAGGCTGTTCACACTGCTCTTAAGAAGTCATAAAGGAATAACTTCATTTCCTCACTGAGTGTAGTAAATATGAGACCATTAAAAGCACATACTTTATACTCATATAAAAGATCCTGCCTGAATTCAGCAGAGTGAGTAATATAGAGCAACTGTCATATGTTCTAGGCGATAAGGCTGAATGTAAAGATTTAGCAGCAGAATGTGTGCTAAATCTTTGCCTCCTCGTCTGAGACTGTCAATCCATGCATCGAATCGCGTGGCTTGTTGAGCGCGTTACCGAGACGTAGCGCATGTGGAAGCTTCACGCTATTCTCCGCGGCATCCACGCACAACTCACCACGCACCCAACCAAGAACCACACATTACAGCGACCACGAGGAGGTTACCCCATGTGACTCTATCCTCCCTAGCAACTGGGCCAATTTGGTTGCTTAAGAGACCTGGCTGGGGTCACTCAGCACGCCCTGAATTTGAACTCACGACTCCAGGTGTAGTAGTCAGCTTCTTTACTCACTGAGCTACCCAGGCCCCATTATTATTATAAGTACGTAATACATGGTTTGTTTGTTTGCTTGCTTTTTTGTTAACGAATGCTTTGGCAACATTTTGCATTGCATACAGTCATGAAAATAAAGCTCACTTGAATTTGAAATTGAGAGAGAAAGACCTATCTTTCCTTAGTTACTGTTGCTGACGCTGTTAAGCTTTCCTATCGACATATGTTTGCCATAAAGCATATAGAAAGAAGTGATCGCACTGAGTAATAGAATAATAAATCTCTCTCCGTCTACATACATACGTACGTACGTATATATACATACACACACATACATATATATATATACACATATACACACACACACACACACACCCCCGTTCAAAAGTTTGGGGTCACTTGCCTAAAATGTTTCTCATGATCTTAAAAATCTTTTGATCTTTTGAAATTAGTTTTGTAGACAAAAATATAATTGTGCCAACATATTAATTTATTTAATAACAAAACTAACATTTTATTTAAAAAAAAAAAAAAAAAATTTTTTTTTGAAATGGATGACTTGGACCGAATAATTAAGAAAAGCAGCCACTAAATGCCCAGCATATAGATGGGAACTCCTTCAGTACTGTTTAAAAAGCATCCCAGGGTGATACCTCAAGAAGTTGGTTGAGAAAATGTCAAGAGTACATTTCTGCAAAATTTAGGCAAAGTGTGGCCACTTTGAAGATGCTAAAATATAACACAGTTTTGATTTATTTTGGATTTTTTTAGTCACAACATAATTCCTATATTTCCATTTCTATTATTCCATAGTTGTCATGACTTTACTATTATTCTAAAATGTGAAAAAATAAAAAAAATAAAGAATAAGTGACCCTAAACTTTTGAACGGTAGTGTATATACACACAGTTGAAGTCAGTAGTTTACATACACCTTAGCCAAATACATTTAAACTCACAATTCCTGACATTTAATCGTAGAAAACATTCCCTGGCTTAGGTCAGTTAGGATCACTATTTTATTTTAAGAATGTGAAATGTCAGAATAATAGTAGAAAGAATGATTTATTTCAGCTTTTATTTCTTTCATCACATTCCCAGTGGGTCAGAAGTTTACATGCACTGGCCAAAAAGTTCCATTTATGTTCCATCAGACCAGAGGAAATTTCTCCAAAAAAGTAAGATCTTTGTCCCCATGTGCACTTGCAAACTGTAGTCTGGCTATTTTATGGTGGTTTTGGAGCAGTGGCTTCTTCCTTGCTGAGTAGCCTTTCAGGCTATGTCGATATAGGACTCTTTTACTGTGGATATAGACACTTGTCTACCTGTTTCCTCCAGCATCTTCACAAGGTCATTTGCTATTGTTCTGGGATTGATTTGCACTTTTTGCACCAAATTACATTCATCTCTAGGAGACAGAATGCATCTCCTTCTTGAGTGGTATGATGGCTGCATGTTCCCATGGTGTTTATACTTGCATACTATTGTTTGTACAGATAAATGTGGTACCTTCAGGCATTTGAAAATTGCTCCCAAGGATGAACCAGACCTTTTCTGAGGTCTTGGCTGATTTCTTTTAATTTTCCCATGATGTCAAGCAAAGAGGCACTGAGTTTAAAGGTAGGCCTTAAAATACATCCACAGGTACACCTCCAATTGACTCCAATCAGAAGTTAATTGGCTAAGTGCCTAAAGGCTTGACATAATTTTCTGGAATTTTCCAAGCTGTTGAAAGGCACAGTTAACGTAGTAAACTTCTGACCTACTGGAATTGTGATATAGTCAATTAAAAGTGTAAACAATTGTTGGAAAAATTACTCATGTCATGCAAAACGTATATGTCCTAAATGACTTCATTTGACGTTTTAATGACTTCAACCGTGTGTGTGTGTGTATATATATATATATATATAATCACTAGCTTCCTGATATGGTTTGAAAGATAAAATGAAGGACACAGCTTTAATTTCAATAGCTTGGGTGGCATGTATGTAAAAGAGGTTTAGACGTGCATGCTGCACACACTCGCGTTCCGTGCTGCATGTGTTGTATGTCTAGCGCATGCGCATGTGCAGACTGTGTTTGGGTCCATCTACTCGCTCCAGCTTCTCAAAATGTCTCCTGGCATTCCGAATGTTGATGAGGGTGGCAGCAGACGCTGGAGAGAGTAAGACAGTGAGTCAGTGAACTCTGTCACAACATACTTTACTCTGAGATTATTTTAGGGATAGACCACAGAACTACTTTAATAATTTATTATAGAAACTCCACAACATGATGTATTTACACATCAAATATTCATGTTTGACATAAGGGTAGATGTCACAAAGAAATTCAAAATTTCACAAAAAAAATTAATAATAATATATAAATTTAGAATATAAATATTTTATTTTCCACAGAGAAAATATTTAGGACTATTTAGATTTTCTTTGCTGCATTATGACATTATGACAATTAAGCACCCCCCCCCCAATAATTATAATAATAATAATTTTACAATTTCAGGTCATGAGAATGTAATTGAGAACAATGATAATTACAAAAAAATGCAAAAGTAAAACAGCTGGACACAGAGTAATGAGAATTTTGGGAGAAAATGTGCTTAATTGTCTTGGAAAATGTACACTGGCAGCCAAAAGTTTGGAATAATGTACAGATTTTTCTCTTATAGAAAGAAATTGCTACTTTTATTCACCAAAGTTGCATTCAACTAATCACAATGTATAGTCAGGACATTAATAACATGCAAAATTACTATTACAATTTAGAAAAAAAAAAAAAAAGAAAAAAAAACTTAAACTACTTCAGAGTTCTCATCAAAAAACCCTCCACGTGCAGCAATGACCACTTTGCATATCCTTAGCATTCTAAGCTGTCAGTTTGTCCAGATACTCAGGCGACATTTCACCCCATGCTTCCTGTAGCACTTGCCATAGATGTGGTTGTCTTGTCGGGCACTTCTCATGCACCTTACAGTCTAGCTGATCCCACAAAAGCTCAATGGGGTTAAGATCCAAAACACTCTTTTCCAATTATCTTTTGTAAAATGTCTGTTTCTTTGCCCACTATAACCTTTTTTTTTTTTTCTGTTTCAAAAGTGGCTTTTTCTTTGCAATTCTTCCCATAAGGCCTGCACCCCTGAGTCTTCTCTTTACTGTTGTACATGAAACTGGTGATGAGCGGGTAGAATTCAATGAAGCTGTCAGCTGAGGAAATGTGAGGTGTCTATTTCTCAAACTAGAGACTCTGATGTACTTATCCTCTTGTTTAGTTGTACATCTGGCCTTCCACATCTCTTTCTGTCCTTGTTAGAGCCAGTTGTCCTTTGTCTTTGAAGACTGTAGTGTACACCTTTGTTTGAAATAGTTTTTTGGCAGTTCCATGCATTATATAGCCTTCATTCCTCAAAACAATGATTGACTGACGAGCTTCTAGAGAAAGCTGTTTCTTTCTTGCCATTTTTGACCTAATATTGATCTTAAGACATGCCAGTCTATTGCATAATGTGGCAACTCAAAAACAAACACAAAGACAATGTTAAGCTTCATTTAATGAACCAAATATCTTTCAACTGTGTTTGATATAATGGCAAGTGAATTTCTAGTACCAAATTAGCGATTTAGCATGATTAATCAAGGATAAGGTGTTGGAGTGATGGCTGCTAGAAATGGGGTCTGTCTAGATTTGATAAAAAAAATGTCTTTTTTCAAATAGTGATGGTGCTGTTTTTTACATCAGTAATGTCCTGACTATACTTTAATTTATAACTATAATTTTCTTTATTTTTCACACATTATACATTTGCACATATACAGTGAAATTCTTCTTTTTCACATATCCCAGCTAGGCTGGGGTCAGAGTGCAGGGTCAGCCATGATACGGCGCCCCTGGAGCAGACAGGGTCAAGGGCCTTGCTCAAGGGCCCAACAGTGGCATCTTGGCGGTGCTGGGGCTTGAACCCCCGACCTTCTGATCAGTAACCCAGAGCCTTAACCGCTGAGCCACCACTGCCCCTCATTAATTTGTGATCAGCTGAATGCCACTTTGGTGAATAAATACCAATTTCCTTCCAAAACAGCAATATCTGCCCATTATTCCAAACCTTTGGCTGCCAGTGTATATCACAAAGCAAAACATTTTAATGATCCTATAAATAGGCTTCATTTTCTTCATGCAAAACAAGTTTCAAAATTTTTTTTTCTTTTCACTTTGGGTTGAAATATGACCCAGACATTTCTTCATGAGATTCTCCCATAAGTACTCTATTGCTAGAGCCAAGAAATGAAACAATGGTAAGAAGTTTTTATGAAGCGAAAGAAGGTAAATTATTAAAGCAGAACTAAATGGCAAACAGACGCCACACATGAACTGAAAACTCTGAAAACTGATGCTTACGTATAGTCGGGTCAGACATGATAACCATGACGTATGTGTTGGACGTGAATACGTCGATAAAGGCTGCAAAGTTCGAGTTGCGTACTTCCATACTCTGGAATGAGGCGGCCAATTTACTGTGGGATCAAAAACAAAATTCAAAAATCCACATGCTACTTTAGCACCTCCAATGAGCTAAAACTGATGTGTAACTGACCTGCAGCTGAGCTTGAACTGTTTAATAATGTTACTGATCTTCTCAAAGCGATGAGCGTCTCGCTGCTCCTTACACTGATAATGAGAAATCACCTGAACAAACACATGCAGAAAGCAGTTCATTCTGTCAGTCAGACCAGAACTGCTGTTCATGTTTCAGCTGTTATTTTACAGTTTAGCCTCTTTCACACAGAGATCCAAGAAAATTTCCGGAAAAGTTGGTCTGACAACTGTTCTGCTTTGTGGGATTTTGTTCATTCACACTGCCAGAGCTTTCCCATATTCTATGCTCTTTCATCCAACAACTGCACCGAATACGGTAACATTAAGCCTGTGGTTAATTTCGTTGTTTGCACCGATGGCAAGTAGCTGATGTATCATATTGTGAGGTACAGATGCCAACCCCTATTTCTTTTCATGACAGTCAGACAGCAGTGCTAAGTGGGTGGTTCTTGGCCAGAATAAGCTGCAATACAGACCAGACATTTTGCCGGTTTAGTCAAAGGTTTGGCCATGCAAGACTTGTGGGTAACTTCATATAATGTGGGTAGTTGACAGGGCATTGTTAGGTAGTTGGGTCATAGACAAATAAAGTTGTCAGAGGTGATAAAAATGTGTCGTGTACAGCAACGTATAGAATGTGTCACATGTATTGTGGCATGAAGAAAAAAGAGACATGGGGGTAGGTTCTTTTGACTAGAGTAGTGTACTGAGGCATCTAGTTTTCATAGCTTTGATATCCAAGCAGCAGTAAAATAAGATCCTAAATGTTAATCGAAATCCCAAACATGATGAAGCACAATTAGTTTTTTCCCCCCAAACTTTGGACAGGGTTCCCACTCTTTTCAACCAATGAATTTCCTTGTGCCTTTCATTGTGAAAATGACACTGAAATCACATGATCGAAATTTGTAAAAAACAAAACCACAACATTGTTTGATAAGTTCAACTGAAAAAATTTAATTTTAAAAGGTAATCCACACATTGCGTGATCCCGAAATGGGCGGGGATTAGTGGCACATCATTGTCTCTAATTGGTCAGGTATTCTAAATAACATGATACATTTTAAACTCTTCACAATGTGTTTTTAATCCAGTGCAACGTAACACCCCGATTAAATATTTGAGGACAGAGCACAATAAATAAAAATATATTAACTATAAAAAATAAAAAATACATGATTTTTCCATTACTTTTCCAGCCCTGGAAATCACAGTTTTAAAATTCCCTGACATTTCCAGGTTTTACGTGATCGTGGGAACCTTGTTTGTAGTGTTAATCATTATAGGATGTGTTTAAATATATCCAGGTTGTGTATGTGAGCATTGTGTTTGAGTTTGGTACAAACCAGGAAAGTGGCTCTTTCAAACAGTAAGACTTCATCTGCCTCAATAATCTGAGCAAAGTTGCGCAGGTTACACTCGAGTTGCTGTACATTAGGAATGAGCTGATACACGATACTGGACCAGGCCTGCAGACAGGAACAAATAAATGACATGAACCCACCTTCTGAAAGTATGTTAATGCTGAGCAGTTGCGTATGTTCTTACTTTATACAGCGTTTCATCCCAAATAGATGTTCTGAAGCAGGTGCAGGCCAGGGGTCGAGACAATCTCTTCAAATCCTCCTCGCGCTCTTTAAATATCTGCACAGAGGAAGGACATAATGAATATTAACAAACAATATTAACTTCAGTATTAAGGCTCAGTCACATTCACCCTCGCACTGCAAAATTATGCAGGTGAAGAAGGTATGGCCGAATGTGAAGTGAGTGAGCAGACTCTTTTTAGGCTGCCTTTTATACTTTAGGAGAGTGCAGTTATAAAGTAACTCAACACTAAAATAAGTTCCTTATCCATTGTCAACATTTAGTCAATGTACAAACACCACCCAGACAGAGGTCACAGCAAAACCAAGCAACTTCCATTTGGTTAACCCTGCAAATTCAGTGTCAAAGTTCAAACCTGAACCCATGCGAAATTTGCGTAAGAAATTTTCTCTGCCACTGGAATTCCATCAGGTCAAATTCCTGATCATGCGCATTCCAACTGAAATGACTGTATTTTGCCAATGGAATTCCACTGTGCATGACAGAAAGGGACAGTCTTTTAATTGTTTTAAATTTACCAATTTGAAGATTGAAAGAATGGTCTACATGTCCATGAACATGTCCCCCCCCCCCCCCCCCAAAAAAAACAAATTCTAAATAAATAGATTTTTTGCATAGTGACATTGAGCTCAGTTACATGGAAACTAGAAAACTGTTTATTGTGAGAAAGCTGCTTAAGACACGAAAGTGGCATTTTTGTCTACATGCACGGCTTTAGCGGTTATAGACCTAATCACACCATATCCAGAATTAATTTGCAAGACAAATCGATAACGACAGGTCTATGCATAACTAGATGGAAACAAATAAAATAAAAGATTTCACCCATGTACAGAAGGTGAGCACTGTTTTATAAACATCTATTCTGGTTTAACCTTCTGGGGTCGACGGACGCGCCGGCGCATCCTGCTGGATTTTTTCCGCATAACAGCGGAAACAACTTAAAATACTTTTTGGGCATACAGATAAGTGTAAGACATCATTAGAAACTATAAAGGGTCTGCTTTTATTTGTGTACACTCACAATAACAACAAAAATTTGTGCTTTTGTAAAATATAGAAAATAAACAGGGTGCGCTTTCAGCTGTCTCTGTCTCTCCGCGAGCATCTTTCTGAAATACGTCACAAAAATGAACTGAAACTCAGCGAATATTTATCAGACAAACAAGAAACATATGTCTAAAGAAAGCTTAAAATGTCTACTTTTAAATAAAACAATTCAAATTTAAAACAAATGTTCTTCTGCAATGTAATCTGTATGAAACAAAGCGATGTACAGTTTCTCCTGGCTCAGCTATTATCGCTAATGTGATCACACCCACCAGCAGAGCGCACTATTCATATGGTAATGTAATGAGGCGATCAATGCAAATGGTAAATACGCCCAACAATGCCTTAAAAAAACATCAAGTTCATTCACTTTCCTGCGCGTTTGGAAGATGGCATGCTACACAGGTGAGGAAGCTCCTGGATAGTGAGGAAGTGTTCACATTTTCCTCAGAAGAAGAGCGGGAATCTGAGGAGGAAAGTTTGAAGAGCGACTTGATCCAGCCGAGGATACAATTTCAGATGAGTAAGTCATTTAGTTTTACTTACATTAGTTGACATGCTACTTTATATAAACATGTATATATTTTACTAGTTGGACTATTTCCAGACTTGCCAGCCAGGATTCAGAGTATTGACATTTGAAATATGTCCTAATAGGCAAGTTTTAGTTACATTTAAATGTCGTTTCGGCTAAAGCAGGTATTTAAATTGTATGCTGTTTGATATAAATATGATATGTAATATGGTATAAAAATAATATGAATGTTTAGATTATATTTTAACTAGTGTTTATGCTGCCTCATTATCATCAACGAAGCTTTTGCTTGCAAATATCTGTTCGGGTGTAAATGTGTAAACTGTGCTGTAAATATGCCCGTATTAGAAAATCGCATAAACGTTATTTTCTCAAAAATACAAACATGTACATACATGTTGCTCACATATTATTGTAGCCCAGTTTGTGCTGAATACAGTGTTATCAGACTTTAGCCATTAATATGTTTTAAGCAACTGAAAAAAGCACAAATGTCAACGCATGTCAAAACTTCTCCAGGGCCCCAGAGGGTTAAAGCAAAGATCTTTTAGTGTTCAGCTGTCAATGCATGAGATTAATATGGGCCTATTTAATGTTAAGGTATTTAACTTATTTGGCATAAATGTTTCATTATGTTCATTCCATGTTTTTGATGCATTTTAAGGACTACAGAATCTATGTTTTTTGTGCACGTGAGATGAGTAAAGAGCACTATTGCTTAAATCTTCGTCCCTTGTCTTTTTATTTGCACATGTATTTTACTAAGAGTATATTCCAAATTAACTCCCGAACCCAAACTTCTCTTTTTCTAATGTCAGGATAATATAACAGGTACAGTGATATAAATACAAATGGAATAATGTACATAAGTAAATGTAAGTACATGTACTGCAAGTAAAAGCTGATATAGTATAAAACAGGGGTTGGCAACCTATGGCATGTGTGCCAGCATTTACACGCGGTAGGGTAATCACTGGCATGCCAGCAACAGCGAGAGAGAAGTAGACTATTTTATTTATATTAAGTTTTCGCACCTGCATTCCAATCAACATCTTAATGTAATCCTTCCTTCATGATCACGCGTGTTTTCATGAGCTGAATGGGAGGCTAAATAAAAAGTGAAAATATGGGACAAGACTGCAGTATACCCAACAGACTCATGCAGCACGTGCAAGCCATTACGAGCTGGCAGTGCTTCACTTTCGGTTAATCGCGTGAGTAAACGCGCCCGCTTTGCTTCAGTCAGGCTGCGTGGATGACAGCCTACATTCCATGTTTGATTTGTTTCTTTTTGCTTTCAGAACATGTGATGTAATAAGGAAAACACCATTATTAATCATTGAGATTTCCAACCCAGCATACAGGTACACCCTCCTTAAACCATGGTCACACTCAAAATTACATTAAACGATTACAAGAGAAAACATAAACCCACATCATGGGGTTCAAAAATTGGAGTCTTTTCAAAATATTAAGTAAACATGGAAATAAAGTTTTAGGATTTTGCAGGTACGATTCACCGAAGAGGGCAAAATTGTTGATCGGCTTGTGATTTAAACAAACATATAAACAAAATTTCCTGCTCCTCTCTCGCTGTTGCATGCATGCCAACGATTACCCCTCTGCTTAATTTTGAAAAATGTATGACATAAGAAATATTTAAGATTCCACACAATTTTGTGATCAGTAATCAAATAAGCAAATTTGTGACATTAACTGTAACTCATTTTGTACAAAAGGACAGGTTCTTTCATTAAAGCACATTCACAAGATGCTCTGTTTAAATTCACATGCAGGATCATGATTATATCATAATCTTTGGGTTTTGCACAAATTTTTCACTCAAACTGTTATGCTGATAACGTCATTTGTAATGAAAAATAAACGATAAAATGCAATGGGGGTGGGTCTTGGCACAGCCATTGACCAGGAAAATAAAAAATGGCACTCCATGTCAAAAAGGTTGCCGACCCCTGATATAAAATATGATGCATCAGAACACTAAAAATAATCTAAAAAAAAATATACAAAAAAAAAAAACAACAAAAAAAACAAACACACTCATTCACTGTATTTCATTTTTGCATATTAGTATGCAATGAAATGGACTCAATACACGATCACTTCCGCATTTTGCTTCAGGGGGCACACTTATTCCAGAATGTCATAGACTTGGGAAAATTACTTTTCACACGTGTTATTTACAGGTGTTTTTGCGGATGACATTGGACAATATCCATGCCACCCTGAGACATGGAGCTGTTGCTCCATCCAGTAAAAGGAAGAAGGGGTTTAACAATGTGCATTTTCAGTTATATCAACCATAATGAGGGAGAATATTCACAAGCCATAGACCAGCACTAGCGCAAGGTCCCTGTTTCCGACTGTATTACTCATGAAATTATTTTGGATCACTAAAGGATCGAACTCTCAACTCCTATTGGATGAGGAACACGACAGAACGCACCTCAACCATGACATCATCAGGAGTAGAAATACCTCTGAAATGCTTCCGGGATTTGCTTCCAGCAACTTTGCTCGCCGTGTGTAGACGCAGCTCATCGCTGCTCTCAGGTGTAGCCTCGTGGCACAAGGAAGTAACGTCTGACTTGAAACTGTGGCCATACAATCTCCATCTCGCTGGACGATTACTCTGTGTTCCACCAAACACTCTAACGGATCCGAAGGAGACCGCTGAGCAATCCGCATCTTCATCCGTTTGCCTGCAGAAGTGAAGAGATAAAAGATTTCTCTTCCATCTTCAATCAAGTCGACGTCGCTGATTTCTCCGCCAGCCCGCCGAGAATCAGCAGCCGTACCGCCCACCGACAGAGCGAGGAAACGGCCTCCCGTCATCACCTGAGCCTCGAGGAACCGAGTCGGAGTTAAAGGACGGATGAACACACATTCTGCATCCTCATGCGATTCAAATAAGAGGTTTACGTCTGGGCAGAGATAGAATATTATAGTGTGTTATCCTTGTGTACCAAGGTTATTGCTTGTACAGTTACGGACCACCGAGTCCACTCATTGTGGCTAACACTCAGGGTATTAATTATCACGAATGAGATTTGCTGTATTGTAGTCCAACCACATTGGACTGTTGTGCATTTCCGCCATCGCGGGTGAGACCGGCACACAGAGTTTATCCATTAAAGAATCAAAGACCACGGGACGGTTTACAAGCCGTCCACTGCGTCTCTGAGTGATAAACAAACAGCTGCTTTCTCTCCCACGATCGCGAAATTGGCTTTGGGGCCATCACTTTATTCTCTCTCTCTCTCTCGTACTAACCATACACACACACACGCGACCCCTCACAAACATTCTCGCACACATTTTTGGCTAGTAGATAGCTTCGTGATAAAGCTCAGCTTTGTCCCTAAGCTACCATTGACTGGTTTCTCTCCGCCCACATATTCTCTAGCCGGAAGTCTCGCGTGACACTCTCCACGAGAGCCACGTCCGCCATTTTGTGCACGTCCCTCCTTACACACACACACACACACTCTCTCTCTCTCACACACACACACACACACACACACACACACACACACACACACACTCTCACACACACACACACTCACTCACTCTCACACACGCTCATGTGTTATAGGATTATTTTGATTTCCATATCTAATCATATCACTGTTTAGTTTGTAGTTGTAAGTCGAAAGTTTATTGACTGCATTGTATTAATTATTAATTGATATTACTGCATAAATAAACTTTGTTAAACCAAATCACTTCTCTTTGAAGTATGTTTTGCATACACCTGTGTCATGCTGACGGGATGTCAGTGCTCGGATTCAAGCCTTCATTCATTGTTTTTTTTTCCCGAAAATTTATATTCTTCGGATGTCAATTTTCCTAAGAAAACAATCTAATATTGAGACTGTTATACTATCTGGTTATTAGTCCCTGATTCCAGGGTGGTGCCCCGGCAATATTGATCCTTATTAATATTCTATTGACTTTTGATAATTGATAATTATCTTTGATGATTGTTGATTTTGAAGGATCAATAAGCTAGTGTTAATTTTAATTAATGTTTCATTGATGTTAATGATTGGTGATTATCTTTGATAATTGTTGATTTAAAGGATTAAAAAAGCTAACATTGATTCTCATCAATGTTCTAATGATCTTTGATAATTAATTATTGCTAATAACCAAACCCGCTCCTAAACGTAGCGCACTACATTTACTGGAGCCCCATATGAGGTTTTAATGAGTTAGATTCAATCAATTAATTAAAATATTAATTAATAACCAAATAAATAATTATCAATTATTTCTGATAGTAACACTGATCTAAACAACCAGTAAAGCCCTACATATTTCTTAAAATAGTGACTCTTAGTTTAAATATAACTTTAGAGGGGGAGTCGCGTGGTGCCATGCGAGGGTCGGACGTGTGAAAGGTGAGCTCTGCGCACTTTGCTAGTTTTAACACTTTTTACGTCATAAACCGGTGTGATTCAATACACTCAGATTCTTGACTGTTCTAGGAAGACAATATGTCAAAGAATTCAAAATTCTCGGGCATTAAAAGACACTTACGTGCTCAAGCTGAAGCCCCTGAGGAGGCTGCAAGCGCAGGACTCAATTTGGACAGTGCTGTGAAAGATATTCAGCGTCAACTGTTGAACATGTCATAAATGCTGCCGAAGGTCGTTGCTAAATTGGAGGATCTTGCTGCAATACGTCGATCGATCACTGCCATGGAGACTAAATTCACTGAGATGGTTACAAGAGTGTCGGATGTTGAGAATTATCTGGAGTCATCGGAGAGGAAATTGCCTGCTAATCCACTAACAACCAAAATAGACTTGGAGCGTGTCTGGGAAAAGTTGGAAGACCTTGAGAATCGTAACTGGCGAAACAACATCAGAATTGTTGGAATTCGGATGGGGGCCATGTGACGCCATGCGAAGGGCAGACATGTGAGAGACAGCTCTGCACACTTTGCCAATTTTTTAAATAATTTTCATGATATAATCCGGTGAAATTCGATACACCCAGTTACACATTTGCTGTTTGAGGTAAACATGGCAAAGAAGTCAAAATCATCGGGCTCTGGAGACATTAAAAGACACTTACTGGTTCAAGATGAAAGCCCAGACAGGCCTGTGGACCAGGGACTCGATTTGGATGGCGCGGCGGGAGAAGAAATCCAGCATCAACTGTCCAACATGTCAGTGATGTTGATGAAGGTACTTGCGGACTTGGAGGATCTCGCTGTAATACGTCGATGGAAAAAAATTATCTGAGTTAGTCACAAGAGTGACAGATGTTGAGAGACGAATCGATTATTTGGAGTCATCAGAGAGGGAATTATCCGCTAATCCGCCCGCGACCAAAGTTGATTTGGAACGTGTTCTTGAAAAGCTTGAAGATTTCGAGAATAGAAGCCGCAGGAATAACGTTCAAATTGTGGAAATTCCTGAGCATGAGGAGAGCAGAGATTTGGTGAAATTCCTAGACGAGCTTTTCCCCAAGTCTGCTCAACATAACAGGCCATAAACTGGAAATCGAGTGAGCTCACAGAGTCCCGACTCGCAGATCTGCTGAGGGAGACAGGCCCCGATCAATCCTGGCCACATTTTTGAGATTATCCGATAAAGATAATTTCCTGCGCCAGGCGAGGAGCAAAGGAAAGCTTATTTGGAAGAATCACAATATTTGTGTGTTTCCGGACTTTGCGAACTCGACATGAGTGAAATGCGATTGGTTCAAGAAATGCAAGAAACTCACATCAGCGGAAGATAACTTTTGCTCTGATGTTCCCTGCCAAACTGAGAATAAACACCAAGGACGGCTGCAAAGTATTTACATGTCCCAATCAGGCAATGTCTTTTATAGAAACAATGGGTGAGTTACCATTGGGTGTTTCTCTTGTGAGTGGATTGACTCATTGTACATACTCTGGCTTTTGGAGGAAGCTGGGAACCATTTTTGTTTCTTTTTGCGTTGGCTCCACCGACTGGCTGGAGTTTGTTTTGTGGATTAACACTTTTCCTTAAAGAAACTTTTGCATTGAGGGAAGATCACTTTTACAATGAAGTTCCTGGTCAGATTGAGAATAGACACTACGGATGACCGTAAAATATCTACATGCCCACACAAAGGATGTCTTTTATAAAGTTGCCGGACTGTGCAAGTCATGGGATATACTTTTATGCGGCCTCAGAGTGAATTGACTCTTGACCATCCGAGGAACCGGGATGTGTGTTTCGTTTCCTTTTGTGCTGGTTCCACCTAGCGGTTGGAGCTTGTTTTGTTAAACAACATTACTTTGGGACAGTTATGGATGAATCTGTCAGTTCCGTGTGGTTATGCCTCCTGTTGGCTGGAGTATGATTTGTGGAGTATTTTCATGAGACATTGGAATGATTACGTCATCTGCTGCACTCATCAGCTGGCTCACTGAAGATTTGTTCGTCTGACCGAGGAAACTGTACGGCTTTATATAGGATGGAATTTGTTTTGTGAAGGAACGCACCTTCGAGATAGTTCTGTGAATGAGTCTACACGTTCTCTATGTTTATTCTGCCTATTGGCTGGGGTTTTACAAAATATTTGATGTTATGTAATTTTGCCTTAAAAATTTGTGAGGCAAAATTGAGCAATCCGATGGAAAAGTTGTCGTGGGGGCTCTCGTAGGTGTACATGGACTGAGTTTAGAGGGATTGACGCTGTTCGTGCGCACGTTTTTCTTTTTTCTGTTTGTTTTGTTCGGGGGGAAGTTCGGGGTTTTATTGTTGCATTAATGTTGAAATGTCGTCTTCATAATTTTGTTTTTGGCACACAATTTATTTTTTCTATTATATAAAAATGCCAAATGTTAATATGAGTGTACTATCTCTCTCCACATGGAATGTGAATGGGTTGGGTCACCCCAAATAACGAAGATTATTTCTTTTCTTAAACGTAAGAAATATGATATAGTGTTTCTTCAAGAAACGCATCTTTCCCTGCAGGAAGTTGAAAAATTTGTGAAGATATGGGGTGGACATGTTTTCTTTAGTGCTGGCTCAAGTAAGAGCAAGGGAGTCATTATATTGGTAAACAAACATTTACAATTCAAACATCTCAAACAGATTAAAGATAAATTAGGGAGAGTCATTATTGTTTTAGCAGAAATTCAGGGGCAAAGTCTGATTTTGGCTAATATTTACACACCTAACGCTGATGATCAGGGCTTTTTTATAGATCTTGAAGGGATTTTGCAAACCGCTGGCACCCCTCATGATACAATACTGGGAGGAGACTTTAATCTTTTGATGGACTCAGTCCTTGATCATAGTGAAGCAAAAGTGTGTAAGCCCCCTAGAGCAACATTGACGCTTCACAGGATGTGTAAAAATCTTGGTCTTACAGATATTTGGAGATTTTTGAACCCATCTGGTAGGGACTATACATTTTTTTCATCAGTCCATAAGATTTATTATAGAATAGATTTTTTTTAAAATTCCTCATTTCATCTGTTGTTGATTGCTCAATTGGAAACATTTTAGTCTCGGATCATGCCCTGGTGAGTTTAGAGGTGTTGCCACATATAGAAAAAAATAAATCATATAGTTGGCGCCTTAATGTATCCCTTTTGCAAAATCCTGATTTCCAACAAATGTTAAAGACTGAAATCAGTGTTTATATGGAGACCAACTGGTCCTCAGTATCCTCTGTTGGCGTGGCTTGGGAGGCACTTAAGGCGGTTCTTAGGGGCCGGATCATGCAGTATGCCTCATTCATTAAAAAAATCCAAGGCACGAGAACTCGTGGAGTTGGAAGGAAATATTAAAAGTGCAGAGGCAGAGCTGAAGAGTCTCTCCTCTCCAATCTCCCTGATCCAACCAGATGTACAAATTTTGTCAAACATTTTGGCTAACTGATTAAGCAAGGTTATGATATCTCTTATACATATAGATCAGGTGGGGTTTATTTGGGGCCACAGCTCTTCTGATAACATCAGGCGTCTCATCAATATCATGTGGTCAGTAGAGAATGATCAGTCTCCGGTCGCTGCCATCTCACTTGACGCCGAAAAGGCGTTTGATTTGGTAAAATGGGATTATCTTTTTAAGGTTTTGGAAATGTATGGGTTCGGGAGTACATTTATTGGTTGGATTAAGTTACTTTATAGACACCCTGTAGCAGCGGTACAAACAAATGGATTAATCTCAGATTATTTTACTCTGAATAGGGGCACTCGGCAGGGTTGCCCTCTTTCCCCATTATTGTTCTGTCTTGCCCTGGAGCCATTAGCAAATTTGTCTGATTTAGTTAGAGTTAATTTTGATCCCTTAATAAAAAGGTTTTCGAATGATGTGGACAGGTGGGCTTCATTACACTTATCGATGATTGGGAAGGTTAATGTAATTAAAATGAATTGTATTCCAAAATTCAACTGTTACAATCTATCACTATACATGTCCCCCTCTCTTATTTCAAGCAATTTGATAGCATAGCGAAGTCCTTCATTTGGAATGGTAAGTGTGCCAGGTTAAATTTCAATAAGTTACATAGGCCGATTGACAAAGGTGGGTTAGGCCTACCCAAGATTTTGTTTTATTATTATGCATTCGGCCTCAGACATTTGGCTCATTGGTTGCTTCCTCCTGAGAGAGCCCCTCCCTGGTTTTGTATTGAAAAGGAAGCTCTTGCTCCTATCTCACCTCTGCAAAGCCAATCGATCAAATTAATCGGAGAAGTCACACCTCGTTATTTTGCATTTACACTCGATATGGACAAAAGTGTCCAGAGTGTTTCATTCAGATATTTATTTAAACGTAGCCTCGAGCATATGGCAGAACCCTAAACTATGCATTAATAAGTCCCCTTTCTGTTGGTCAGATTGGAATGTGAGTGGGGTTAATACACTCGGTGACCTATATGAGAGTGGAGTATTGAGACCTTTTGAAAATTTGTTTCAAAATTTGGGGATTCCAAGATCTCAATTTTATAAGTATTTACAGCTGCGCCACCTACTCTGCACTGTTTTTGGGAGTGGCACGCACCCCACTAGTGTGGCAGATACTCTGGGAGTGGTGATTACTGCTTTTGGAAAAGGTCATGAGGCATCAGTGTATTACTCCCTGCTAATTCAGAGTCTGGGGGACAGAGCTTTAAATTCCCTCAAAAGATTATGGGAGGAAGATTTAAATTTGTTTTTGGAGGAGGGAGTGTGGATTCTTAAAAATGTCAAGTCTGCATCTAGAGATGCAAGGGTGCGCCTTATGCAATTTAAGATTCTACATAGATTTTATTAGACCCCTTATAAATTGTATAGGCTTGGTCTTAAGGTCACACCCACCTGCTGGCGATGCCATTCAGAAGCTGGAGATACCACCCATGTTTTTTGGGGGTGTCGTAAGATACAGGAGTTCTGGTTGAGGGTCCAGAATTTTATGGGCGACGTACTGGGTACTCAGATCTCCTTTTGCCCCAGGCTCTTTATTTTGGGTGACGGGGCGGTCATTGATGTAGGAGATAAGTACATGAAGAATTGGATCCTGGCCGGTGTTATGGTGGGCAGACAGGTTATCCTTAGAGGATGGAAGTCAGCTGGAGCCCCCTCGTTTCGTGAGTGGTGCGAGGAGATGGGCAGGGTGGCAGCTTGGGAAGAGTTGTCATATAGAAGGCTAGGCAACATGGATATGTTCATCAGGAGGTAGGGCAGCAATTTGGCCTTTTTGGAGGGCTCTCGGGGAGGGGCAGTAGAGGGAGATGTGTTGTTTTAAGTGTGTATGTTGTAACCTTTTTGTTTTTGAACATATACTTTTTTAAATGTATTTCTAAATATTTTCTTCTGTTTTATTGTCTGTTTGTGTGTCTTTGTCAATTGTATTTGACCACTGTGGTATCTGTTTGTGTTGGGTGGTGGGGTATGTTCGGGAGGAATGATTGTAAATAAAATAATGTGATTCCAAATATTCTGTTATTTTTTTTATTATTATTATTATTTTGTTGTATAATATATATATATTATATATGGAATCAATAAAAACTTTTAATAACAAAAAAAAAAAAGAATTGTTGGAATTCCTGAACACGAACGTGGTTGAGATATAGTGACATTTCTGGATGGGCTCTTCCCGAGTCTGCTCGACATAACAGGCCATAAACTGGAAATCCAGCGAGCTCACAGGGTTCCGGCTTGGAGATCCGCTAAGGGAGACAGGCCCCGATCAATTCTGGCCAAATTTCCGATAAAGATCTCGTGTTACGTGAGGTGAGGAGTAAAGGAAGGCTTTCTTGGAAGAACCACAACATTTTCTTGTTCCCAGACACCTGGTAGCGGTGGTACAAACAAATGGATTAATTTCAGATTATTTTACTCTGGCCAGGGGCACCTGGTAGGGTTGCCCTCTTTCCCCATTATTGTTCTGTCTTGCCCTGGAACCATTAGCAGCCGCAATAAGAAAGGAAGATGATTTTCCAGGGGTGGTGGCGGGAGGTATGGCGCATAAGCTTTTGCTTTACTTAGATGATATTTTATTCATCTCCGATCCCACTAGATCTATGCCTTACCTCCACAGAATTATTAATTCCTTTTCTAAATTCTCAGGATACAGAGTCAACTGGTCTAAATCTGAAGCTTTGGCTCTGACAGCGTACTGCCCAGAAACGGCTTTTCAGCTGGGCGCTTTCCAGTGGCCCAAACAGGGCATAAAATATTTTGCCATTTTATTCCCAGCAAATTTGTGTGATTTAGTTAGTTAATTTTGACCCCTTAATAGAACGGTTTTTGAGCGATGTGGGCAGGTGGGCTTCATTACATTTATCCATGATTGGGAAGGTTAATGTTATTAAAATGAATTGTATTCCAAAATTCAACTAGCTGCTACAGTCTCTCCCTGTAGATGTCCCTATCTCTTATTTCAAGCATTTTGATAGCATAGCAAAGTCCTTCATGTGGAATTGTAAGCATTCCAGATTACATTTCAATAAGTTACATAGGCCGATTGACAAAGGTGGGCTAGGCCTACCCAAGATTTTGTTTTATTATTATGCATTCGGTCTCAGACATTTGGCTCATTGGTCGCTCCCACCTAAAAGAGAGCCCCTCCCTGGTTTTGTATTGAACAGGAAGTTCTTGCACATATTTTGCTATTGCAAAGCCTTTCTATCAAACTAACCGGAGAAGTCACACACCATTATCTCGCATTTGCATGCGGTATGGACAAAAGTGTCCAGAGCGTTTAATTCGGACATTTATTTAAATGTTGCCTCAAGCATATGGCTGAACCCAAAATTACATTTCAATAAATCCCCTTTCCGCTGGTCAGAGTTGATTGTGAGGGAGGTTAATAAGCTCGGTGACCTTTATGAGAGTGGAGTGTTCAGATCTTTTGAAAATATGGTTCAACATTTCAGGATTCCCAGATCTCAGTTTTTTAGGTATTTACAGCTGCGCCATCTGCTCTGTACTATTTTAGGGAGTAGCATACACCCACCTAAGCAGCAGATACTCTAGAAGTGGTGATTGCTGCTTTTGGTAAAGGTCATGAGGCATCAGTGTATTACTCCCTGCTAATTCAGAGTCTGGGGGATGGAGCTTCAACTTCTCTCAAGGGATTATGGGAGAAAGATTTAAACTTGGTATTGGTGGAGGGAGTGTGGGCTAGGATTCTAAAAAACGTCAAGTCTACATCTAGAGATTCAAGGGTGCATCTGATGCAATTTAAGATTTTGCATCGATTCTATTGGACCCCCTCTAGATTGTATAGGCTTGGTCTTAAAAACACACCCACCTGCTGGTGATGCCAATCAGAAGACGGGGACACAACCCATGTTTTTTGGGGATGTGTTAAAATCCAAGAATGTTGGTTGAGGGTTCAGAGATTTATGTTTGGGGAGAGGGGTTTAATGTATATAATTGATTCTGTATTTTATGTTGTGTTTGTCTGTCTTGCGGATGGAATCAATATAAACTGTTAATAACAAAAAATATAACTTTAAGGTTTGTGTAATGGCAAAGGTTCTTGGTAATTAAGAGTTCATTTACACAGTGTTAATGACATGCAGTGACAGAGGAGTAGACGCCTGCTACTCTATTTCCATTACAGAATCTATTACTTTAGTCTTCCTTAATGAAAATTAAGGGCTTGTGGGTTTAATCGGAGTGCCTTAAATTTCAGACAGAAATATTGAATAATATATGTAACAACTCTCTGTAACAACCGCACATGCACATGTCAGACCACTCATTCGGGTATTTGCGAGCCATCTTTCCTGCTTCTCAGATCACTGTGATATCTACAAGTAAGCTAATTAAATAATTTTAACTCAAATCAATGTTTCATGTCCATTTATTTGTTTATTTGTCAAGTAGTCTTGTAATAGGCTGGATAATATGCAGTATTTATTTCTTTGGTTAGTAGTCATATAATGAGTATGACAATGTACAGTCAGCCAAATGTTATCACAAAATAAACCCCTTCAGGGTGATACAATACCTGTCCTGATCACCCTGTTGGGGTTTATTCTGCAATACCAACCCACTGACTGTACATTATCCCAGAGGTTTTCAATTGGTGAGGTGCGCCTCCCCTGGGGGGCGCCAGAGAGCCCCAGGGGAGGCGCAGCGCAAAAAAAAAAAAAAACCTAACGGTTCACGTCTGTACACATCTGTCCTACTAGCTTGTGTGTTTAACTGCGTGTTATGCATATGCGTGTTGCAAAATGGATCGCTTTGTATTGTCTACAATACAAAAGTCTACAGGAGAGGAGGCAGATTCCCTTCACCTCCACTTATGTGAGTGCGGGTTTTCCGCTTTGACCCTGCTTAAAAGCAAATACTGATCAAGGCTGCAGGTGGAGGACGATTTACGTTTATTCCTTTCTACCGTGCAGCCCCTAATCGATCACCTGTGCGCATCAAAAAGTCAGACTCATTATTCCCACTGATTTTAGGGGTGATGAAAATGAAGAGGCAAAATCGGCAATCACATTTCTTTTTTTTGCTTAATGTAGGCCTATATGGAAGTGATTTTTATGCATTTGATACTGTGACAAAACAGCGCTGTCCATCTTGCTGATGTTTGATGTCTGATGTTGATGTTTTCAAAGTTGAATTGGCTTAATTAGCCTAAAATCTCCAAAATATTTCTTATTCAATTGAGTTATTTGACCGTCGAGGGTTATCTGTTCAGTGATCAGAAAATAGAGCTGTCCCTCATGCTGATTTCGTTCTGTGTCTGATTTTGTTGGCTCTTTGGTTATAGGGCTGTTGAGAATATTTGTTTAGTTTTTTGACTGTGGAGGATTCTGTTCAGAAAGTTAATTTTTTTACAGTTTCCCAATTGCTTGAATGTGGTAAAAATGTGTTGCAAAGTATGTGTTCACAATATGTTTTAAAAAGAATGACAAACGTGTTTGAAATGTTTTGAAAAAATATAACCTATTTAAAATGAAACGGAATGTTGATAGCTTAATAAAAAAGTTTATCTTAATAAAACAATGTATATTGATGAACAGCCTAAAAGCAATACTAATAATAGTATTACTACTACTACTAATAGTAGTAGCCTAGTAGTACCAATAATAATAGCCTAATTAGTGGTTGTGGAGGTGTTGGGGGGGGGCACGGCTGTCTTCAAGTTCTCTAGGGGGAGGCTCACTTTCACCCAGTTTGAAAATCCCTGCATTATCCCTTACATATAATCTAATATGATATATGCTATTTAGTTTGGCTAGGTTCCTAAAACAGTTTAGATGTAAAATGGACAAAGATTAAAGTTGACCAAAAACAGAGACAAAGTATTTTTAAATATTTCTAATGTAAAATATTATTTTTCATGTCATTCATAAGTTCTTAAAAGTCGTAAAGGAAATCATACATCCCTATTTTATTATTTGATTCCAAGTTAAATAAATGACTTAAGGTGTATGAAGCACACATACACTTTATGTAAGACAATTTGTATGCCAATTAATCATAATTATCGTGAAAGCCCTAAAACAGGCAATTAATTGTCATGTTCACATTTTTTTTTTGTTTTTTAACAATTAATTGTCAGCCAAATTTCATAATCATGACAGCCCTACTCCCGTATCCATACGACTTGGTCAACAAGCAACTTTCTCCACTACAAAGGGCATATAATAATTTTCCCATGACGCTGGTGTAAATTATGAACATGGCGTCTGAGGAAGTGTTGGCTATTTTTAGTTCTCTATTGCTTCGCTTTATTTACAGATGTCCCACAGTTGCTTCTGTGTTTGTGTCCTTAACTTTCTAGTGCAGTCTTTAGATATACGGTCTTATATTCCAAAAAAACACAAGTCACATTCTCCAACAGAAACCTAGGTGTGTAAAAACTGCTTTCTCTTAATCCCTTGAGCATCATAAGAAAAACAGTGTTCACATTGACATGATGTGTTAGAGTGCTGCTTTTTGCAAAAATCTTGGAATAAGTAGTTTTCATAAGTAAAAATTTGGGGGGGAAAGTGCTTAATTGTCCTAACAATAATGTAAAAATTCCAAAAATCGTAATGCTTCTAAAAATAGGCTTCATTTAAGAAAATAAATTTTATATATAAATTTGTTTTTTCCATTTTGGTTTAGGAGTGAAATATAACCTGGCCATTTTCTTGACAGGTTTTGTGAGATTCACCCATAAAGTGCTTACAGCAATGGTTCTAAATTTTTTTTGGTCACACCCCCTTTGAAACAAGAAAAACTCACACCTCCCATCACATAATATGCGATTGTGGGGGGGGAATAAAATCACGCTTCAACTTTTTATTAACTATTAAAAATTTTCGGCTTTCATTTCTTTAAAGTTGAGCATTTCTCAATTTGTTTTCAAGAGCTGCTTGAAAAGGAGGCACTGCACTGCCAGGCAAAAGTATGAACAAGGCTTAATGAGAAAAAGGCAGAGGAATAGAAATTGCCCAAAATTGGTTACTGCATGTAATGTCAACATTTTTGAATGTGTGAAAGTGAATAAGATTTCACTTTCACCCCCCCAATACAGGGGGTGCCCCCACACTGGCTTAAAGGAAGACTTCACAAGGAAATTCAAGCATGTATCTCACCAGGTCTCTCTGATCCTCCTGTACCAGATCCATCTTGTGCACCAGGCAGAAGATCTTGGCATCAGGTGAGTTCTGCAGGATGGCTTCCAGACACGACTGGTAGTAATGCATGTCCTTTTCCAGCTCTCGACTCTCCACGTCAAACACGTAAATCAACACCTCCACATTACGGAAGATGTTGTCTCTCTGACTCGTAAAGTAGTTTTCCATGAAAGTGTCCTGACTTTACAAACACACGTCACACATAAGGGAACAGTTGAACAGAAAAAGAAACCCACCCCCCACACTATTCACATAATTTATCATGCTGTTCCAATTAGGGCTGGGCGATAGGACAATTGTAGCATAGTCCCTCATTAATGTAGGAAGGAGGAAGTGGGAGCCGGTCAAATAATCCTAACATAAGACATTTTATTGAACACTTTTCAGTGTAAAACAACCAAAATCATGCTTTTCAGCAGCACGTCAATAAATGCACACAATGCCACTCACTAAAACACAGAACAGCTGTTAGAGAAATTATACACGGGTGCGAGTCCTTACCATTCATTCCTCCTGGCCTCGCTCTCCATTCACAAATCAACACTCAGCCACGCCCTCATCACAACGATGTAATCAGATATTGACAATATATGACAAATATCCCGATGCCGATATCGACATTCATTGACAGATGATGTTCAACAATATCAGAAAATGACAAAACCATGGAGCTGGGAAGTCGGCAAAAATATTAAATAGTAGCCCAAGGTTTAAAATTAGCACCTGCTGCGAGTCGCGACCCGCCAAATGCGGGTTTTCTATTTCATGCGTAGTGGTGGGTAATTTTACTCATCTACCCTTCACTGTGGTGGACAACCTGCAAGAAGTCTCGGAGAGACACAGAGTTAAGTTCACATTATATCCACGAAACAGTTCGAGCTTAAAGGGTTAGTTCACAGAAAAATTTAAATTCTCTCATCGTTTACACACCCTCATGCCATCCCAGATGTGTATGATTCTCTTTCTTCTGCAGAACACAAGAAGAATATCTCAGCTCCGTAGGTCCATTAAATGTAAGTGAATGGCCTGGGTAGCTCAGCAAGTATTGACGCTGACTACCACCCCTGGAGTCGCGGGTTTGAATCCAGGGTGTGCTGAGTGACACCAGCCAGGTCTCCTAAGCAACCAAATTGGCCCAGTTGCTAGGGAGGGTAGAGTCACATGGGGTAACCTACTCGTGGTCGCAATTAGGGGTTCTCACTCTCAATGGGGCGTGTGGCAAGTTGTGCGTGGATCGCGGAGAGTAGCATGAGCCTCCCGTGCTGCGAGCCTCCGCAGACTTGTCCTCCGCCACCCAGATTGAGGTAACCGCGCTACCACGAGGACCTACTAAGTAGTGGGAATTGGGCATTCCAAATTGGGAGAAAAGGGGATAAAATAAAATAAAAATAATAAGTGAATGGGTGCCAAAATTTTGAAGCTCCAAAATCCACATAAGGGCAACATAAAAGTACTTCAGATGACTCTGGTGGTTAAATCCATATCTTCAGATGCAAAATGATACAATAGGTGTGGGTGAAAAACAGATCAATATTTAAGTCCTTTTTTACTATAAATTATCCTCTGTGCTCACTCAATCTCCACTTTCACTTTCTCATTCTTCTTGTGTTTTTGGCGATTCAAATATTTTGTGCATATCGGCCACTACTGAGCAGGGAGGAGGAGTTCTGATAAAACATTACTTAAATATTGATCCGTTTCTCACCCACACCTATCGTATCATGTCTGAACACTTGGATTTAACCACTGGAGTCATATGGATTACTTTTATGCTCCCTTTATGTGGATTTTGGATCTTCCAAATTTTGGCACTCATTCACTTGCATTGTATGGACCTACAGAACTATTCTTCTTCTAAAAAAAAAAACTTCATTTGTGTTCTGCAGAAGAAAGAAAGTCATACACATGTGGGATGCCAGGAGGGTGAGTAAATGATGAGAGAATTTTCATTTTTGGGTGAACTAACCCTTTAACATGCACTGTGAAACCAACAGGTTCACAAATCATAAAAATAATACAAAACACCTTGAACCTCAAATTGATTTACATTTCAACTATTATTATTATCATCATCATTATGTTTACATTTATTTAGATCTTAATTTGAATGAGTTATTTACCACACTTTTGTTGTAGATGGTTACTTTGTGATGGCAAATAAGAGGTGGTTAAATACAAATATCTCTGGATTAAGTTTTGCGTGTTTCAATAAATGAATTTAATTTTGAAAGCAAAATCAATAAAGCAAAAATATTACACCCTCGGCAGTGGGGGGCAGGGTGGTTGACGATGTAATCGGATATCGCAATCTTATTTTATAAAAATACCGTGAACATATCTTGCATATCGCCCAGCCCCAGTTCCAATTCCATATGACTTTCTTCTGTGACACACAAGAGATATTAATCTCAGCTGCCATTCACTTTCATTGCATAATTTTTTCCATTTAGTGAAAGTGAATGGTGGTTGAGGCTGTTATTCTGTCCAACATCTACTTTTGTGTATTTCGGAAGAAAGAGTCATGCGGGTTTGGAACAACATGAGGGTGAGTAAATAATAGAATTTTCATTTTTGGGTGAACTATTCTTTTAAAATGAAGCAAAAATAGAAACATTCAAAAAAGCATTTTCATACATGTCCATATGGAACAATATACACAAAGTGCCACCTTTGTACCTGACAGGCTGATCAGACTTACATGCTCAATAAGGTATGGGTCTTGTCAATCTGACAGGCACAAATCACGGCACCTTTCTGCAATGGGCTCCATATGATGAAACTTACCCGCCGCAGTCCCACAGATTCAGCACGAGATTACCCAGGAATCGCACATGAGAGTGCTCCACATCAACTGAAATACAACACGTTTTTAATTTTAGACAACAGTCAATTTTAACACTTTACAGCCTTGATGTTTACCATACCATTGTCTCAGAGACAGTTTCAAAGCATTTTGAATGGTTTTCCTTAATATGTGTGCCCCTTTCACAGCTGTCATGTCTCGAACTAATAGATGTCACGTCAGTAATAGGAGGGGTAGCGGTACAAATTTCTCATGGTTTGCTTTGTATAACGATTTTAGGGCCACTATATTGGTACCGTAAGGTACTTGCTATTTTCAGAAAAAAAAAAAACACTAATGCTAAATCCAAAATAACTACTCAATTTGATAAACACTTCAACAGGTTTGCCCTTACAAAATATTACCATGGTTTTACTACAGTATAGTTTCACCATGGTATTTTTAGTAAAACCATTGTAACCGCAAAATTAACCACTGTTCATACAGTCATGGATTCTACGATTACTAGAGTAAAACCAGAACAATTCCAGTCGTTTAATTTACAAAACGTAATAAAGTCTGGTTTTCCACCATTGAAAGTTTCCCCTGAACATGTATAGCAGAATACTGTCTCTTGACTCGGTGGCAGTGAACCATGAGTTATTGTTTGTGACTGCTTTGTTATACAGTGAAATATTGCTGATGATGTTTTGATAAGCAAGAAAACTGTACTTTAGTACAATCTGGAGGAACTTGTACTTTACTTGAGTATTACCATGGCATTTTCTATTACTTCATACTTCCACTCCACTACATTTCAGAGGGAAATATTGTACTTTTTCCAGTGTTGACAATGTATAATAATAATGTCAAATATTCTTGATAAAAATATTTAAGCAAGCAACCTTTTGAGTACCTTTGCATAATCATATTGGTGCAAAATCGGTGCAAAATCCACATAGAAAAGGTCTGTTTTCATTCCATCTCAAAAATGAACTATATCGGCAACCATATCGGTAATCGGTGAATTTCCCCCCTCTAAAATTGGTATCGGTCTCAGAAATCCCATATCGGTCGAGCTCTAGTCAACTGCATCAAAACCATGGTTTCTGCCAAGAATGCCATGGTTACCGCAGTCATATTACTACAATATTAGTTAGAGCCCGACCGATATGGGATTTTTGAGACCGATACAGATACTGATTTTAGAGGGTGGAAATTCACAGATTACCGATTATGGTGGCCGATATAGTTAATTTTTGAGCTGGAATGAAAACAGACCTTTTCTATGTGGATTGGGCACCGATTTGCACCAATATGACTATGCAAATGTACTCAGAAGGCTGCTTTTTAAAATATTTTCATCAAAGAATATTTGCCATTATTATTATACTTTAACAAATTCTAGAAATGAACACTGAGAAAATAAAGAATAAATAAAAATACAATCAACAGCTAAATAAACACTGTTTAGTATCAGTCAATTGCTGACCGTTTAAATAAAGAAAAAAAATGTAAATTATAGCTAAATAAAAATCAGTACTGTATGTTTATTATCTGTCAATGGCTGACCATTTAAATAAAGAATAAAAACAATAGCTTAATAAACATCAGTAGAACTGTTTAGTATCAGTCAAAATGCTGACTATTTTAATACTGCCAGTCAATTAGGGGCAGGTTGTAAAGCAAGAAGCATTTACACCTGCCGAGTCAAAAGATAAACAGCGGCATTACACTGTATTCTGCTATATATGTTCAGGGGAAACTTTCAACGGTGGAAAACCAGACTCTTAAATATTAAATTTTGTAAATGCAATGACTGGAATTGTTCAGTTGAAGGGGGTACCAAACTGCGAATCCTGAACAAAACAGTTTGGTGAATACATGTTTACACATTAGCTTCCACTCAGCTAACAAGGTATGAAAGTAGCTATGTGGTTGGCTCATTAGCTAAAAGCTTGTTGTCACAGAGAGTAAAAGACGGACATTGTTTATTTACTTTCCAGCATTGCATCTCACCAACTAGGTAACAACGTAGTGTGAAATCAACACTCAACAGACACAATCCACCACCGCGCCGTTGTCTGCTGAGCTGCAAAATCATGCTCTGATGCTTACCTTTCAATCTACTACTTTACTGACTGTTTGACAAACTATAGCTGGCTAACATTATCACATAGATGTGATAAACATGAGTGACATGGTTGTCAGGGACAGGGTTAACGGTATATTGAAAAGGGGAAATTATGGGGTCATTTTTTATTAACTTTCCAGTATGTATTTCACAAACTAGTTAGCAACTTACCAAGAAGACACAGCTTAACTCCGCACTGTCTGCTGAACCACGTCAGCTCAGCTCTGTAAACAATCAAGTCGGAGCGCGCTCTGCTGGACAAACTACGTTATGACACTATTTTGTTTTCTGCATTATATGTTCTGAAAAAAGTTTTCATATCTGCATATATCGGAAAACATATACGCCGATAAGATATATCTGTGAAAGGCTAATATCGGCCAATAATATCGATAAATCGGTTGGGCACTAGTATTAGTAGAACCATGGTTAATTTTTGTTAGGGTCCTTAACTTAAAATAAAACTTTCCTGGAATTGCTAAATCAACATTTTCTCTTAAAGCTGAAGTATATAATTTCTGCACCACTAGCACCACCAAATGGAATTGCAAAAATCTCTTTCAGTCAAGACTTTGATCACGTTTACATGCATTTAAAAAAACAAACAAAAAAAACTTGTTCAGGGTTTTGTAGAAAGTGGTGTTCTGAAATGTAATTTTAAAAAGAATGCGGTCATTTAAGCACTTGAAGTCTGATGTCGAGAGAAACACATCTATTGTAGCACAATGCATCTGTCTCGTTACACGGTGCACACCGATTTCGTGTCTTCACAGCTTTCTCGCATTAAACGTTTTTCTGGTGTACGTCTAAATGAGCTATTATAATAAATAATAAAAATGCGTTTTTAATCCATACCCTGCGTAATAGGGGTGTAACGATCCATCAATCTGGATCGATGCATCGATCCAATAACCAACAATCCAATGTTATCGATACAACGTGTAAATATTGATATAGATTTTTTTTTTATTTATTTTTTTAAGATGTACCTTTATTTTAATACTCTCATGTCAGCCACGTCCGTAAGCATTTCTGTAGGTGATGAAGCAACCTTATTACATTCATTTCACTTTGAGCACTAAATACGCTTTTCATATGGGACGAGGATGTGCACAGGGTCTGTGCGCTCTGCTATCCGTGTGCACACATCAACCGTGCTTCCTGCGAAACGTGAGCTCCAGACCAGTGACAGGATCAGTGTGCGCAGGTCAACCGGGCACTCCTTAAAATGCGAGCTCTCATGTGCGATTAATTCGGGCTTCCATCGATATTATTGCGCATGCGACCCATTTGAAATTTATATGAGAATTAGCTTTTTTAAAGTACCATGGAGCTGTTCACCATCATGTGAAACGTCTTGACAACGCCGACATTATGAACAGCACTAATGAGGGAAAGAGAAACACCTGCTGCCCAGCATTAACATCAGTTATAAAAGATCTACACATCAACACCCTTACTAACAGTTATCCCAGTTAATTGTAACAGAATTTTTCATTACAACTGTGGAGGTTGTATCCAAGAAAACCATGGATAGCATGGGGAGTTGGAAACAAGTCATGGGTATGCAAGTACTTTGAATTGGATTAAACTGAAAAGTAAGCTGTAATCAAACGATTGATGATCACTTGTGTGTGACGTTATTTTTTATATTTATCTATAATTTTTTTCAACATCTGAAGTACCTTATTTTGTAGTGGATGTCCCAATGTGGATACTAAATTTGCACTTTTCAGAGAGCTCAAAATATTCAGATTATATTTTGGTTGCATTTGAGGGCAAACATTTTTTAACCGATTGTGTAAAATAGGCACATAATATCGGAATAAAGATCGCAGGGCCCTGAATCGAATCAAATCGAAATCTTATCGCAGCAGACTTTGAAGTATAGGCAAATATCGGATCGCAGGCCAAGAGAATCGATATAAGATTGTATCGTGATGAAACGTCCGATTTACACCCCTACTGTGTAATGTCATAAACGACAGTTCTATGATGTTGAACCAACGTGGTTTGAACAATGGATGTGCAACATAGTTACTATGGTTTCGGGAAACAGTCGTGACTAGCCAGTTAATTTCTCCAACGATGCATCGTACTATGTTGGTTAAGCAGCAAGTTACATTTTTGTTTGGGAAAGGCACCCCAGAGCAATTTTCAAAGTGCCACAGATGCCACAGGCAGTGCTTAGTTTCCGAGAAAATTAACCTATGAATGGTCTGCTAGCTGACTTGAGACATCACACAGGTCACATAAACTACAACACATAGAGAATGAATCACCTATATATCATATAGAATCTGTGTCTGTTCCCCAAACAACTAAACACAAAACCATCATTAAGTCATTTATAATAAATTTGATTAAATGTCAAACTTGGGAAGAAAAAAAAAAAAAAAAAAAAAAGATAAACATTATATAAAAGGTAGGACTACTGATTCATCATGATGGTGCCGCGGATGGCCGCCTCGGTGTGGAGCGCTTCTATTGTTTTGTTGTTTTTGTTTGTTTGTCCTGTGTATAGTCATTTTTTCCAGTCAGTTTTACCAGAGAAGAACTGCTGAACATTCACCAGCATATACCAGTCAATCTTTTCCCGGATTTTGAATATTCAGACGTTTTGTTTGACATTTTAGTCGGAGGCACGGCTGTGTTGTTTAAACGCGCTATGAGACGCAGGCGAGGGAGACGAGCAGGCCCGCTGCAAGCTCCGACGGTGTGGCTTTCGAACAATGCTGCTGAGCATTCATTTAGCGAATCTCCGCTCTCTTCCTAACAAAACGGACGAACTAAATCTCCTCACCCGCACAAACAAGGACTTTTCAACCTCTGCTGCCTTGTGCTTCACAGAAACCTGGCTGAGTGAAGCCATACCGGACAGCGCGTTACATCTTCCGGGCATTCAGCTGTTCAGAGCGGATCGCATCGCGGAGTTAACGAGGAAAACGAGAGGCAGTGTAACATGCTTTTACATCAATGAAAGTTGGTGTACAGATGTAACAACGTTAAAGATGTGCTGTCCAAATTTGGAAGCGCTCCTTATTAACTGTAAGCCTTTCTACTCGCTGCGGGATTTTTCCTCGTTTATTCTGGTAAGTGTTTATATCACGCCAAACGCGTGTTTGAATGCCGCGCTGCAACAGCTGGCTGATCAAATCACAGAACAACAATACCTGGACTCAGTTATTATTATTCTTGGGAATTTTAACAAAGCAAATCTCACACGTGAACTGCCCAAATACAAACAGCACATTACATGCCCAACCAGAGACAGAAATATACTGGATCACTGTTACAAAATAATAAAGGATGCATATCACTCTGTCCCTAGAGCAGCTTTGGGACTATCTGATCACTGTCTGGTTCATCTTCTTCCAACCTACAGACAGAAATTAAAATCTGCTAAGCCTGTAGTAAGGACTGTAAAGAGATGGACCAACGAAGCAGAGCTGGAACTTCAAGCCTGCTTTGCACTGACTGGAGTGTTTTTGAGGCTGCAGCCACACCTGGACGAGCTCACAGAAACTGTTACATCATATACAGGTGCATCTCAATAAATTAGAATGTCATGGAAAAGTTCATTTATTTCAGTAATTCAACTCAAATTGTGAAACTCGTGTATTAAATAAATTCAGTGCACACAGACTGAAGTAGTTTAAGTCTTTGGTTATTTTAATTGTGATGATTTTGGCTCACATTTAACAAAAACCCACCAATTCACTATCTCAAAAAATTAGAATATGGTGACATGCCAATCAGCTAATCAACTCAAAACACCTGCAAAGGTTTCCTGAGCCTTCAAAATGGTCTCTCAGTTTGGTTCACTAGGCTACACAATCATGGGGAAGACTGCTGATCTGACAGTTGTCCAGAAGACAATCATTGACACCCTTCACAAGGAGGGTAAGCCACAAACATTCATTGCCAAAGAAGCTGGCTGTTCACAGAGTGCTGTATCCAAGCATGTTAACAGAAAGTTGAGTGGAAGGAAAAAGTGGTTGTGGCACAACCAACCAAGAGAACCGCAGCCTTATGATTGTCAAGCAAAATCGATTCAAGAATTTGGGTGAACTTCACAAGGAATGGACTGAGGCTGGGGTCAAGGCATCAAGAGCCACCACACACAGACATGTAAAGGAATTTGGCTACAGTTGTCATATTCCTCTTGTTAAGCCACTCCTGAACCACAGACAACGTCAGAGGCGTCTTACCTGGGCTAAGGACAAGAAGCACTGGACTGTTGCCCAGTGTTCCAAAGTCCTCTTTTCAGATGAGAGCAAGTTTTGTATTTCATTTGGAAACCAAGGTCCTAGATTCTGGAGGAAGGGTGGAGAAGCTCATAGCCCAAGTTGCTTGAAGTCCAGTGTTAAGTTTCCACAGTCTGTGATGATTTGGGGTACAATGTCATCTGCTGGTGTTGGTCCATTGTGTTTTTTGAAAAGCAAAGTCACTGCACCCGTTTACCAAGAAATTTTGGAGCACTTCATGCTTCCTTCTGCTGACCAGCTTTTTAAAGATGCTGATTTCATTTTCCAGCAGGATTTGGCACCTGCCCACACTGCCAAAAGCACCAAAAGTTGGTTAAATGACCATGGTGTTGGTGTGCTTGACTGGCCAGCAAACTCACCAGACCTGAACCCCATAGAGAATCTATGGGGTATTGTCAAGAGGAAAATGAGAAACAAGAGACCAAAAAATGCAGATGAGCTGAAGGCCACTGTCAAAGAAACCTGGGCTTCCATACCACCTCAGCAGTGCCACAAACTGATCACCTCCATGCCACGCCGAATTGAGGCAGTAATTAAAGCAAAAGGAGCCCCTACCAAGTATTGAGTACATATACAGTAAATGAACATACTTTCCAGAAGGCCAACAATTCACTAAAAATGTTTTTTTTATTGGTCTTATGATGTATTCTAATTTTTGGAGAGAGTGAATTGGTGGGTTTTTGTTAAATGTGAGCCAAAATCATCACAATTAAAAGAACCAAAGACTTAAACTACTTCAGTCTGTGTGCACTGATTTTATTTAATACACGAGTTTCACAATTTGAGTTGAATTACTGAAATAAATGAACTTTTCCACGACATTCTAATTTATTGAGATGCACCTGTATCAGTTTCTGTGAGGATATGTGCATTCCTACTAGGACTTAATTAACATTTAACAATGACAAACCATGGTTAACAGCAGAGCTCAAGCGGCTTCGTCAGGCCAAAGAGGATGCTTACAGAGTTGGGGATAAAGTATTGTACAATCAGGCCAGGAACACACTGAATAAGGGAATCAGAGTGGCTAAAAGATACTCTGAGAAGCTGAAAAATAAGTTTTCAGCTAACGACCCTGCATCAGTATGGAGTGGCATGAAACAACTTACGAATTACAGGACTCCTACCCCCAACCCTGTGGTGGACCAACAACTGGCTGACGACCTGAATGTGTTCTACTGTAGATTTGAAAGGCCCAATATCACACCCCACACCCACTCTGACCTTCACTTCACACAAACACCAACACCTCCTGCAACCCCCTCCTCCCCCCTCCTGCTACTCAACCTGCACTTAAGATCTGTGAAGATGATGTGAACTGCGTCTTTCGAAAACAAAGGATAAGGAAAGCACAGGGCCCAGATGGAGTTTCACATGCATGTCTTAGAGCCTGTGCTAACCAGCTGGCCCCCATCTTCACACAGATCTTCAATAGATCACTGGAGCAGTGTGAAGTCCCATGCTGCTTCAAACGTTCCACTATCATCCCCATCCCAAAGACTTAATGACTACAGACCTGTCGCCCTGACGTCTGTGGTCATGAAGTCATTTGAGAGACTGGTGTTGGCCCACCTGAAGAACATCACTGGACCCTTTCTAGATCCCCTTCAATTTGCTTATCGAGCAAACAGGTCTGTGGATGATGCAGTCAACATGGGATTGCATCATATCCTGCAACATCTGGACAGACCAGGGACATATGCAAGGATCCTTTTTGTGGACTTCAGTTCGGCTTTCAACACCATCATCCCAGCTATTCTCCGGACTAAATTACACCAACTCTCTGTTACCACATCTATCCGTAAGTGGATTACCAGCTTTCTGACAGACAGGCAGCAGCTTGTGAGACAGGTGAAATTCACTTCCAGCACCTGTACAATCAGCACTGGTGCCCCCCAGGGATGTGTGCTCTCCCCACTACTCTTCTCTCTCTACACCAACGACTGCATCTCCAAGGACCCCTCTGTCAAGCTCCTGAAGTTTGACAGTGGTGTTGTCTGCATCGGCCTCATCCGAGATGACGAGTCTGCATACAGAAGGGAGGTTAAAAAGCTGGCTGTCTGGTGCAGTCAAAACAACCTTGAGCTGAACACGCTCAAAACAGTGGAAATGATTGTAGACTTTAGGAGGAACCACCCAACACTGTCCCCCCTCACCATTCTAAACAGCACTGTGGCAGCAGTGGAGTCATTCAGGTTCCTGGGCACTACCATCTCACAGGACCTGAAGTGGGAGACCCACATTGACTCCATTGCAAAAAAGGCCCAGCAGAAGTTGTACTTCCTTTGCCAGTTGAGGAAGTTCAACCTGCCACAGGCGCTGCTGATACAGTTCTACTCAGCGGTCATCGAGTCTGTCCTCTGCACTTCAATAACTGTCTGGTTTGGTTCAGCTACGAAATCAGATATCAGAAGACTACAAAGGACAGTTCGGACTGCTGAGAGGATTATTGGTTGCCCCATTTATATTATTGGTTGACATATATATATATATATATATATATATTAGTCTGTTGTGTATTCTATATATACTTTTTTCCTTTTCAATATTTATCTATTTTTTATTCAATTTTAATTATTTTTTAAATGTCTTGTTGCTGTTGTTGTATTGTTGTGTACTGGAAGCTCCTGTCACCAAGACAAATTCCTTGTATGTGTAAGCATACTTGGCAATAAAGCTCATTCTGATTAGATCGCTTTCATCCAAATCCCTAATTGTATATGAAATGATTACAGATCATAATTTGGATTTGCTCTGTTTGACTGAAACCTGGAATAAAACAGATGAATATATTTGTTTAAATGATCTACTCCCTCAGGGTATTGTTATAAACATGAGCCTCATCTGAAAGGTTGAGGATGAGGTGTTGCTACAATTTACATTGATATTTTCACAGTCACTCAAAGGTCTGTATATATGTTTAATTCATTTGAACTGATAATGCTTAATGTGAAATCTTCAGATGTAAATAAAAAAATCTTTGTCGTTTTTTGTTCTTGCAATAGTATATAGACTACCAGGACCATATTCTGAATTCCTTCGAGAATTTGCTGATTTTCTGTCAGATCTAGTGGTTGCTGTGGATAGAGCTTTAATCGTCTGTGACTTCAACATCCACAAAGATAATGAAAATGATTCACTGGGATTAGCATTTAGCGATATTCTCAACTCTGTTGGGGTTAGACAAAATGTGACAGGTCCAACCCATCACCAAAATCATACGCTCATAAGTTCATATAGAAATTTTGCCGCAGAGCGATGATCTCAGATCATTACCTTGTCTCTTCTATGCTGTGCTTAGCAAAGGTAACTCAATCTACGCAATGTTATCGTTCAGGTAGAACTATTCTTTCAACAACTAAAGATAGCTTCACTAATATTCTTCCAGACTTGTCTCAAATACTCAGTATGCCAAAAAGTTCAGAAGAACTTGTCACAGAAAATATGGACACAGTATTCTCGATCATTCTAAATAGTGTTGCCCCCTTCGATAAAAGAAAGTTGAAGAGAAAAATCCCGCACCATGGTACAATGATCACAATCATGCTCTCAAGTGAGCAGCTCGGAAAATGGACCGTAAGTGGAAGAATACAAAATTAGAGGTATTTCACGGTGCATGGAAGGATAGTGTCTCCAACTACAGACAGGCTCTAAAAACTGCCAGGTCTACATATTTGAGCAAACTCATAGAAAATAACCACAACAAACCTAGGTGTTTATTAAGTACTGTGGCTAAATTGGTTAGGAATAAAACATTAACTGAACCAGATATTCCATCACAGCATAGTAGTAATGACTTTGTGAAGTTCTTTACTGATAAAATCAAAATCATCAGAAACAAAACTGAAATTATGCATCCGTCTGCAACTACAATGAAGACTAAAATGATTCCCTTAGAGCAACTTCAATTCTTTGCTGTTATAGGTAAGGAAGAGTTAACAAAAATGATCAAAACATCAAACTCAACATGTTAGACCCAATACCACCTAAACTCCTAAAAGAGGTGTTTCCTGTAATCTCAGAACCTCTTCTTAATATTATCTCCTCATTATCCTTAGGGCATGTCCCAAGAAACTTTAAACTGGCAGTTATCAAACTGCTTATCAAGAAACCACAGCTTGATCCAGGAGAATTGGCTAATTACAGACCAATTTCAAATACTAGAAAAGGTAGTGTCCTCCTAACTATGTTCATTTTTACAGAGAAATGGTATATATTAAAAATTTCAGTCAGGATTTAGGCCCCATCATTTTACAGAGACTGCACTAATCAGAGTTACAAAGGACTTGTTATCTGATCGTGGCTGCATTTCTCTTCTAATGCTTTTAGGTCTTAGTGCTGCCTTCAACACCATAGATCATGACATTCTCTTGGATAGGCTTGAGAATTATGTTGGCATTTGTGGACAGACATTAGCTTGGATTAGGTCCTATCTCTCTGACTGCTACCAATTTGTCTGTGTAAATGAGGAACTATCAGATCAAATTAAAGTATGGAGTGCCACAGGGATCAGTTTTAGGGCCTCTGCTTTTCTCACTATATATGCTCCCCCTAGGAGACATTAGATGGAACCATGGAATTCATTTTCACTGTTATGCCGACGATACCCAAATTTATATTTCTTTGAAACCTGACAAAATTTCTCAATTTTCCAAATTTATAGTGTACAAATGATATCAAAGAGTGGATGGCTAGAAATTTCCTTGTACTCAATTCCGATAAAACAGAAGTCTTAATTAATGGAACGAAAACCTCAAAAAATAAGACGCTAAAACTGACACGTGATGTAAATCACTGTAAAGTTAACTTCTACAACAAAAACGTAAGTGTTATATTTGATAGCAAACTAACCTTTGAAAAACAAATTTCCAATATTTGAGAACTGCATTCTTCCACCTCAGAAATACTGCCAAGTTATGACACATGCTATCTGTTTCTGATGCCGAAAAACTCATTCATGCATTCATGACCAAAACTAGATTATTGTAATGCATTACTTGGTGGATGTCCTGCAGGTTTAATAAATAAAATTCAGTTGGTTCAAAATATGTCAGTGAGAGTGCTAACTAGAACCAAGAAATACAATCATATCAGCACCATTTTATCTGCATTAGCTACCTGTTAAGTTTCATATTCATTTTAAAATTCTGTTAATGGTCGAGTTGCGTGGCACCATGCGGGGGTCGGACGTGTTAATGGTGAGCTCTGCACACTTTGCTAGCTTTTAATACTTTTTGTGTCTTAAACCGGTGAGATTTGCTACATAACTGTTCTATGAAGTCAACACATCAAAGAATTAAAAAACCTTGGGCTCTGGAGATATTAAAAGACACTTACGTGCTCAAGCTGATACCCCAGACAGGGCCACAGACCAGGGACTCAGTTTGGACTGTGTGGCGGGAGAAATTCAAACGTCAACTGTCCAGCATGTCGGTGATGCTGACGAAGGTCGCGGCGGACTTGGAGGATCTTGCTGTAATACGTCGATCGATCACTGCGATGGAGGCGAAATTCTCTGAACTGGTTACAAGAATTGGGGACGTCAAGAAACAGACCGATTATCTAGAGTCATCAGAGGGGGAATTAGCTGCTAATCTGCTAGTGACCAAAGTAGATTTGCAGCGAGATTTGGGAAAAGCTGGAAGACCTTGTAATCGGTGAAAGAACATCCAAATTGTTGGAATTCCTGAGCACGAGGAATGCCGAGATATGGAAAAATTCCTAGACGAGCTCTTCCCGAGTCTGCTCGTCATAACAGGCCATAAGCTGAAAATTGAGCAAGTTCACAGGGTTCCCGCTCGGAGATCCGAGGAAGGAGACAGGCCATCAATTCTGGCCAAATTTAAAATCAAATAAAATCAAAAATCAAATCGAATCCCTTTATTGTCACTCAACCATATACACAAGTGCAACAGTGGGTGAAAGTCTTGGGTGCAGTTCCAAGCAATATAGCAGTGGAAATAAATCAGTGGAAATAAATATGAAGTGTTGAAATTTAGATCATCCGTTAAAGATTTCATGTTACACGAGGCAAGGAGTACAGGAAGGCCTTCTTGGAAGAACCACAACATTTTCTTGTTCCCAGACTTTGCGATTTCGACAAGAGAGAAACATGATCGATTCAAGGAATGAACGAAACTCTTATATCAATGGAAGGTCGCTTTTGCACTGATGTTCACGGCCAAATTGAGAATAGATATTAAGGATGGCCATAAAATATTTACATGCCCACAGCAAGCATTGTCCTTCATAGAGACAATCGGGTGAGTAAGCCATTTGGTGATTTTCATGTTGCTCCCAAGTGAGCTTGACTCACTGAGCATACACTCGGCTGTTCGAGGAAACTGAGCACCTTTTTGTTTCTTTTTGTGTTGGTTCTGCCTAGCGGCTGGAGTTTGTTTTGTGGAATAACACTCCTTCAAGAAACCTTTGCATCGACGGAATGCAAGAAACTCTTACATCAACGGAAGGTCGCTTTTGCACTGATGTCCCCGGCCAAATTGAGAATAGATACTAAGGATGGCCATAAAATATTTACATGCCCACAACAAGTGATGTCTTTCATAAAATCAATGGACTGAGGTAGTCATGGTGTATTTCATGTTGCTCCCAAATGAGCTTGACTCACTGAACATTCACTTGACCGTCCGAGGAAACTGGGTGCCTGTTTTGTTTCTTTTTGTGCTGGTTCCGCCTAGCGGCTGGAGTTTTTGTGAAATAACACTCCTTTGGGCAGTTGAGGATGAATCTGCTTGTTCTTTGTGTTTATTCTGCCTATTGGCTAGAGTTTGTTTTATAGATTATTTTCTGTTATGTAATTCTCTCTCACAAAATTTGTATAAAAACACTATACAAATACAATACACAATACAAAAACACTTGAGCAATCCAATGGCAAAGTTGCCGCGGGGTCTCTCGTAGGCGTACATGGACTGTTTGTGTTTAGAGGGATGGACGCCGGTTGCCAATGTTGTGCGTGGGGTTAATGCGCAAGTTTTTCTTTTTTCTGTTTGTTTGGTTAAGGGGGGAAGTTCGGGGTTTGACTTTTGCACTAATGTTGGAATGTGGTCTTTATAATTTTATTTTTGACACAATCTATTTTTTCTCATTTGTTAGAATGTCAAATGTTAATGAGTGGATTTTCTCTCTCCACGTGGAATGTGAATGGGTTGGGGCACCCCATAAAAAAAGGAAGGTTATTTATTTTCTTTAAGAAATGCATCTTTCCCCGCAGGAAGCTGAAAAATTTGGGAAGATATGGGGTGGACATGTTTTCTTTAGTGCTGGCTGAAGAGCAGGGCAGTCATTACATTGATAAGTAAACATCTACAATTCAAATGTCTCAAACAGATTAAAGATATATTGGGAAGAGTGTGTAAGCCCCCTACAGCAACACTGACGCTTCACAGGATGTGTAAAAATCTTGGTCTTACAGATATTTGGAGACTTTTAAACCCATCTGGTAGAGACTATACATTTTTTTTCATCAGTCCATAAGATTTATTATAGAATAGATTATTTTTTTATATCTAAATCCCTCATTTCATCTGTTGTTGATTGTTCAGTTGGAAACATCTAAGTCTCAGATCACGTCCTGGTGAGTTTAGAGGTGTTGCCACATATGGAGAAAAAATAAATCATATAGTTGGCCCTTTAATGTATCCCTTTTGCAAAATCCTGATTTCCAACAAATGTTAAAGGCTGAAATCAATGTTTATATGGAGACCAACTGGTCCTCAGTATCCTCTGTGGGCATGGCTTAGGAGGCACTTCAGGCGGTTCTTAGGGGTCAGATCATACAGTATGCCTCATTCATCAAAAAATCCAAGGCATGAGAGCTCGTGGAATTGGAAGGGGATATTAAAAGTGCCGAGGCAGAGCTGAAGCGCCGAATTTCGTTTGATGGCCTCAGAGAATTGACCCGATTGAAATACAGATATAATACTATTTTGTCGCGGAATGTGGAGTTTTGGTTATTCAGGGCAAGACAGGCATACTTTGAGTCGGGGGACAAAGCAGGGAAGCTTTTGGCTAGATATAAAAAGCAGAGAGAGTCTTTTTCTACCATTCCATCAGTGAAATCTGCTGGTGGTGACATTTTTACCTCGGCCACTGATATTAATAATGCTTTTAAAGAATTCTATCTTGATCTCTGTAGATCCACGTCTTCGTCTACTGATGAGCATATTAGAAATGTTGTGGAACCATTACAACTCCCAAAACTGATGACTGAGCAAGAAAATTCTCTTGATTCTGAGATAACCTTGGAGGAGCTTGGCAAGGTAATTTAGGCCTTGCCTACAGGCAAGTCTCCGGGGCCAGACGGCTTTGCCGCTGAACTGTTTAGATCTTATGCTACAGAACTGGCTCCACTTTTGTTAGAAGTTTATGTATAGAATCATTAAAGAATGGAAAACTTCCGTTAACCATGACACAAGCCCGGATCAGTCTGATTCTTAAAAAAGACAAAGATCCAAGCAAGTGTAAGAGTTATCGTCCAATTTCCCTGATCCAGCTAGACGTTAAAATATAGTTAAAAATGTTGGCCAACCGATTAAGTTATGACATCTCTTATACATATAGATCAGGTGGGGTTTATTCGGGGCCGCAGCTCTTCTGATAACATTAGGCGTCTCATCAATATTATATGGTCAGTGGCGAATGATCAGACTATGGTCGCGGCCATCTCACTTGACGCTGAAAAGGTGTTTGATATGGTAGAATGGGATTATCTTTTTAAGATTTTGGAAATATACGGGTTCAGGAATACTTTTATTGGATGGATTAAGTTACTTTATACACACCCGGTAGCAGCGGTAGAAACAAATGGATTAATTTCAGATTATTTTACTCTGAATAGGGGCACCCGGCAGGGTTTCCCTCTTTCCCCATTATTGTTCTGACTTGCCCTGGAACCATTAGCAGCCACGATA
The DNA here is from genome assembly GCF_019703515.2 of Myxocyprinus asiaticus. Classification (NCBI taxonomy): domain Eukaryota; kingdom Metazoa; phylum Chordata; class Actinopteri; order Cypriniformes; family Catostomidae; genus Myxocyprinus; species Myxocyprinus asiaticus. The sequence goes on along the minus strand of NC_059370.1, from coordinate 2,048,523 downwards.
AGAAGGTAAGATGATTTTCCAGGGGTGGTGGTGGGAGGTGTGGCGCATAAGCTTTTGCTTTACACAGATGATATTTTATTATTCGTCTCCGACCCCACTAGATCTATGCCTTGCCTCCACAGAATTATTAATTCCTTTTCTAAGTTCTCAGGATACAGAGTTAATTGGTCTAAATCCGAAGCTTGTCTCTGACAGCGTACTACCCAGTAATGGCTTTCCAGCCAGGCGCCTTCCAGTGGCCCAAACAGGGCATTAAGTATTTGGACATTTTATTCCAAGCAAATTTGTCTGATTTAGTTAATTTTGATCCCTTAATAAAAAGGTTTTCGTGCGATGTGGGCTTCATTACATTTATCTATGATTGGGAAGGTTAATGTTTTTAAAATGAATTGTATTCCAAAATGTATCTACCTGCTACAATCTCTCCCTGTAGTTGTCCCCCTCTCTTATTTCAAGCAATTTGATAGCATAGCGAAGACCTTCATTTGGAATGGTAAGCGTCCCAGATTACATTTTAATAAATTACATAGGCCGATTGACAAAGGTGGGCTAGGCCTACCTAAGATTTTGTTTTATTATTATGCATTCGGTCTTAGACATTTGGCTCATTGGTCGCTTCCACCTGAGAGAGCCCCTCCCTGGTTTTGTACTGAACAGGAAGTTATTGCCCCTATTTCGCCATTGCAAATCCTTTCTATTAAACTAATCGGAAAGGTTAAGTTACATGCCGTTATCTCACATTTGCACTTGGTATGGACAAAAGTGTCCAGAGTGTTTAATTCGGACATTTATTTTAATGTTGCCTCAAGCATATGGCTGAACCCAAAATTATGTATTGATAAGTCCCCTTTCTGCTGGTCAGAGTGGATTGTGAGGGGGGTTATTACACTCGGTGACCTATATGAGAGTGGAGTGTTGAGATCATTTGAAAATTTGGTTCAACATTTTGGATTTCCCAGATCTCAGTTCTATAGGTATTTACAGCTGCGTCACCTGCTCTGTACTGTTTTTGGGAGTAGCGTACTCCCCCCTAGAGAAGCAGATACTCTGGGAGAGGTGATTACTGCTTTTAGAAATAATCATGAGGAATCAGTGTATTATTCCCTTGTTAATTCTAAGTCTGGGGGATGGAGCTCTAGCTTCTATCAGGAGATTATGGGAGAAAGATTTGGACTTGGTATTGGAGGAGGGAGTGTGGGCTAGGATTCTAAAAAATGTCATGTCTGTATCTAGAGATGCAAGGGTTCACCTTATGCAATTCAAGATTTTACATAGATTCTATTGGACCCGCTCTAGATTGTATAGGCTTGGTCTTAAAGACACACCCATCTGCTGGCAAAGCCAATCGGATGGAGACACAAACCATGATTTTCGGGGGTGTGTTAAGATCCAAGCATTTTGGTTGAGGGTTCAGAATTTTGTGTGTGACGTCTTGGGTCATCAAAGTGGGGAATAAACATGTGGAGGATTGGGTCCTAACCAGTGTTATGGTCACCATATGAAATGTCAGTTGGAGTGCCCCCATTTCAGGAGTGGTGCTCAGAGATGGGAAGGGTGGCGGCCTTAGAAGAAGGGTCATATAGAAGACTGCTGAATTTGAATTTGTTTGTTGGGAAATGGGGTAGATACTTAGCATTTTTGGAGGGTTCCCGGGGTGGAATAGTGGAGCGAGAGGGTTAGTTGTTAATGTGTGTGATTTTTATAATTTTTTTATTAGTTGTTTTATTTTGTTTTCTTTTGTATGTGCTCATGTATGACCACAGGGGTGTTTGTTGATGGTCGGGGTGAGGTTGGGGATGGGGAGGGGTGGTAGTGGGCGTTAAAAATGATTCTGTGTATTTATGTTTTGCTTTTCTGTTTTTTAATAAAAATGTTAATCATAAAATTCTGTTAATTACTTACAGTTGAAGTAAGAAGTTTACATACACCTTAGACAAATACATTTAAACTCAGTTTTTCACAGTTCCTGACATTTAATCGTAGAAAACATTCCCTGTCTTAGGTCAGTTAGGATCACTACTTTATTTTAAGAATGGGAAATGTCAGAATAATAGTAGAAAGAATTATTTATTTCAGCTTTTCTTTCTTTCATCACATTCCCAGTGGGTCAGAAGTTAACATACACTTTGTTAGTATTAGGTAGCATTGCCTTTAAATTGTTTAACTCTGGTCAAACGTTTTGGATTGCTTTACACATGCTTCAGCTCTAGATGACAGAATGTGTCTCCTTCCTGAGCGGTATGATGGCTGCTTGATCCCATGGTGTTTATACTTGCGTACCATTGTTTGTACAGATGAACGTGGTACCTTCAGGCATTTGGAAATTGCTCCCAAGGATGAACCAGACTTGTGGAGGTCCACAATTTTTCTTGGCTGATTTCTTTTGATTTTCCCATGCTGTCAAGCATAAAGGCAATGAGTTTGAAGGTATGCCTTAAAATACATCCACAGGTACACCTCCAATTGACTCCAATTAGCCTATCAGAAACTAAATTAGGCTTGACATCATTTTCTGGAATTTTCCAAGCTGCTTAAAGGCACAGTTAACTTGAACTTAAAGTGTATGTAAACTTCTGACCCACTGGAATTGTGATATAGTCTATTAAAAGTGAAACTATCTATCTGTAAACAATTGTTGGAAAAATTACTCGTGTCACGTACAAAGTAGATGTCCTAAACGACTTGCCAAAACTATAGTTTGCTAATATGAAATCTGTGGTGTGGTTAAAAAAATGAGTTTTAATGACTTCAACCGAAGTGTATGTAAACTTCTTACTTCAACTGTACAAAGCATTGAATGGTCTAGCTCCAAAGCACTTAAGTAAATTTTGTCACGCTTTAATCCATCATGGTCATTACGATCGCACAACTCCAGCCTGTTTACAATACCGAGAATATCGAAATCCACAAAAGGAGGGAGATCATTTTCATATTTGGCTCCTAAACTATGGAATAGTCTTCCTGATAGTGTGCGGAACTCAGACACATTCTCTCAGTTTAAGTCTAGCCTAAAGACTTATCTATTCAGCCAGGCATACACCTAATTTATCCCTCAATTCATAGCTATGCTGCTTTAGTTAGGTCTCCTGGAACCGAACACTTCTCTTATTCCTTAACCATGCTTTAAAGTGAATGGCTTCTACACTAATTCTTTCCCTGTCTAATATATTATTAGACAGGGAAAGTCTCGGGATTATATCCCGAGGCTACCAGAGCCTGCCAGATCCATCTCCATTCCTGTCTGATGTCCTATTCTATTGTCACTGAGTGATGATGACCAATTGTAGCATGTGCCAGCCAGACTTCACTTCAGTCTACTAAGACAGACTTCACAGATGATGAATTGATGCAAATTCAAAGACATGGGATTCTTCATGAGCCACTGTCTGAAGCATGGGTTCAGAATGGAGTTCACCAAAATTAAATGCCATAAGCTTCCAGCCGGACTGCAATGCTCCTCACTGAATGATACCTATTTCAACTTGGTCAAAGGAGTGATAACATTCTCTTAAACTACATAGAAAATGAATGAACCACTAACAAAAGCCTTCATTGGCCAAAATCAAAGGACAATGCATCTACGTGTATTTCCTCAGTTAATTCGGGATGACTTCAAGTACTTAACATTTAAACTTACAGTTCATACAAAATCATTTTGTTTAATCATTGACCCACAACACTTACTTTACTAATTTTAACCACTAATAGTTCTAAACATAAATAACTAATATTGGCATTATATTCATTCATTTTCTGTTATAGCATAATTTCATATACAGTAGGGATGTGCGAGACTAGTCGACTAAACGGTTCTGATGCTGCTAGTCGACAGTGGAATTACTAATTGGTTAATATTTCAACGAGGTGCTTAACGGGTTAAACTATCTTTTATGCATGCATGTTTAGAATACATTCGCATAAACCCTTTTTTTATGTTTTCTGAAGGTTGGTTTCTTTTTAAATTAGTCGACTTCAAAATTTTAGTTTAAACGACAGTGAAATTAGTCGTTCCGCACAACCCCAATGTAGAGCTGCTTTGAAACAATGCCTGTTGTGAAAAGCGCTTTACAAATAAAATTGACTTGATGACTTACTAATAGCTGTCACTGAATATTAAGCTGGGATAAAAGGTATTTAACACAGAAAGGTTTCATAATATTTTGATATTATTTATATTATGGTGCATGCATTAATAAAATGCATTTCAAACTCAATATATTCAACATCACTATAGAAGCAATAAACTTGCTGTTAAAATGATATGAGAAGGGATGTTGTAACGCGGCTCAAGTGTTTTAATCATACGCTGAAATTCCTAATCTTTATCAACAGAGTAAGGCAAGATATATCTGGCAATAAACACCCAAACTTGTCATTGTTTTATGTCTATCCGAATCATCACTGAGTGCCTGCTTGAAAACAAAAGTGAATGTGCGCAGTTTTGGGCTCACTTGTGTTTCTCTGCATGCCGTGCACTATTTATACCACAGTGATGTCGTTAGCATAAATGTCTATCATTTTAGATGTATAACCATGAGTTTAAGGCACTCGCGTCAAACCATGTCTGCAAACAGTGCCTGTTTTGTCAACATTTTTTGACCATCGTGGTTGTAATTGACTGCAAATCGAAAATGTTTCCAGACAGGAGACTTGAATGACACATAGGGGTTCTCTCTCAGCGGCTTGTTTTCTCCATTTTCAACTACACACAAATGCATGCAGAACTGATGTCAACAACTGAATTAACATACTAATTGACCCACATGAGACACAGGCAGTGGTTGTAACTGTGCATGTCTATTTGACGCTGTATTTTCTTCAATTGTGCATTTCAATTCACAGAGTTTTTACAAAGTGCGTGGTCGTCCAAAAACTCATGTCCATTTTTGTCACATCTGCGTCAATCGAAACAGGGAAAATACTTGTATTGACTGAAGATTTTCTGATGTCTGGACTCTGCCTGCAATGGTTTATGATTATACACACAATTGGTTCAATATACTGGATATGTGAAATTTACACTGCTAATGTCACATCCTGGAAATGCTGGAATTTACCTTGTCACAAAAATGTGTAGTGACACAAAAGTAGTCCATATGACTTGTGCTCCATATTCCAAGGCTTCTAAAACCATAACACAAGTCACACACTTAAACACATAAAATACACATAACACACAGCAAGCCAACTTTGTGTGAAAACCAAAAATTTTGTTATTCTCTGAAATCCACCTCTCTTATGTAGCTCTCAACAATCATTTGTACTTCTATATTTTCACATTTAAAGCATCGCAATTGCTCTTCCATGAGAACTAGTGCTATTTGGTGTCACTGAAATGAAACCTGCCACAACTTGTTTCCATATGTGTTGGAAATGACATGAAGGTGAGTAAATGAGTCCTATTCCTTTAACATAGCTTACTGGTGGCGCCGAGGCGGCGAGTGTCTCTGGCGATGTAATTGGCGAAGATGATGGATCTCATACTAGTCTTTCCTGATCCGCTCTTACCCATCAACAAAACCTGCAAACACAGGTCACAATTTACAAAGGTAGGAGAAAACTATGTCCTGCGTACAGATGTCATCATAAAACTGCATTGAACCCTAATGAGAAGTGCAACATAAATCCACTAATCAGGTTTCTATGTTATCTTTGAACAGGCTTTATTATTATTTAGATTTAACACAATCCTTCTAGACAGAAGGATGATGATGCAGAAGTCTGAGGTTGAGAATGACATAGCTGTGTACAGTTTGATGTTTTACTCTTTGCAAGAAAGCAAAAGTAGAACACCCAGACAGTGCAGGTTTTAATGAAGTTGGTTATTCACAATTACAACAGACATCCCGTTTTCTATTGGCTTTTAAAGACAGTTTACAGTGAGAGGTGGGATTGTGGATATACACACCTTCTTCTTCATGGCTGTGCTGGACATTTCACTACTAAACTTCACTGTAGCCTGCAGATGATCAATAACTGCAAAATAAACATGAGAACACAAATTATTCACACGTACATCTAATAAAACACATACATTTAATAACATGACCATCTCTCTTGTTAAAAAGAGCTTGAGAGCCCATACACTCACTGCTGAATTTAATAAGCCAATCAGATCATGATGTTTTGGTGTTTTAGATTAATAAATTATCTTCATTTGTTAGTGGTTATCGGTGGTTTTGGTGAGAAAGACTGTTAAACGTATTAACAAAAGTGAAACAGAAGAGCAGAAGAACAGATCAACTGACAACGGTCACGAGCAGTCTCACTGTAGTGACTCATAATGAGAACAGACGAAATATGAATCAAAATAATCTGAAACCTGTTAAGTTTTTGTCATTATAATCTTTAATTAACATTTTACACTAGACTGACAGACTGAATCAACAAACACACACACACACACACACACACACACACACACACACACACACACACACACACACACACACACACTATTACTGGGAAGACATTACGAAACATACTAGAGCCGCATTCAGTCGCTGCAAGTGTACAGTTAGTATAAGATATAATAACATACCTGATTAATGTCCAGATAAAATTCTGATTTAAATTACATGCGATATACTGCTTGTCTCATAGTTTGTGAACGGAAATGATGAGCATGTGACTAACTACAAGTATCGTCATAGTCGTCTTCTTCTTCGACGTTTTATGGCAGTTGGCAAACCAACTTAAGGTGCATTTCCGCCACCAACTAGGTTGGAGTGTGGAGTATCGAACATATGGGAAAATAATAAATAAAGAGGTGGAAAAAAACAAAACAAAAACGAAATCCTGTTTTTTACTTTTATTTCTTTCAAATATGCTAATACCATATGAAAAGTGATTCCATCCTTATTAAGCAATCTTTTCATTGAGATTTGTGCTCTATCCTTTATATCCAATTTCTCAACTAATCTCAATCTTTCATTATCATAAACTCTGCATTCAACTAGAATGTGTTAAACAGTTTCTGGATAATCACACTTTATACATCTTCCATTCTCATGTTTACCTATTTTAAATAGAGATTGATTTAATTGTGAATGTCCAATTCACAGCTGTTTCTTTCAACTCCCACCTTCATTTGTATTTTATATAAATGCCTCCCTTTTCCTTCCTTATCCCATTGTGTTTGCCATATCTCATTCACAGCTTTTCTTATTTTCCCTTTTACTTCCATTATACACATTGGAACTTTGAGATCTATATTTACATTTCCTAAGGCCTTCTTAGCTATCTTGTCCACCTCCTCATTTCCTCTCACCCCAACATGAGCAGGAACCCAAATAAATACTACTTTTCATTTGTTTTGACTAATCTTGTACATAATTTGAAATATTTTATACAAAATATCCTGCCTAGCTTTTGATTTTTCACTTTCTATACTTTGTAATGCTGAATATGAATCAGAACATACTACTGCTCCCTCAGGGTGATTATCTTCCACCCATTGTAAAGCTAGTTTTGCAATCATTTCTGTTGAGTAAACTGATAAATGATTTGATGTTCTCTTAAATATTTTATATTTGAGATTAGGCAGCTGCTGTTACTTCTGTTTCTGGATCTTTGGAACCATCTGTACATATCTGAATCTCTGAAGCATATCTTTGATTTGAATACTGTTGAACTATTATATTTTTTTGGCATCTGTCTGGATTTATAATTTATCATCTCATGCAATAGAAAATCTACTTTTGGCATTGGAAATAACCATGGTGGTATTTCAGATATGACCACAGTTGGGCATATTTCCATATTATTTATTCCAACTATTTCTGCCTCTTTGTTTGCTTCCCATCCAAAGCTCTTCAGGCTAGAATATTCATACTCCCAACAGTTTTCTAGTATCCTTTTAACCAGATGTATTTCAGTATGTCCTCTAACTGATTTCCAATATGTCATTATTAGTTTTAATCTACGGAGTTCCAGAGGCATCTCATCTATTTCTACTTGAATAGCAGACACTGGAGAGGTTTTAAATGCTCCACAGCATATTCTTAGAGCCTGGGATTGTATGACATTTTGTTTGTTTTGTAAGGTTTTACATGCTGACCCATATACTATGCTCCCATATTCAATCACAGGCCTTATTATTGAACTATATAATCTTTTCAAAGATTGCCGATCCACACCCCAGTCAATACCTGCCAAACATCTCAATACATTCATTCCTCTCTTTGCTTTATCTACTATTTTTTGAATATGATTCTTGTATTTTAATTTAGAATCCATCCATACTCCCAAGAATCTAACAACTAGAGTTTTAACTAAAACTTGATCATACAATTTTATCTTGATTGATGGGAGTCTTCTTTTTTTAGAGAAACATATTACCTGGGTTTTTTTCCACTGACATCTTAAAACCCCAATAACTTGCCCATCTTTCAACTTCATTCATTGCCTTCTGCATACTTTCTACACCATATTTTATATTCCAACCTCTCTTCCAGATTGCTCCATCATCAGCATATAATGATTTTCCTATTCCTATATCTATATTCTCAAATATATAATTTATTATTATATTAAACAGGATAGGACTACATACACTTCCTTGAGGGGTCCCATTATCAATATTATATATTTTTGATAAAGATGTTCCCACTCTTACTTGTATGGTTCTATTAAATAAGAAATTCCTGATCCAATTATACATTCTCCCTTTAATATTCATTTGATCAAACTTGATCATATCGCATGCTTTCTCTACATCCAAAATCACTCTCACAAAATCCTCGTTTACCTGAGCTTTTCTTATATCTGTTTCTAGATTTAATATTGCGTCCATAGTGCTTCTACCTTTTCTAAAACCGCTCTGATAATTACTTACTAGACCCTTTAATTCAATGACATAACTCAGTCTAGCCATAACCATTCTTTCCATAAATGTGCATAAATTTGATATTAGAGCAATAGGTCTATAACTCGTTGGTTGTGACAGGTCCTTTCCTGGTTTTCCTATAGGTATAATTACTCCATGCTTCCATGTTATAGGGAGCTTACCCTGCTTCCATATGTTATTAAAGAGCTGAAGGATTATATTTAATGCTTGATTTGTTAAATGTTTTATCATTTCATAACATATCTCATCTTTGCCTGGAGAAGTATTTCTTACCCCATCTAGTGCCAGCTTTATTTCATATACCGAAAATTCCTCATCCAAGGTACTGTCTTTGGAAATATCTGGATTTTCTCTTACTATCTTTTCTCTATTCTTTCTCATGTTTTCTGAAACATTCTGATTGCTATGTATTTTCAAAAAATTTTTGCTAATACTTCAGCCTTATCTTGATTATTTATTATTGATTTGTTTTTTACCTTCTAATACAGGTGCATCTCAATAAATTAGAATGTCGTGGAAAAGTTCATTTATTTCAGTAATTCAACTCAAACTGTGAAACTCGTGTATTAAATAAATTCAGTGCACACAGACTGAAGTAGTTTAAGTCTTTGGTTCTTTTAATTGTGATGATTTTGGCTCACATTTAACAAAAACCCACCAATTCACTATCTCAAAAAATTAGAATACATCATAAGACCAATAAAAAAAACATTTTTAGTGAATTGTTGGCCTTCTGGAAAGTATGTTCATTTAATGTATATGTACTCAATACTTGGTAGGGGCTCCTTTTGCTTTAATTACTGCCTCAATTCGGCGTGGCATGGAGGTGATCAGTTTGTGGCACTGCTGTGGTGGTATGGAAGCCCAGGTTTCTTTGACAGTGGCCTTCAGCTCATCTGCATTTTTTGGTCTCTTGTTTCTCATTTTCCTCTTGACAATACCCCATAGATTCTCTATGGGGTTTAGGTCTGGTGAGTTTGCTGGCCAGTCAAGCACACCAACACCATGGTCATTTAACCAACTTTTGGTGCTTTTGGCAGTGTGGGCAGGTGCCAAATCCTACTGGAAAATGAAATCAGCATCTTTAAAAAGCTGGTCAGCAGAAGGAAGCATGAAGTGCTCCAAAATTTCTTGGTAAACGGGTGCAGTGACTTTGCTTTTCAAAAAACACAATGGACCAACACCAGCAGATGACATTGCACCCCAAATCATCACAGACTGTGGAAACTTAACACTGGACTTCAAGCAACTTGGGCTATGAGCTTCTCCACCCTTCCTCCAGACTCTAGGACCTTGGTTTCCAAATGAAATACAAAACTTGCTTTCATCTGAAAAGAGGACTTTGGACCACTGGGCAACAGTCCAGTTCGTCTTCTCCTTAGCCCAGGTAAGACGCCTCTGACGTTGTCTGTGGTTCAGGAGTGGCTTAACAAGAGGAATATGACAACTGTAGCCAAATTCCTTGACACGTCTGTGTGTGGTGGCTCTTGATGCCTTGACCCCAGCCTCAGTCCATTCCTTGTGAAGTTCACCCAAATTCTTGAATTGATTTTGCTTGACAATCCTCATAAGGGTGCTGTTCTCTCGGTTGGTTGTGCATCTTTTTCTTCAACACTTTTTCCTTCCACTAAACTTTCTGTTAACATGCTTGGATACAGCACTCTGTGAACAGCCAGCTTCTTTGGCAATGAATGTTTGTGGCTTACCCTCCTTGTGAAGGGTGTCAATGATTGTCTTCTGGACAACTGTCAGATCAGCAGTCTTCCCCATGATTGTGTAGCCTAGTGAACCAAACTGAGAGACCATTTTGAAGGCTCAGGAAACCTTTGCAGGTGTTTTGAGTTGATTAGCTGATTGGCATGTCACCATATTCTAATTTTTTGAGATGGTGAATTGGTGGGTTTTTGTTAAATGTGAGCTAAAATCATCACAATTAAAAGAACCAAAGACTTAAACTACTTCAGTCTGTGTGCATTGAATTTATTTAATACACGAGTTTCACAATTTGAGTTGAATTACTGAAATAAATGAACTTTTCCACGACATTCTAATTTATTGAGATGCACCTGTATTACCGGAATATTTCTAGTAGACTGAATTCCGCCCTTCTTCCTTATCATTCCCCATAATTCATTTATGTCTGTTTCCTTTCCAATATTTTCACAACAATCCCTCCAATACCTCTTTTTTGCCATCCGGATTGTTTTCCTAACTACTGCTTGATTTCTTTTATACTCAATATAATCTTCATATTCCATTGACCTTTTAACTTTTCTTAGTGCTCGATTTCTTTGTTTTATTATCTAGCTACAGTCTTCTGTCCACCAAGGGACTGCTTTTTTTCCTCCTTACACCCTTGCTTTTTCCAAATAATTAAATTGCTATATCTCTAATAACTTTACATATCTCATTATTTAATTATTCTACATTTTCTGTACTAGTATCTATTCCTAGTAGTCCTATTTCGCTTACTTATTTTAAAAAGATACCAATCTACTGATTTAAACTTCCATTTTAAATTCTCATCTATCACCTTCCAAACACTTTTATTTGCCAGAGTCCTGGACGTGAGAGTCAAATCAATTGATGTATTATTTCCATTCAGTACATCCAATATTGTAATACTACCATCATTTAAACATATTAGCTCCAGACTGTCCAACAATTCTTCCAACACATTCCCATTATGATTTGTATTCCTACAACCCCATAGTGAATTATGAGCATTGAAATCTCCACACCACACTACTTTTTGTTCTCCTACTCCAGCTACCTTTCCCAACACCTCACTACTGGTGGGTGTGATCTCATTAGAGATAATGAGCTGAGCCAGGAGAAACTGTACATTGCTTTGTTTCATACAGATTACATTGCAGGAGAATATTTGTTTTAAATTTGAATTGTTTTATTTAAAAGTAGACATTTTAAGCTTTCTTTAGACATATGTTTCATGTTTGTGTGATAAATATTCGCGGAGTTTCAGTTCATTTACGTGACGTGTTTCAGAAAGATGCTTGCGGAGACAGAGACAGCTGAAAGCGCACCCTGTTTATTTTCTTTATTTTACAAAAGCACAAGGTTTTGTTGTTATTGTGAGTGTACACAAATAAAAGTAGACCCTTTATGGTTTCTAATGATGTCTTACACTTATCTGTATGCCCAAAAATAACGGAGTATTTTAAGTTGTTTCCACTTTTATGAGGAAAAAATCCAGCAGGATGCGCCGGCGCGTCCGTTGACCCCAGAGGGTTAATTAACTCTGTATCCTGAGAACTTAGAAAAGAAATTAATAATTCTGTGGAGGCAAGGCATACAGTAGATCTAGTAGGGTCGGAGAAGAATAATAAAATATCATCTGCGTAAAGCAGAAGCTTATGCACCATACCTCCTGCCACCGCCCTTGGAAAATCATCTTCCCATCTTATCACAGCTGCTAATGGTTCCAAGGCAAGACAGAACAATAAAGGGGAAAGAGGGCAACCCTGCCGGGTGCCCCTATCCAGAGGAAAATAATCTGAAATTAATCCATTTGTTTGTACCACTGCTACCCCGTATCTATAAAGTAACTTAATCCATCCAATAAAAGTATTCCCGAACCCGTATATTTCCAAAATCATAAAAAGATAATCCCATTCTACCATATCAAAAGCCTTTTCAGCATCAAGTGAGATGGTCGCGACTGGAGTCTGATCATTTGCCACTGACCACATAATATTCATGAGGTGTTGTAAGGGGGTTCGAGAAAAGGAGGAGGCGAGAAGCAGATTTCCTGGTTCAGGTAAGCGTTTTATTCTCCTCACTGTAGTAGATACACTCTTTCAGGGTTTTCAGGCTGTTCAATAATTCACACTCAACATAAACAAACTTCTTCACAATAATAAACTCAACTTCACAGTAATAAACCCTTGGCTTCACAATAGGATCTCTGGTATCCAGGCTCTCTCTCTCATCTATCTGCAGTGTGGCTCTATTTATGCCGCTCTCCCCGTGCTCACTGAAATTAGAGACAGGTGTTAGACATAATTTAACTCAGGTGTAAGCGCCCTTACCGCTTTCTCTCTCTCCGGAGAGATGCTTGACCACGCCCCCGCTGCCACAGATGTCTAATGTTATCAGAAGAGCTGCGGCCCCGAATAAACCCCACCTGAACTATATGTATAAGAGATGTCATAACTTAATCGGTTAGCCAAAAATGTTCACAATATTTTAACATCTAGCTGGATCAGTGAAATTGGATGATAACTCTTACACTCACTTGGATCTTTGTCCATTTTAAGAATCAGACTGATCCGGGCTTGTGTTATGGTTGGCGGAAGCTTTCCATTCTTTAATGATTCCGTATAAACTTCTAACAAAAGTGGGGCCAATTCTGTAGCATAAGATAAAAAAAAAATCTCTCTGCTTTATATATCTAGCAAAAAGCTTCCCTGCTTTGTCCCCTGACTCAAAGGATGACTGTCTTGCCCTGAATAGCCAAAACTCCACCTTCCATGACAAAATAGTATTATATCTGTATTTCAAATGAGTCAATTCTCTGAGGCCATCAGACGACATTCGGCGCTTCAGCACTGCCTCGGCACTTTTAATATTCCCTCCCAACTCCACTAGTTCTCGTGCTTTGGATTCTTTGATGAATGAGGTATACTGTATGATCCGACCCCTAAGAACCACCTTAAGTGCCTCCCAAGCTACATCCACAGAGGATACTGAGGACCAGTTGGACTGCATTTAAAAATTGATTTCAGCCTTTAACATTTGTTGGAAATCAGGATTTTGCAAAAGGGATACATTAAAGCGCCAACTATATGATTTTTTTTTTCTCTAAACTCACCAGGGCATGATCTGTGACTAAGATGTTTCCAACTGAGCAATCAACAACAGATGAAATGAGGGACTTTTATATATATATATATATATATATATATATATATATATATATATATATATATTCTAGAATAAATCTTATGGACTGATGAAAAAAATGTATAGTCCCTACCAGATGGGTTCAAAAGTCTCCAAATATCTGTAAGACCAAGATTTTTACACATCCTGTGAAGTGTCAATGTTGCTCTAGGGGGCTTACACTTTTTGCTTCACTATGATCAAGGACTGAGTCCATCAATAGATTAAAGTCTCTTCCCAATATTATATCATGAGGGGTGCCAGTGGCTTGCAACATCCCTTCAAGATCTATAAAAAAGCCCTGATCATCAGCGATAGGTGCGTAAATATTAGCCAAATCAACCTTTGCCCTTGAATTTCTGCTAAAACAATAATGACTCTTCCTAATTTATCTTTAATCTGTTTGAGACATTTGAATTGTAGATGTTTACTTATCAATGTAATGACTCCCCTGCTCTTATTTGAGCCAGCGCTAAAGAAAAAATGTCCACCCCATATCTTCCCAAATTTTTCAGCTTCCTGCGGGGAAAGATGTGTTTCTTGAAGAAACACTATATCAAATTTCTTTCGTTTAAGAAAATAAATAATCTTCCTTCTTTTTATGGGGTGCCCCAACCCATTCAAATTCCACGTGGAGAGAGACAATCCACTCATATTAACATTTTACATTTTGACATATGAGAAAAAATAAATTGTGTGTCAAAAACAAAGTTATACAGACCACATTCCCCATTAGTAAAACAATCAAACCCCGAACTTCCCACCGAACAAAACAAACAGAAAAAAGAATAACATGCGCATTAACCCCACACATGACAGCGCCAACCAGCAACAATCTCTCTAAACTCAAAAGGTCCATGAATGCCCACAAGCCCCCACGACAACTTTGCCATCGGATTGCTCAATTTTGCCTCACAAATTTGTGAGGCAAAATTACATAACAGAAAATACTTTGTAAAATAAACCCAGCAAATAGGAAGAATGAACACAAAGAATGTGTAGATTCATTCACAGAACTGTCTCAAAGGTGTGATCTTCCACAAAACAAATTCCAGCCGATATAAAACCATTCAGATTCCTCGGACAGACAGACGAATGTTCAGTGAGCCATCTGTTATGAGTTCAGTGGATGACGTAATCATTCCAGTGTCCCGTAAAAATACTCAACAAAACAAACCACAGCCAGCAGGAAGAATAAGCACAAAGAACGAACAGATTAATCCACAGCTGTTCCAAAGGAGTGTTATTCAATAGAACAAGTTCCAGCCACTAGGCAGAGCCAACACAAAAAGAAACAAAACTGGCATCCTGGTTCCACCGATGGTCGAGTCAATTCACTCAGAGGCCACATAAACATATATACCATGACTTACACAATCCGTCAACTTTATAAAAGCCATCCTTGTGTGAGCATGTAGATATTTTGCGGTCATCTGTAGTGTCCATTCTCAAACGTCCGGGAACTTCAATGCAAACGTAATCTTTCATCAATGCAAAAGTTTCTTTAAGGAAAAGTGTTAATCCACAAAACAGGCTCCAGCCGCTCGGTGGAGACAACGCAGTTTACTCAGTCATTGATTCAATAAAAGACATTGCCTGATTGGGACATATTAATACAGTGCATCCGGAAAGTATTCACAGCGCTTCACGTTTTCTACATTTTGTTATGTTACAGCCTTATTCCAAAATGGATTAAATTAATTATTTTCCTCAAAATTCTACAAACAATACCCCATAATGACAATGTGAAAGAAGTTAGTTTGAAATCTTTGCAAATTTATTAAAAATAAAAAACGAAAAAAAAAAAAAAAACACATGTACATAAGTATTCACAGCCTTGGCCATGACACTCAAAATTGAGCTCAGGTGCATCCTGTTTCCACTGATCATCCTTGAGATGTTTCTACAACTTGATTGGAGTCCACCTGTGGTAAATTCAGTTGATTGGACATGATTTGGAAAGGCACACACCTGTCTATATAAGACAGTTAACAGTGCATGTCAGGGCACAAACCAAGCCATGAAGTCCAAGGAATTGTCTGTAGACCTCCGAGACAGGATTGTATCGAGGCACAGATCTGGGGAAGGGTACAGAAAAATGTCTGCAGCATTGAAGGTCCCAATGAGCACAGTGGCTTCCATCATCCGTAAATGGAAGAAGTTTGGAACCACCAAGACTCTTCCTAGAGCTGGCCACCCAGCTAAACTGAGCGATCGGGGGAGAAGGGCCTTAGTCAGGGAGGTGACCAAGAACCCGATGGTCACTCTGACAGAGCTCCAGCATTTCTCTATGGAAAGAGGAGAACCTTCCAGAAGAACAACCATCTCTGCAGCACTCCACCAATCAGGCTTGTATGGTAGAGTGGCCAAACGGAAGCCACTCCTCAGTAAAAGGCACATGACAGCCCACCTAGAGTTTGCCAAAAGGCACCTGAAGGACTCTCAGACCATGAGAAACAAAATTCTCTGGTCTGATGAAACAAAGATTGAACTCTTTGGCCTGAATGGCAAGCGTCATGTCTGGAGAAACAGTGAAGCATGGTGGTGGCAGCATCATGCTGTGGGGATATTTTTCAGCAGCAGGAACTGGGAGACTAGTCAGGATCGAGGGAAAGATGAATGCAGCAATGTACAGAGACATCCTTGATGAAAACCTGCTCCAGAGTGCTCTGGACCTCAGACTAGGGAGACGGTTCATCTTCCAACAGGACAACGACCCTAAGCACACAGCCAAGATAACAAAGGAGTGGCTACGGGACAACTCTGTGAATGTCCTTGAGTGGCCTAGCCAGAGCCCAGACTTGAACCCGACTGAACATCTCTGGAGAGATCTGAAAATGGCTGTGCACCGACGCTCCCCATCCAACCTGATGGAGCTTGAGAGGTCCTGCAAAGAAGAATGGGAGAAACTGCCCAAAAATAGGTGTGCCAAGCTTGTAGCATCATACTCAAAAAGACTTGAGGCTGTAATTGGTGCCAAAGGTGCTTCAACAAAATATTGAGCAAAGGCTGTGAATACTTATGTACATGTGATTTTTTTTTTCGTTTTTTATTTTGAATAAATTTGCAAAGATTTCAAACAAACTTCTTTCACGTTGTCATTATGGGGTATTGTTTGTAGAATTTTTAGGAAAATAATGAATTTAATCCATTTTGGAATAAGGCTGTAACATAACAAAATATAATAAAATGTGGAAAAAATGAAGCACTGTAAATACTTTCCGGATGCACTGTACTTTGCGACCGACCTTCGTTTCTATTCTCAGTTTGGCAGGGAACATCAGAGCAAAAGTGATCTTTTTCTGACGTAAGAGTTTCTTGCATTCCTTGAACTGATTGCGTTTCACTCTTGTCGAGTTCGCAAAGTCCGGGAACAAGAAAATATTATGGTTCTTCCAAGAAAGCTTCCCTTTGCTCCTCGCCTGGCACAACACCAGATCTTTATCGGATGATCCCAGAAATCTGGCCAGAAACGATCGGGGCCTATCTCCCTCAGCAGATATCCGAGCAGGGACTCTGTAAGCTTGCTCGATTTCCAGCTTGTGGCTTATTATGTCGAGCAGACTCGGGAAAAGCTTGTCTAAAAATTTCACCATATCTCTGCCCTCCTCATGCTCAGGAATTCCAACAATTTGAACATTATTCCTGTGGCTTCTATTCTCAAGATCTTCAAGCTTTTCAAGGAGATGTTCCAAATCAACTTTGGTCGCGGGCGGATTAGCGGTTAATTCCCTCTCCGAAGATTCCAGAAAATCGATTCGTCTCTCAACATTTGACAATCTTGTAACTATCTCAGAGAATTTTGTTTCCATCGCCGTAATTGATCGACATATTACAACAAGATCCTACAAGTCAGCAAGAACCTTCGTCAACATCACCGACATGTTGGACAACTGGCACTAGATCACCTCTCCCGCCGCGCCATCTAAATCGAGTCCCCGGTCTGTAAGCCTGTCGGGGCTTTCATCCTGAACACGTAAGTGTCTTTTAATGTCTTCAGAGCCCAAGGATTTTTACTTCTTTGCCATGTTTTGCCTCAAAGAGCAAATGTGTAACTGGGTGTTTCAAATTTCACCAAATTATAACATGAAAATAATCAAAAATTTAGCAAAGTGCACAGAGCTCGTCGCTCACACGTCTGCTTCTTGCATGGCGTCACGTGACCTCTGCTCTAGTGTTGTTGAACAAATCAACAAATCATCTACATACTGTATCAGTGTTCTATCCAATCTAAGATCTTCCAAATCAGTTTTTGAAACTTGATTGAACACATGTGGAGAATGTTTAAATCCCTGGGGCATTCTGGTGTATGTATATTGTTTACCTTAATAGGTGAATGCAAAAAGGTGTCTGCTTTCCTCTGCTAGAGGGATGCTGAAAAAAGCAGAGCACAGGTCAATAACAGTAAAATAATTGGCAGCATGTGGAACATTAGTCAACAGCATATGTAGATTTGGAACTTCAGCAGGCCAATATTCTGTTACCTCATTAACTGCTCTTAAATCATGCACTAAGCACCATTTTGACTTATCTGCCTTGATAACTGGTAATATGGGCATGTTACAGTGACTTACTGTTTCAATTAACACCCCTGCCTTATTCAATCCCTCAATTGTCTTTTTAATTCCCTCTACTGCTTCCTGTTTTAAGGGATATTGTTGTTTTCTTGGTAGTTTTACTCCTGGTTTAAGCTTGATTCTAATTGGATTAGAAGATTTTACCTGCTCTGTATTATGTTGAGACCACAATTCAGCAGACACATGTTCCCTATCTGTCACTCAGTCGACGTTGTGTCAATGTAGTGAGGCTAGGGGTCACTCTTGGGAGCCCGAGACACCTCTGGTCTTTGATAAAAGGCCAATGAAAATTGGCGAGTGGTATTTGCATGCCACTCCCCTGGACATACGGGTATAAAAGGAGCTGGTATGCAACCACTCATTCAGATTTTCTCTTCGGAGCCAAACGGTCATGCTCATTGAGCTGAATACTACTTTTCATTCACCTCTGCTGGATCTGACGGCGCATTTCAGCGGCTTCTCCCTCCTCTGCACTGGTGCACTGCAGAGAACGCCCCTGGGCGCTTCGGCAGAAAAACTAGAGAGTATATTTTCTGAAAGAGCTTTTTTCCCTCTAAAAGAGTATATATTTCTCTAAAAAAGCGGCACACATGGAACGTCTTTTTAAAGACGCATCTTTTTAAAGATGCCTTTCCGATTGTGTGTTATTCCTGGTTGTGGTCGTTATCTCTCAACTTCGGATGGTCATGATCACTGTCTTTCGTGTCTGGGCGCGACCCACACAGAAGCAGCGTTTGTGGATGGTTCATGTTCTCACTGCGAGAACGTGACCATAGCAACATTGCGGTCGCAGCTTGCTTTCGTAAGAAAACCCGCCTCGGTCCTTCTACCTACGGGTACCTATGGTGCGGCTAGCACTGGGGGCGATTTGGGGACCCCAATGGGATCGTCTCCACCGGGTATTCCCCCGCAGACCTCCCATTCCCCAGCACGCTCGTCTGCCCCAATCGGGCTTCCGGATGAGTTCGCCAGAGAGTCTGGCTTCTTGTTCAGAGCCTGTGAAGATGATGAGCTCTCGAGCGCAGCATCAGAGAGCGGGCATGTCCAGTTGGACGCAGAAGCCTTAGCTGGGCTTCCCTCTTTGGGGACGATTGCCCAGTCACAGGCCGATGCCGAAATGACGGACATGCTTTCCTGGGCGGCCGCGAGCGTTGGGTTAGAGTGGAACCCTCCGCTCTCCCCTGAACCCTTGTGGCTTGATGATTGGTTTCTGGGCTTGCGGCGCCACTCAAAGCAGCCATGCCCTGCTCCAGTGCCATTCTTCCCGGAAGTGCACGAGGAGCTGACGAAGTTGTGGGAGGCACCTTTTACTGCCCGGCCTCGATTCCGCAGTTCCCATGCTCTCACTACCCTCAATGGCAGGGTGGCCAGGGGCTATACGGCGATTCCCCTGGTGGATAAGGCACTCGCGGTGCACCTATGCCCGCAGAGCGCTGCCAACTGGCGTGGACGCCCTAAGCTCCCGTCCAATCATCGTCCCTGATGGCTAAAGCCTACAGCGTTGCTGGACAAGCCGCCTCTTATGAACGAGCGCGCCCAGTCAGTGCTGGCCTGTTTGAAGGCGTTCAAACAGAAAACAGCTGTTCCACTTTTTAGAGGCTCCTGGGGCATATGGCGTCCTCGGCGGTGGCCACCCCGCTCGGGTTGATGCATATGAGGCCACTTCAGGACTGGCTCCAGACTCGAGTCCCGAGATGGGCATGGCGCCATGGGACACATCGCGTGGCCATCACGCTGGTCGTCACCGTCTTTTCAGCCCTTGGACCGACCTCTCATTTCTACGAGCAGGTGTTCCTTTAGAACTGGTCTCCAGGCGCTCCAAAACGGGCTGGGACGCTGTTTGCAATGGGCACGCAGCCGCCGGCCTCTGGACGGGCCCACAACTGCATTGGCACATCAACTGCCTCGAGTTGTTGACAATTCTGCTCACCCTGCGGAGGTTCCGGCCATTGATCCTGGGCAAGCACGTGTTAGTTCAGACAGACAGCACGGCAACGGTAGCATATGTCAACCGCCAAGGTGGTCTGCGCTCTTGTTGTATGTCACAACTCGCCCACCGTCTCCTCCTCTGGAGTCAGCAGCACTTCAAGTCGCTGCGAGCCACTCACATCCTGGGCAACCTCAACACTACAGCAGATGCGCTGTCACGGCAGGTTACCCTCAGGGGAGAGTGGAGACTCCACCCTCAGGTGGTCCAGCTGATTTGGGGTGGACCTGTTCGCCTCCCAAGAATCCTCCCACTGCCCGCTCTGGTACGCCCTCACCGAGGCTCCCCTCAGCATAGACGCGCTGGCATACAGCTGGCCCCCTGGCCTACACAAATATGCGTTTCCCCCGGTGAGCCTGCTTGCACAGACCCTGTGCAAGGTCAGGGAGGATGAGGAGCAGGCCGTCCTGGTAGCACCCTACTGGCCCTCCCACACCTGGTTCTCGGACCTCACGCTCCTCGCGACAGCTCCCCCCTGGCGAATTCCCCTGAGGAAGGACCTTAGCTGGCCGGGTGTATCGCTTGCACATAGCACCTTCCACCTCCCTTGGAGATGAAGATGTGTGCCATTAATTCCCAGTAGTGTTCATAAACTTTGTTCCCTGGTTGACTTCCTCCGAGCCCTGTGGCAGTCGAGTTTTCAGAGAGACTCGCTGCCGGCCCAGTACACGTGCTAACTAAGAGTCCTGTTCTGGGGTAGGTGCTCCGCATGTGGCGGTTCCCTGTAAGGATAACCCCATGCGATATATATCTTCCGCTAGTTCGTTTCCCTGTTGGCAAACTGCATCTTCCTAGGGCAGAGCCCCTCTGCCCCAGTCTCCATGTTTGTAGTAACTCCTCCCCCGTTGGGTAGGATCTACCTTGAAGACCCTCCACATGGTCGGAAAGACCATGTGACGTATTCTTCCACTTAAATATCCCCCCCTCTCTTTGGGCGAGGTGTGGTCTCCGCTGTGTCTTCCCCTTGGGAGGGACACCCCCCCGACTAGACCTGGTGGCCCAGTCGAATAATCCCCCTTCTTTTTTAGGGAGTGGAAAAAAAGAAGGGGAAAAGAGCCCACGACTGGGTTAAGCCTGTCCCTATCTTTTGGGTAGTCGACTTGTCCCCAAAAAGGGCCGTTTGACACTCAACTATTTTGGGGAGGTTACGTGCCGACCTGGTGTGCTGGCTATGAGGCACACAGTAGTCTGCCCACCACACATCGCCAGTTCACGTAACACAGTTCAGCCTATTGTGGTGTTTCGTATAGGGACCTCTAGTGTCACTACATCGACACAATGTTGAGTGAGTGACAGATAGGGAACATCATGGTTACTTGTGTAACCTCCGTTCCCTGATGGAGGGAACGAGACGTTGTGTCCCTCCTGCCACAATGCTGAACTACCCGCTGAAATGGCCGGACCTTATATCGGCTCCTCGGCAAAAAACCTGAATGAGTGGTTGCATACCAGCTCCTTTTATACCCGTATGTCCGGGGGAGTGGCATGCAAATACCACTTGCCAATTTTCATTGGCTTTTTATCAAAGACCAGAGGTGTCTCGGGCTCCCAAGTGTGACCCCTATGTCACTACATCGACACAACGTCTCGTTCCCTCCATCAGGGAACGGAGGTTACACAAGTAACCATGACGTTTTGACATTAGTTCAACTGTTCTTGACTCTAATTGTTATTTTTCTTTAGTAGTCACTACAACCATTGGAATGCCTTCAATAGCAGTGTAACTCAGAATCTTTAGGCATGTTTTATTGCAGATTCAAATATTAAAGGATTTTCTGTGGCTTCCCACTTTTTCTTTTCCGCTCTTTTCATCATTGATCCTAAATCTTTTGCCTGACTTCCCTTACTTACATATAAGGTAACATGTGGAACTGAATTTGGTACTTGAAACCATTGTTCAATAAAGTTGCATTTCTCAATTTGTAGTGCTGCACCTTCTGGATCAACAATTATATATTGTGATATCAAAGGCACTTGTCTTTGGTGTAATTTAACCATTTCTTTTCAAGCTCTGGGTCCCTTTCTGAATCATATATTATGGTACAATGATACTCAGTTTTTGGTATGCTTGGTTCACAGAGCTGATATTTAATGTATTTTCCCCATTTGTTTATTGTTTTTTCTACATCCTTTCCTACTTCTCCTAACCAATATATTTTTGCTTGTGTCTCCTGAGGTTCTTGGAACTGTGTGACAGTAATTTGTTTGATGCCCCTGTTGTCTATATAAATGCCTTCTGGTGTGCACCAAATCTATAAATTCATTTTACATACAGCATCTCTCCCTAACAAGTTGACAAGTGTTTGTTCTGATATTAGAATGGGAATTTTGATCTCTGCGTCGTTTACTTTTATACTAACTGGAGCTGTCATTTGAATTAGCTGCGTGAGTCCCGAGAATCCTACTGTCTTTACATATTTTCCAGACTTGGGGAGGTGAGAGGCATAATTTGGATTTATACATATAAACATAGCTCCAGTATCTTGCATGACTGGTATAGTTTTGCCCTCTATTTTAACCTGCAGCATAGGTTCTTGATCAGCATCAGATGATATCACTGGAAGCTGACCCCTCCCCGTAGGATCCTCTGGGCAGCATCAGTAGCCCTGCTGTGGTCCATGCCATGAATTGAGTGGACCTGGTGCTGGAGCTTGGTATTCTTGCTGCAATGGGGCATTGCTTGGACTAGGGGGTTGACTGCTTTGCCATGGATTAATAAGGCAATTTCTTCTGTTGTGTCCAGGCTGATTGCAGCCCCAACATATTATTGGTGGGCCTTTAATTCTAGGGCCACTGTTCTGTCTACCTCTTCCTCTTCCTCCCTGTTGTAGCCTGTTCCAGTTTCCTGGTTGTTCTGGCTGCACATAGATTACAAGCTGTGCTGGTGGCTGTAACGCATGTCCTGCTGGTGACATTGTGTTCTGGACAACAGGTACCGGTGACATTGTATTCTGCATAACAGGTACAGGTGATACCAGGGAAGACTGGGTAGCAGAGACAGGCACATTCACAGGAGCCATTACTACTGATTGTTCTTCTTTATCTTTGACTGTGGCTTGGATCTTCTTTTTCCCAGTTAGTTCTTCAAGCTGCAGTTGTGTTAGTTTTCTCTGTAGTTCTCTTTCTTGATGTTTCAATCTTAACTAATTTCTTCTATATTGTTCTACAGCATGAGTCACATGTTCACAGAACTCTCTGTGTGATTTGGAGTTCAATCCAACTACATTTTCCAGTTTTTCCTTCACTGGGGTTGGCATAGCATTCACTATAGCATATATAGTTCTGAATAATGTGGTCATTACTGGGTCGTTTTCTGGGTTTTTCTCTAGCTCTTTTTTTCCATCTTCTTAGCTATCTTTGAATATCTGCTTTAGGATTTTCAGTTTCACCATTGGTTCGCCTTTCAGAGATCTTGGATCCATTCATGTTGGGTATTCTTTCCACAATTCTCCCCACATGTCAGCACGATATCTGTCAAATGCAAATCTATCCATCTTCGTATCATCAGTTGCTCCTCTTAGATGCACTTTTTTAAGGATCTCATTCATCTTGGATCCCCCTAAACATTTGGCGAATAACGCTTTGATGTTGCCAGTCGCTAGGAGCTTCCCTGTTGTTTCTTCTTCTACAACTCTAATCCATTTTCCAGCCCCCTCATGGATGTCTAAGGCGAGATATCAGTCCATCAAGGTCCTGATTGGCCCATGGCACATACTGCCCTTGGTGCCTTTAATTAAAATTGGTAACTGTGTTTGTATGGTACATTTACTGGGGGTGTCTGAATCCATAAGATATTATTGCTGTTCTTCACAACTTGGCTTTTCTTTTGGAACATCTTCAAGGACCAGGTTGCCTGTGACATATTTATATTTTCTCTTAGGGCTGGTTGAGCATGCTCTATGGCTTTCTTCTCTTCTCTTTTGCTGTTCCTTCACTAGTTGCTCCTTTAATACCTATTGCTCCAGTGCCTTTAGCTTTTTTGTTAAGTCACTCTTAGGTGTACTTCTAGCCCTTCGCCTCTCCTCTTCTTCTGTTCCTTGTTCAGAACACAGGTCTGCTTGTCTTTGTGACATTCGCTGTTCTTCTTTTTGTCTTTCTTGCATTTCAGCTAAGGCTGAGGTCAAATGTTGATAGGCGTTGAGGGTCTCCATACCTTCTGAAGCTATGTGGCCCATGTCTTCTCTCAGGCTTGCCCCTTCACTGCCCCTATCAGAACTGTCATCTTTAATGTCTATGTTCCCTTTTATTTCTACAGTTCCTGATATAGCAGGCATTTGTTTCACAGATTGGTCAAGAGGTGGTGCATAGGGAGGTGGTCTCTCTATTTTTTTCACTTTTATCATCTGCTGGTCTCTTTGTCTGTCTTTCAGCTTTTATTAATTTTATCCCATGATTTTTAAACAATTGCAACACATCCTGTTCTTTTTCTCTCTTATCTTCTCTTTTTTATTCTTATTTTTTGCTTTGTGATTTTTAATCAATGCTTCCATTTCTCTATACATAGCCACATCAAATGTTCCCTCTGCTGGCCATTTTGTGTTTAAGCCCTTTGTTATTTTTTCCCATTTGTTAGACAGCTCCCTTATGATGTCTTTACATATTGGATACATTGAGCACATCTGCGCTACTGGTGTTGATGTCATTGTTACTTACTTTTATTATGACAGTGTATCTTGTATTTTTAACGTACCTTTCTAACCCCAGCTCGTGTTTACCCTTAACTAGTCTTCACCAGGCTGGTCAGACGAGGATCACAAAGTATCTGGCCCCTGACTTCCCCTGGACTTTTGCTGGATGGAGGACTTGTTTTAATTGCTAACGTATTTTATTGGTCTTTCTTAAGTATTTCAGAATTTGTCTGTTGTCTATTCAGTGGTTTTACAGGTGTTTCCTCATCTTCATCTAACATTGGCCAATGTGAATTATTCTGCATCCAGATAATGTCTCCTCCTAGACTAATTATGTAAAAACTCCAAAGTTCATCTGCAGCAAACCAGCGACCTGTAGCAGATACACCTCCTACCCAGTGCATAAAAGTGAGAGATGGGGTTAATTGTACTTGACACCCTCCCAATACAGTTACAGAAACATTTAATTCACTTCTATCACAATATTCTAAATGAAAAGGTTCAAGGAAGTCAATCAGAGCTTCCCTTTCCACTTTGTTTAAAAGTCCCCTTCCTCTTCTTCCTCTCTTTCTCCCTTTCCCTCGTTTGTTTCTATATAAATCACTCATTATTTACAACGATTACTTGCTGTTATTTGTTTTTGTTTTAACACCCATAAACTTCCACTCACAGCTGTTGGCTACGCTCTGGATCTCTGCCTACAACAATTGTTACATTCACTTTTCCCATAGTTCCATTTGTTGTGTAAAGTGGCATTAATTCGCCATTGTTGTTGCTATGAAACAACACCTTGCTCTTCCACTGCACTGGACGTATGTCTGTGCTTGTCCAAAGGAAGCCACTGCTTAAGATGGTCACTCTTTGTATCCCTTTTGGCCATGGGCTATTTGAGTCCTTTTTGATATAAGGCACATATACTGGGTCAATTGGTATTTTTACTTCTGCACGTAATTGCCCCAATTGAGAAGGACTCAACATATAAAGTCCAGTGAGGTGGTGAACCAATGGTTCAAAGGTCAAATGTTTATCCACTATGGCTCTCCAATTTACTGATGGCCACTCCCTTTCTATTTCCTGCAAATTAGTGATTGTAGTCAATTTTTGCATAAATGCTTTTTCTTTT
The DNA here is from genome assembly GCF_019703515.2 of Myxocyprinus asiaticus. Lineage (NCBI taxonomy): Eukaryota > Metazoa > Chordata > Actinopteri > Cypriniformes > Catostomidae > Myxocyprinus > Myxocyprinus asiaticus. Next base: position 2,022,458 of record NC_059370.1, on the reverse strand, counting down.
GTTCTGTGAGATCCCATTTATCTATTCCTGCACAATCTATGTATTCAGATTCTCTCCAAAAATGAGTACTAATTCCCCGTGTTTCTATTAGTAGTCTTCCTAATTCTAGTTCTTTTCTTTTTTTCTTTGAGCTGTTTTTGTTTGTCAAAGTCAGAAAGGGTCTGCTTCCAAATTAGATCGCTTCCACATTAGGTAGCTTCTTAATGTAAAATTATGAATGGTCTATTCCATTAAGCTTTGTAATTCAGAATCAATAATAGTTTGCTGCCACATTTGGTTGCTGTGTAGGGGAAACACAGAGAAAAACCTTGTCTGTGTCTCTGTGTGTTTCTGTCTGCTCGCTCACTGCTCCCCTTTCTTACTCGCCCTATCTGCCTCACTCAAACCCCGCCTTTTCACTCTTGAGCTCCACAGAATACAGTGCAGCCTTTACAATGCTCCCACTGTATGAGAGAGAAAAAGAGTGAAAAATAGATGCTTTTTCTTACTATAATTCATTCCTTTTTTTCAGCATATGTGTTTCTTATCTGAATCACCTTAACTATAATGATTGGTGTCAGAAAATTAACACCACCAATGCTTCAGATTATTTCTAAACTTTTATAATCTTTATCATTTATCTATAACTTGTAATACTAAGCCTAATATATTTATTTCTTCACATCACACTTCTTATGAGAAAAACAGTTACATGGACACATATCAACAGCCTGCTCTCACACATCCACATACAGCATAACACATTGCAGCCAGCATAAGCACAATTCAGTCAACATAAACACATCAACAAACGCAGCCAACATGCAACATCAATATAATTTATTTGTACACAACACAAGCAATACATGTATTCACAGCAACTTATTCAACACAAACATGTTTATAATCTTTAGCACATAATTTGAAATCCAAATATCTTAACTATCACTATGCCCCTCTTGGGTGACCACGCCTCTTGTGTGCCTGCCAATTCAGCCCAAAATGCAGCGCTATTTTGACAACGAGGCCAACCATCCAATGTGAGCTCCCTGTGTCTCAGCCAGGTCAAAGGCCAACCATCTATGTGGGCTCCTTATCATTTACTGGTGTCGCTGCACCTTGTGGTATCCGCAGGTTTTCTAACACTGCCAATTCAGCCCACCTCCAGACTCCTGGAGTGTGGTATCCGCAGGACCTACCAATTCAGCCCACCTCCAGACTCCTGGAGTGCAGTATCCGTAGGTTTTTCAAACTTGCCTATTCAATCCTCTCAATATTGCTATCTTGACAAGCAGTGCTAACCATCATAGTGGGCTCTCTACTTCTCTACCAGCTCAGGGGCCTCTGTCTCTGCAGGCTCCCCTTTGTTGCTGGCGCTCCACTGAGAGTTGTATCCGCTAAGTTTGTGTGCACTTCAACTTATTTTACAAGACATATTTACATTTGCATGCATAGTTTTTGAAACCTGGAACCCAGTTCTCTATTTCATCCAATTAGTAATTTAATTCAGTTCAAGACTGGAAAGGCCTTGGTTACAGTTACCACATGGGCCAAACCTTGCAACAGACTGCACAAAAACACCATTTAAGCAAAATGCTTTTTGGCCCAGTGAGTTTATTCAGTCAGTGCAAGGAAGCCCACAGCAGTTCCCCCTGGCCCGGTGCCAGTCCCTTTGTGGTCACCAATTTTTATGTTGTGGAGTGTGGAAAACGTTTCTTCCCCTCTCTGTAAGAAAACACTCAAAGTCAGGAGTTCCAGGTGTCAAAGGTTAGAGTTTATTGAGCAAAACAACAAACCCGAGATGTCAGCTGAGATTTGACTTGCTCGGTTAAAACCCTCCTGTCTTATACAGTTTGTTATCTAGCACTACTTCATGCCTACGCCTTCTTAATATTTTTTGTATCAAATGGATTCAGCTCGCCACCATTATTTCACAGAGCCTCTGACTTCAATTTAATGGTGGAAACCTGGGTGTTAGTTCCTATTTAAAAAATAACCTTTTAAATTAATTTATTATGAAAGTATACATTTTTAATGAATAATACATCATAATCTGAGCATATATAGCTACTTTGATTATCGGTTGCGTCAATCTTTTAACTTTGTGTAATTTCATGACTCCATTATACCATTATTCTGTGCTTACAGCTGAATGCATAGAGCATTCTTGCAACATCAGCACTTTCAGTGTCCTCAAATGCCTTTTCCTAGGCCACACACAGTCCAGGCTTTCTATGTTAGTTCATTTCTATAATCTAGTACATTTAATATAAAAATCAACTATATTAGATATGAACTTTACTTTAGTAATGAAGGCAATTGATTTCAACAACGGGGGTGATGCTCTTGTCAAGCGTAGATGGATTTGGCTGTTACCATCCACACCGGAGCCTGCAAGCAAACAACTGACAAAAAACATGGAACTAATGCTGCATTCCATTCAACTCGAACGTTGGATATTCCTACTCGATATCTGCATATTGCCAGATGCTCAGAAGATGACGTAAGGAAACAAAACTGCAACACTCCCATTAGCTTAGCAGGTGTTTGACTTAAACATCAAATAAATGAAGAAAAAAAGTCCTGTCATTCCTACAACGTGCATCCATGTCTTAATTTGTTGTTATTTATTATGCGACGCGAGCCCTATGCAAATACTCGGTAGCAGCTGCTATATTTCATGTTTTCCTTATGCTGACGTAGTACTGTTTGGGTGGAGTAAAGTTTACATACAGGTATCCGTCTTAAACAGCCAGATGCATTTACACTTGACTAGTTTCATCTGGAATGCATCTCAAACCACCTCCTGAAGTAGTTTGAGCGATCGGATTGCAATCCGTCTCGAATGAGTTCCAGAGGGCATTTACACCTGGTCTTTTCATGATTGGATAGCTATCCGATCTGTGAAAACGCATGAAGTGGCCAAGTGTAAATACCCCCATAGCACAACCAATTCAGGTTCTGTATAACATTCCTCCTCCTCTGTTGTAAACAACACAGCGCTTCTGCATTTTATGTATTTCCAACAAGATTATGTCATGCAAGAGGCAGCGTGTATTAGATCCTCGTGAATGTGCATAACACAGCTGGGCAGAAGCATTATTTGTTAAAAAAGTTTTAAATATTGATCTTATTCATACTCACACCCAGCGTTTCACTTCAGAAAAAAAAAAAAAAAAGATTTAATCCACTGGAGTCAGTACACTGATTCATAAAATCATTCACAAAAACAATCAATCACAAAAATTTTTTTCAAGAGAAGTATTTTTGTCTTGTTTTCCAGTAAAAAATATCAAAACATTCTTAAAACATGATTTATTTACTTGACAAGTAAACTGGCATTAGATTTTAAGTCTTGTTTTGAGAGAAATCTAACTGAATTAAGTGAAATTTATGCTTAAAACAAGAAAAAACTGTTTGCCAATGGGGTAAGACAAACAAGATTATTTTTCTTACTCTACTGGCAGATTTTTTTTCTTATCTAAAGTTCACTACATTTTGTCAGATTTCTCTAAAAACAAGACTTAATATCTTATGCCATTTTGCTTGACAAGTAAATAAATCATGGTTTAAGAATGTTTAGATAATTTTACAGGAAAACATGACAATACGTAGGAATGCCCACTAGCGACTTCATACTACTGTTCAGAGACTAGCGATTTCAAGCGATAAAGTTGCTGCATGTCTGTACGGGGCTTTAGGCAATACAGTAAATATCTTAATGAAAAGGTGCACAACACAAGATTAAGAAGCAGACTTTAAACAATGACACAAGCCCTGATTAGTCTCATTCTTAAAAAAGATAAAGACTCAGATGAATGTAAAATTTATCGTCTAATTTCGCTGATCCAGTTGTAAAAATATTGTCTAAAATCTTAACTAATTGATTAAACAGAGTAATTACATCTCTTATACATATACAGTGGGGTTTATTCGTGGTCGTAGTTCTTCTGATAATATTAGACGTTTTATAAATATTAGGTGGTCAGTAGCAAATGATCAGACCTGGATCGCTTCCATCGCACTTGATGCCAAGAAGGCGTTTGATATGGTGGAGTGGGACTGTCTTATTAAGATTTTGGAAATGTATGGGTTTTGGAACACTTTTATTTGGTGGATAAAGTTACTTTATAAACAACTGCTAGCGTGACAAGGCTGTCCTCTCTCCCCTTTATTGTTCTGTCTTGCCCTAGAACCATTAGAAGCCGTAATAAGAAAAAAGGATGATATTCCTGGTATTGTAGCAGGAGGTGTGGTGCATGAACTTCTACTCTATGCAGATGATATATTATTATTTGTCTCTGACCTTAGAAGATTTATGCCTACCCTCCATAGAATTATTAATTCTTTCTCCAATTTTTCAGGATACAGGGTGAATTGGTGTAAATTGGAAGCTCTTGCTCTGACAGCTACCACAGCTTTCCAACCTGGCGCCTTTCAATGGCCCAAGGCATTAGGTACTTAGGCATTTTATTTACCAGCAAATTTGAGAGATTTAGTTAGTTAATATTGACCCATTAATGAAAAGGTTCTTGTGTGATGTTGAAAGGTGGGCTTCACTACATTTGTCTGTGGCTGGGAAGGTCAATGTTATAAAAATAAATTATATTCCCAAATTCAATTATCAACTGCAGTCTCTCCTTCTAGAAGTTCCTCTTTCTTATTTTAAACAATTTGGTAGAATATCTAAGTCTTTTATTTGGAATGGTACCACTGTTGCATTTCAGTAAGTTAGATATGGAGGTTTAGGCCTCCTCCAACAAATGTTTTATTACTATGCTTTTAATCTTAGACACCTGGCCCATTGGTCTCTTCCACCAGATAGAGACCCTCCCTGGTACAACATTGAACAAGCAGTCCTTGCCCCAATCTCACCATTGAAAATTCTTTATATTAAATTGCATAGAGAAGTAAAACTGCATCCTATTTTTCACACTTACATTCAGTTTGTACAAAGTTTCTCATTTGTTCAATTTTGATACTTACCTAAATGTTTCCTCAAGTATATGGCTGAACCCCAGATCATGTATTAAGAAGTCCTCCTTTTGCTGGAAAGAATGGATGGAGAGGGGTGTTGCTACACTTGGTGACCTTTATGAAAATGAAGCTTTGAGATCATTTGAAAATATAACACAGCATTTTGTGATTTCTAGGTTTAAATTTTCAGGTATTTTCCACTGCGCCATTTACTTTGAACTATTTTTGGTAATTGTACACAGCCCCATAAGGCTGCAGACACTCTCTGTATGGTGCTCACAGCCTTTGGAAAGGGGCATGAAGCGTCAGTGTATTAATCCTTGTTGATTCAGAGTCTTAGTGATGGAGCCTTAACAGCTCTTAAGAGGTTATGGGACAGAGATTTGAATTTGGTATTGGAGGATGGTGAGTGGGAAAGAATTTAAAAACAAAATGTTAAAACTATGTCTAGGGATGCAAGAGTACGCCTTATTCATTTCTACTGGACTCCCTCTAGATTGTTTAGGCTTGGTTTAAAAGACACACCTACCTGCTGGTGATGTCAGCTGGAGTATGGATACACAGTTCATGCTCTGTGGTTCTGCGTTAAGATTCAAGAATTCTGGGTAAGAGTCCAGAATTTTAACTGTGAGTCTCTAGATACTCAAATTTCATTCTGCCCCAGACTATGAATATTGGGTGATGGGGTGGTTATTAAATTATGTGACAAATATACAAAAAGCTGGTGTAATGATTGGCAGACAGATAATTCTTAGAGGATGGAAGTCAAATGGTGCTCCCTCATTTCAAGAATGGTTCACCAAATTGGGGAGGGTGGCGGTATTTAAAAGATGTCATATAAACAGCTTGGCAGATTAGACGTGTATGGTAAGAAATGGGACAAGTACTTGACCTTTCTGGAAGGCTCTCAGTGAGGACCATGTGAAGAGAAACATGATTATGGTCGAAACTGTAAATTGTATTCTTTGTGGAATTATTTCCTCCTCTTTATTTTTTTATTTTTATATTTTTATTTTCTCAAATATATTTTTTTGTTTGTTTGTTTATATGTGTGTGTAACTCAGGCTTTGACCACAGGGATATTTGTTGAGGGACAGGGTTGGGTTGGGGTTTGTGAGGGGGAAAGGGAAATAACTGGGCTTAAAGTTTATTCTGTATATATTTATATTTTGTTTATTCTGTAATATAAGAATCAATAAAAAGTGTTAATAACAAGAAGCAGACTTTATTTGTGACATCATAAACATTCATGTATAAAGCAGGTTGATGTGGGAAATACAGTATGTTTTTATTATAATTCCAAAGAAAAAGTTGTAAATGCTTGACAACATAAGTAAAACACAACAGTAGTTTAAGCTCTACCATTTTGTTCATAAAAGTGTGCTCACTTGCTTTCTGTGTATCCTCAGCTGGTTGCCTTTTCCCGATCATACTCAGCCAATTATTTTAATAAAAATGAACTTATTAATGTGCTATTTTACTGTTACATTTAATTGCATTTTAAACATGAATTAAATACATGATTTATTAATGCACAATTTTATTGTAACATATAATTACATTTTTAAGCATGAATTAAATGAACACATTTAAATATGTCAATTTATTTGTCCATTTATAAACTGGTTTATTTATCCACATTTGTTATTTTCAAATAAATAGATTGATCATTTATTTCTTCACTCTTTTTAATTGGTACTCCACGGCTTTCATACATGAGTGAAGTAGCATATCAAACAACAGAGTGAATGGGCAGTTAAAGAGTATTTGAGTTGATTTGATTCCTTTTGTAGACTAATTAAACAAAAAAATCACGACATGTTCTTGGAAAATGTCTCCACGCGAACGATCGTACAGATGTAGGTACATTTGCACCAGCTCGCTTATTACTCTGCATGCCAGTGTGTTCATTTTGATGGATCTTAACTTAATGAACATGAGTTAGTTGTTGGCCACAAAGTGGGTGGAGCTAGCACAAAGTTTTCCTGAAAGTTTGCACTGGCAGGCTGTTACGGACCACCAAAATGAACTCCAAAACATTTTAGCTTTGACCAGATTATATTCTAAATGACCATTCTTTGATTTTGTATAAAGTGTGCAAGGCAAGGCAGAGATGCCTCTGGCATCTACATGGTATTTGATTTTGGCAGACACTTTTATCCAAAGTGATTTACAGTGCCCTTATTACAGGGACAATCTCCCTGGAGCAACCTGCCTTGCTCAAGGACACAATGGTGGTGGCTGTGGGGATTGAACCAACAACTTTCTGCATTCCGGTTCAGTGCTTTAGTCCACTACACCACCACCAAAGTATGCGACCCTACTTACACTTGCAAACCCAAATCTTTACAATTGCTTTTGTGTATTGCTATCTCATGCCATTGTGGCAGTGTGTGAACAGTTAAAATACTCGTCTTAGTAACAAATTGGAAACTAGTTTGATCCATCCATATGCATTAAGTACCAGATATTTAGATATATATTCCTCAAAACAAAGAGTAACAAATACAGATGTGCTCAAGGAATTTGCAAACTTTGTCACGAGCCAGGATATGTGTTTTTCACAAAACTAATTTATTAAGACATAAACCTTGCAAACTTTGGCAAATCTTGCAAATCTTGTTTTTTCTCATGTGCACATATTAATTCGTAAATGAACACTGAATTAATAATAGGCTATAATACTGTCAATTGTACACAATGTTTGCAAACAATTGTACACTACGGAAAGCAGAAAGGGACAAAAAAATTAAATCACGTTTTAAAGTGCATAATGTTAAACCATAAATCGATAAATGCTTTTATGTATGCCTGATAAAGGTCATGTGACTGAAACGTCACAAACACATTTCTAATCATGTTTTGCAAGCTATAGTAGTGTGCAGGATTTTTTCTTTTTTATCTTGATAAAGTGCATAATGTCACGCAAATCTGACCTTTGAGCATATCTGAGTTTAAGATAAAAGGAAGTGGGACCTTTTAGTTTTAATAATAGTTAAAGATCTACTTTATAAATGACACCCCACATATGTAACATTTAAACTTTTCTTATAAAGTGTATTGTGTTCCGATATTTCATCAGTGAATGACCCCATATGTATCTGCAGAGGTCTGGGCTAAGCCCCGAATATCCAATGACCCTAGAACTGCCCCTGGACTAATTTAGAGCTTTATATAAATAAGAAGCAACATTTTTGTATTAGCCAAGAAACAAATTAAATGATAACAAATTAATAAATCGAATAGAATAAACTGAATTAAATTTACAGTACAAGTTGACAACAATAAATCATTAATTATGTTCTTGTATTACACTGTCAAATGTTTTATACAATTGACATTTTTAAAGTACTTTATTGTGTTTGCTCACAAATAAAAATTAAATACATTTCATAAACTATTTACAGCATAAATTACCATATATTCTTTCATTTAGCATTTGCATATGTATTTGTGCCTTGTACACTACCGGTCAAAAGTTTTGAAACACTTGTCTGAAATGTTTCTCATGATCTTAAAAATCTTTTGATCTGAAGGCGTATGCTTAAATGTTTGAAATTAGTTTTGTAGACAAAAATATAATTGTGCCACCATATTAATTTATTTCATTATAAAACTAAAATTTAATTAAAAAAAAAAGTTTTTGAAATTGATGACTTGGACCAATTAATAAAGAAAAGCAGCCAATAAGTGCCCAACATAGATGGGAACTCCTTCAATACTGTTTAAAAAGCATCCCAGGGTGATACCTCAAGAAGCTGGTTGAGAAAATGTCAAGAGTACATGACTGCAAATTCTAGGCAAAGGGTGACTACTTTGAAGATGCTAAAATATAACACAGTTTTGATTTATTTTGGATTTTGTTTAATCACAACATAATTCCCATAGTTCCATTTATGTTATTCTATAGTTTTGATGACTTTACTATTATTCTAAAATGTGAAAACAAAATTATAATAAAGAATGAGTAAATGTTTCAAAACTTTTGACCGGTAGTGTCTGTGCCATTGGTTTCCAACAACTGAAATAAAAGCAAAAACACTAATGTTGAGTTGCCTTACTTGTCAATTGACTGACGATTTTAAAAAGGCTTTTTTTAGTTAGTGAGAGATGCCCAAAGTGTCAGTAAAGAAAATAGCTAGAACATTTTATTTACCAAAAATTCCTTGTAGCTTAAAAACACAAACAAATATTACTAGAAGCGTAATTATAATTTCTTTACAAGTACAGCTCAGAGTACAAAACCACACCACTTACTGTAAATGGTCATAATATGACAAGCAGTTTTGCAACTCCATTTTCAACAGACTGTCATAAGACAGTAATTTCAATAAATTGTTACAGTATGTATTTACATCGATAGGTCCCAAAATGCTACCAATATACCAATAAACAGTATAAAAGTTATTGTGCATTAATACACAGGTTTATTATCCCTAAGAGTCTAAAACATATAGATACACTTTACTGAATGTCTCACTGAAAATGGCTTCAAGCAGATCATTATATTGTCATTCTGCAGATCATTCTTTGTCACTTCTGTCAGTGTCATAGGAATATATTTTACTTTATACATATTGTACTACAGTAGAATAGAGCATGTTTTACAGTAAGTACCGGTACCTATAAGCCTTTTAACCAATTCATTCTTAATCTAGGAACACTTATAACCACTTGCTGAGTGGGTCAAATATATCAATGAAAATGCATAATGGACAAATATGAAAATTATAATAATGTGTTAAGTGTTACATATCCGAACGGTATGTTTCCTGCCTAATTACTTATTTTATTGTTTGTACACCATGTCATGCACAAAATCTACAGAACAGTCTGAACTTTTTAATGAATGAATGCGACAGTTATATAGTGCTTTTCTCACCACACTCAAAGCGCTTTACATAGTGAAAAGGGGAATCTCCTCAACCACCACCAGTGTGCAGCATCCAACTGGATGATGCGACAGCAGCCAAAGTGTGCCAGTATGCTAACCAAACACTGGCTATTGGTGGAGAGGAGAAAGTAACCTGTCAAGGGAGAGAGTAACCTGTCTGTTACTTTTGTTAACAAATACACAGAAATCTGTAAATAATAATACAAATAATAATAAACTTTTGAAAAGTGAATCTATCCTCCTTTCTATCTTTGTTTATGTCTCAATAGCATCCTGCTGATATGTGGGTCAGTCTCACAAAGGGGTATCCAAGGTCACATTTTATAAAAATAAATAAATATATAAATAAAAAAAATCTTTATTTTGCATAAAGAAGTTTATTATTAGGATCCTTACGTTTTTATTTTTAATTTTTTTTAATTACTTAAATACAGAGTGTTATTCTCATTAATCTTTATTTTCCTAAAAATAATAACACAGTGCTTTAGTAGACTACATTGTCTTTGACTTTATTGTTTTTCTTTAGTTTTTTGGGTGAAATGTTTCCAGGACATTTCTTGACAGTTTTTGTGAGATTAACCCAAATAGTATAAGATCTTTTAAATAAGCTTCTTCACCATCAAAAGAATCATCATTTTCATTTGCCATGTTTGCTTGAGCCATTACAGCCCTGCAGTTCACTCTCCTCCACAGGCGGGGAGCTTCAGAGAGTGTGGCGGCTGTGATGGTACCGCCAACGTTTACAGAGATCCTGCGGACGGAGGACAGGCGGTGTCTAAAATTCTCTCCGGAGAAAAAATACAGCATCGGTATTGGCAGTAGCCAGGCAGAGGGTGATCACCACAGATTTCTGCATATAGTTAACCTCCTCACAAGTGGTATCGTTGCGGCTTTTGAAGTGCAGATGCAGCGTGCGTTGAATATGATAGGGCATAAAACTGACCAAGAAAGCCAACATCACCACAACAATCATTCGACTAGCCTTGTTGTAGCCTTGTAACGCTGTTTGTTTGATACTGGCGTAGCACAGCGAGATTACCAAGAAGGGAATAATGAAACCCACAACCAGGGAAAAGTAATTCAACATGATTAGCTTGTTTATGCTGCCATCCCTTTCTGGTGGTTCAAAATACTTGATTTTGTTAGTCCTTGGATCTTTTTGCTCACCAGTGAGGAGAAAGCGTGAACTGGTGGAGCAAATGAAGACCCAAATGCACAGGCAAACTATCCATGCCTTTTTCTCAGTGGCTAGCCTCAGGTTCTGCACCGGGAACACAATGGCCAGGAAGCGAGTAAAACTCATGGCCATCATAAAGAAAACACTGCAGTAGAGGTTCACGTACAGTGCATAAAAACTCAGCCGGCAGAGAAAGTCACCTAGGTTCCACTGCCATTTGTTGACGTAGTAGAGCACCCGGGGTAATGTACTGACACACAGCAGGTCTGACGCGGCCAAGTTGAGTATGTAGATGTGGAAGGCTGAGGTCTGGCAGTAGGTACGAAGGAACACGTACAGTGCACTGTAACTACATAAAAATCATTACACATCAATAATTGTGCTTTCTGGATTGCTGAATTCACATTTACAGTTGCTCATAAACATTTAACGAGAGAATGGTCTTTCTCACACGAAACTGCAAACATGTTTTATTGATTCAGCTCTGAGGTGATTACTGTAAAACCAGTTTTCATGTAAACACATCAATTCTCACATCATTTCCTTATTTGCATTTGACGAAATAAGTAAATGATGAACTAAAAAAAATAAAAAAATAAAAAATACAAGTAAAGCGTCTTTGTCTTACCGTTATCTGTCCATCTTAAGTCGATCTGTCACAGTAGCAAAAGACGTTTCCTTCCTTTCACATATCTGAGTTTAAACACGAAATCTCAGTATGTGAATGATCCCGTATGCAGCGCCTCCCTACTGCACATTTACATAAAACTGCACTCTCTGAAAGCTGTGAGGCACATTAATAGTAATACAATGAAACATAGAATGCTGCCCCTGCATACACACAGTACAACAGAGATGTGTCATATTTGCCAAACAAACGCAATTCACAGTTGATCTCTCTCATCTTGACTGTAGTCTGCTCTAGTCAACAGAGGACTTTTGCAAATAATTTGAATATCTTCTAAACCAGACTGACATGTTCTACATTTTTACTTTCTTGGCGGAGAGATCCACACACTTCAGAAGCACACAATCAAAAGCATGTTTCTTTCTTTCTTTCTTCATTTCTTTCTTTCTCTCAAACATCTTCAAGATGTTTAAAACCATTTAATTAAAAAGGCTTATGCTTAATTGCTTGAAATTATTTTATCAGGAAAATACAGGCTAAATTGTGTGTACATTAATTTATTAACGAAACAATTTTGTTATTATTATGATCCTTTTTTTAAATGGATAAGATGGAGTAGATGATGAAGGAAAAGCAGTCAACAAGTGTCCAGCATGCATAGGAACGACTTCAATACTGTTTAAAAGCAATCCAGATGCACCTCATAAAATTGGAAAAAAGTCATGATAAAGAATGATTATATGCAGGGTTGGGGAGTAATGGAATACATGTAACGGGATTACGTATTTAAAATACAAAATATAAGTAACTGTAGTCCAATACAGTTACAATTTAAATAATTGATAATTAGAATACAGTTACATTCAAAAAGTATTTTGATTACTGAAGAGATTACTTTGCATTTTATTGTCATTTATTTCATTTAATATTTAGTCCTTTCGGATGGAAAACATTTATACATATAAATGATGCGATCAAAAGTGCATTTGAACAGCGGTGGAACACTTTCTTATGATGTGTTACATTCATACCAGCAGACAGAGAAGTAAGTTTGACGTAAGTTTGGAGCAGAAGAAATAATAATAAACCTTGTGTAAATTGTCAGCTTTATGCTACACTAAAATGCTATTTCTAGCCATTTTGCATGCACATGCTACCAGGCACAATCATATTTTTTAATCAAGAAAATTCACGTTAGATCATAATTTCTTTTTTTCTAGTAAGACCTTTGATATTAGAGCAAAAACCATATTCTTGATAATAATTTTGTAATATTGTTTGCCTGTAAAAATATCAAAAAATCCTTAAAACAAGATCAATTTGATTTATCTTGTTTTAGAAACAACACTGCATAAGATATTTAGGTTTTTCAGAGAATGTATTTTTAACATGTGTATTTTTTTCTTACTGTACTGGCAGATTTTTTATAATCAAAACAAGTGAAAAATTAACAGTTACTGTTACAGAACATTTTTGACCATTTCAGACAAAGTGGGTTGTTATGTGATGTTTTAGAAGACATTTTTCCCCTAATTTTTCTGCAGGTTGCCTGTGTTGTTCCATCTTTTGATCCTTTAATCGTCTAATAAATACACTCACATATTTCTCAGTTACTGCGCATGTGCTCGCAACATTAACCCTTCATTGGCCTGAACACTGAAATATGTCTGCATTACTGATCAACCTGGTAATCTCCTTTTCAATCTCGTTTGAAACATTGTCAAACTGCTGGGAGAGCCGCTGGGGAAGTGGCTGGAAAAGTTGGGTCTGTGGGGAGTGTTGGTGGCAGCAGCTGTGGAGAGCGACGTGTCAGTAATGGCAACTGGGGAGATGACTGGGTTGGCGGCTGCAGGGGACAGGACTGGAAATGATGCCAGGGTTCTGGGGAGAGCTGGAGTGACTGGCGCCTCAGAGAGAACTACAGTGGAGACAGGAGCCTCAGAGAGAGCTACAGCGGTGCCTAGGATGAGGCTGCAGCTTAGGTGCCTTAGGAGAAACAGTAGTGGTGGGCACCTCCAGGACTGGCGACTGGGAGGAAGCTGTAATGGAGTCAAAACTAGAGTGACCAGAGGTCCCGGTTTACTTAGGACAGTCCCAGTTTTAAGAGGTGTGTCCTGGTGTCCCGACAATTCTCTAAAAAAATGTATTATGTCCTGGTTTCAGTTGGTAGGCTGACAGATTTTTTTCCTTCTTAAATTAAATATCCTCATTGTCCTTTTCACTGTTGACTCTGGTATCATTTGCAGAGATGAGAATCAATTTTGTTTCGTTGTACGCTGATTTGATGATACTTTCATTCTAGTCTTTCAGCAAATCAGCTGAAATGTGTCTGGTTACCATGGCAATGACGTTGTGCACTTGGAGCTCGTGCCCTTTGTCATCCTGTCAGTCAGCGCAAGTTAGAAATGGCAAATGGAAAAGCCCAAATGTTTTCAATAATGCGGTGAAAGAACCCGACCATTTCTTTGTGCAACATGTGTTTAATGTAAGCAAGGTGTTTTTTTGTCACTGTGAATGTTCATTTTCCCCACGAGCACAGAGATAAATCAGTAATGTGACATCCAGACAGTACAAGCCCTGAAATGTTGAGATGTGGGGATTGTTACTTGAATTTTACAATGTTGAGAATTTTGTATTAAAATGTGCACCTGAATTTACAAGTAATTTCATAATTACACATGCAATATGGCATAATATAGATAGAATAGGCTACATGGAATTTGTACTTTAAAAAAAAGCTAAAATGAGGTTAAATTGTGAAAAACAAAATATAAAATAAAATATAAATGTTAACAAACTATATATAGAGTTAAGGGCGGAAGTTTGCATACCCCTTTTGTTTTATAAGTTTTCACACCCTTTTCAGAATTTATAGAAACATAAGAGATAAAAGATTTTTTTTTTTTAATGTAGTACTGCCCTTCAAAAGCTACATAATACAAAATATTCTCCAATATACACAAATCTTCCTGTTCAAATGTTTGCATCCCCTTGGCTCTTCTTGTGCTGCCTTCTTGAGCATCAATGAATGTTTGCACCTTTTGTAATAGTTGTGTACAAGTCCATCAATTGTCCTAAGTGTCAAAAGCTGGATGTCAATATCATATAGCCATGGTAGGGAAGAACTCAAATGTGCAGAAGCCACTGGGAAACCAAAGAATGTACAGTAGTTAAGGAATTTTTCTTAAGAAAAGTGGGCAGCTTCACTGCTCAGGACAAAGCAGGGACTCATGAACAATAATAACACAAACAGTAATTGATCATCGAGAAAGCAACACACCATATTAAGAACCAAGGGAATGTAAACTTTTAAACAGGATCATTTATGTAAATTCATTTACTATTTTGTCTTGTGGAATATACAGTATGTGAGTATCTGTTATGTCAAATAGCTTCTTCAGGGCAGGACTATATAAAAACAAAATGCAAATTTTATGATCCCTCTTATTTTTTATTTTTTTAACTTCTGAATGACTTATTCTCAGTGATTAAGTTATTAAGACATCAAAAGATTAAAACCTGTACAGGTAGGATGTGTTGGATAATATAAAAAGACTAAGCTGTGTATTGTCCAACACATACTACCTCTTCTGCCATTACATTACCTTGCACTGTACATAACCGATTTGTATTTAGATTTGCACTACATATGTGTATGTGTGTGTGTATGTATGTATGTATGTATATGTATGTATATATATATATTCATATATGTGTATATATGTGTATATGTATGTATATGTATACAGTATGTATGTGTGTATGTGTGTGTGTATGTATGTATGTGTATATGAGAGGGGCTAAACAGAGAAAGGTAATAGAAGCACAGGTAGAAAGCCCAAAGCATCTGGCAAGTGCTGAGGCAGCTTCTTGCTATGGGCTGCTCTGGGATAAGGAAGATAGAAATGTAAAAAGCAGAGGTGGCTAAAATAGAGATAATTAGGACTGTCCTGTTTAAGGCAATGCTACATGAGATGAGGAACAACTTGTTGGATGAGGAACATCTTGGGTGTTGTGTAGAGAGCCATGGAAGTGTGGCGTGGCGTGCTGCGGGTAAGTGGGGACAAATGCTTGAAGAATCGTTGCTGGAGTGAGGGAAACATCCGCTTGTATATCCTTGGGATATGATTGGCAGGCCTAAACAAACAAGCTCCTCCTGAACTAATGTTTGGAACTTCTTTTATAGTTGAATTGTTTACGGTAAATAGTAATATATACAACAAAATCAAGTCAACAAGACATACACTATATTGCCAAAAGTATTCGCTCACCCATCCAAATAATTGAATTCAGGTGTTCCAATCACTTCCATGGCCACAGGTGTATAAAATGAAGTACCTAGGCATGCAGACTGCTTCTACAATGGATGGGCCACTCTCAGGAGCTCAGTGAATTCCAGCGTGGTACTGTGATAGGATGTCACCTGTGCAACAAGTCCAGTCGTGAAACTTCCTCACTACTAAATATTCCACAGTCAACTGTCAGTGGTATTATAACAAAGTGGAAGCGATTGGGAATGACAGCAACTCAGCCACAAAGTGGTAGGCCACGTAAAATGGTCAGCGGATGCTGAGGCGCATAGTGCGCAGAGGTCGCCAACTTTCTGCAGAGTCAATCGCTACAGACCTCCAAAGTTCATGTGGCCTTCAGATTAGCTCAAGAACAGTGCGTAGAGAGCTTCATGGAAAGAGTTTCCATGGCCGAGCAGCTGCATCCAAGCCATACATCACCAAGTGCAATGCAAAGCGTCGGATGCAGTGGTGTAAAGCATGCCGCCACTGGACTCTAGAGCAGTGGAGACGCGTTCTCTGGAGTGACGAATCATGCTTCTCCGTCTGGCAATCTGATGGACGAGTCTGGGTTTGGCAGTTGCCAGGAGAACGGTACTTGTCTGATTGCATTGTGCCAACTGGGAAGTTTGGTGGAGAGGAGATTATGGTGTGGGGTTGTTTTTCAGGAGCTGGGCTTGGCCCCTTAGTTCCAGTGAAAGGAACTCTGAATGCTTCAGCATACTAAGAGATTTTGGACAATTCCATGCTCCCAACTTTGTGGGAACAGTTTGGGGATGGCCCCTTCCTGTTCCAACATGACTGCGCACCAGTGCACAAAGCAAGGTCCATAAAGACATGGATGAGCGAGTCTGGTGTGGAAGAACTTGACTGGCCTGCACAGAGTCCTGACCTCAACCCGATAGAGCACCTTTGGGATGAATTAGAGCGAAGACTGCGAGCCAGGCCTTCTCATCCAACATCAGTGTCTGACCTCACAAATGCGCTTCTGGAAGAATGGTCAAAAATTCCCATAAACACACTCCTAAACCTTGTGGAAAGCCTTCCCAGAGGAGTTGAAGCTGTTATAGCTGCAAAGGGTGGGCCGACATCATATTAAACCCTATGGATTAAGAATGGGATGTCACTTAAGTTCATATGCGTCTAAAGGCAGATGAGCGAATACTTTTGGCAATATAGTGTAGTTATATACATCCAGACTTGCATAGATTGTAACCATATATCAAAATACTCTTTTGGACCAAAGATACACTTTTTTAATATAAAAAGTCCATCCTACATTCCCTCTGTAAAGGCATACACTGATTCCCTCCTCTGCAGGGATGCCTAATGTGTTCAATCACAAAAAAAGTTCAGAATCAGATCAGAAACAGAATGATTCGCCTCCCTAAAATGACGTGCAATAGGACATTTCTGGTTATTTCTTCTTATTGCACTCATGTTTTCAATAATACCTGCTCACATGAACACGTATTATTGAATGGAGGAAATGTAGATGGATTTTTTATTTAAACCCTTTGGATCCTCTGGAAATGAATGAAGATTTTTCTTTGAACTGTATTCTTTAATTAAAACTCTGTGATTTATAAAGCTTTTCCTTAAAAGGTGCATTCAGTAACTTTTTATTCGTGTCATCTTGGACTTACAGTAACACCTAGTGGTGTGGATGCAGCATCATTCAAAATCAATTGTTTTCAGGTACAGATGCCATTGTAGAAATCCACTATTCACAATCAGCCATGATTAATTTAATCCAAGAGTGAAAGTGTCCAATAACAAGACGGTTATTGAGATTAAGCGAGTAGTATTCAGCTGGTTATGTGATTCTAAAATGGCAGCCCCCATAAGGGCACCCCTCCCCAATGTACAATAAAACAGCTTTTATGAGGTTACTGATATGACTAGAGTCCTCATCTCATGTGAGTGGTCATGATTTTACAGTATACATATGTTTCAAAATTACAATTCATTTCTTTAGGAGTAAAACTTTTTTAATAAGGAAGAATTACTAAGTGTACCTTTAACTGTTCTTACTTACTGAATCTTTGTACATAGATTTGTCCACAAGGACTGTTGTTGTGTATAAACTGGAGTATTTATGTTCCAGAAGTGTATTTATGTTCATAACTACATCTTGTTGTCTTTTAACTTTGTTGTATAATATTAGAAAATGTACAGTAAATGCTTGTTAAAATGTGTTTTGCTTAGGTGTCCAGCACTGATGAAGGGGTAAAATGTTTTGCTATTACTCTTCGCACTTTTTGCACATATTTTGATCTGTTGGGGCTGCTGTATAAATACAGTAAATACGTGTGAGATATTTTTTTCTATCTTTGAGTACAAACTAATTTTTTTATTATTTACTTTGGATTATTCAATTTTTTAGTCTACGCACCTGGACATTTGGGATATATTTTTGAAGCTTGGACTGGTGTTCGGCACTGTTTAGTAAGGGATAATGTACAGTCAGCCGGTTGTTTCGCACAATAAATCTTGACAGTGTCATCTGGACCCCGATGCGAAGCGGTATCACCCTGAAGGGCTTTATTTTGCGATAACAACTGGCTGACTGTATATTATCCCATTTATTACATGGCTACTAACCAAGTAAGTAAATACATAGACATTAAATATTGATTTGCATTGAAATTATGTAATTTGAGAAGAAAGAAATTGCTGAACAGCTAGAATCAACCTCCGGTTTGCGTTGGAGTTCTGTTGGTGTCTATTTTGTGAAAATGACCATTTGACTCCTCAATATTCAACCTATTACAAGACTACTTGCCAAATAAACAAATAAATGGACATGAAATATTGATTTGCTCTGAAATTATGTAATTATTAGGGAACAAATAAATTGCTGAACAGCTGAAATCCACCTCCAGTTTGCGTCTGAGTTCTTTTGGTATTTACTATGTAAAAATGACTGATTCCTCAGTATTCAGCCTATTACAAGACTTATTGCCAAATAAATAAATAAATTTACATTTATGCATTTGGCAGATGCTTTTATCCAAAGCGACTTACAGTGCCCTGATTACAGGGACAATCCCCCTGGAGCAACCTGGAGTTAAGTGCCTTGCTCAAGGACACAATGGTGGTGGCTGTGGGGATTGAACCAACAACCTTCTGCTTATCAGTTCAGTGTTTTAGTCCACTACAACACCACCACTCCACTAAATGCACATGAAACATTGATTTGAGTTTAAATTATTTTATTAGCTTACTTGTAGAGATCGCACAGTGAGCCTAGAAGCAGGACAGATGGCTTACAGAACCCGGATGAACGGTCTGATACGTCCCTGGATATGTGGTTGCTACAGAGCAATATCTTACGCTGGATGGTGATATTGACCAATCAGAATCGAGTATTCCAGAGAGTCATGTAATAATTCTTGTTAATATTTCTTTTTATGGTTATGCCTATTTACGATGCCTATTTATTATTTTAAGTTGAATAGATTTGTTCATAATAGATAAAGGTAACAGTGGATGACACCTCATTGTTGTGTTATGTTATTTATTTTTTAGGTATGGGGTGCTGAGGTGGGGTCTCGCTTAGGGTGCCAAATGAGGCAGGACAGCCTCTGATTGATATACTCAGCTGGGTCTATTTTGTTCAATCCAGATTGTAATGTGAGGCTGGGAAACAGAAGTACAAAATGCAGTGAGTTCGGACAAGAACTAGCTTATTGTATACAGCACACAATAAGGTGAGAAATACTGAAAAAACCCGACAGGACTGTAGGCAGGAGGCTGAAACCACACAAGATAATCTAAGAAAAACACTAGGGAAACCAACAGAAAATATATGGCGATGAAGACACAATGGACAGGTGCAGCTAATCAGCTAAACAAGAACAAGAAGAAAAGGAGTGACAAGATGAAACAAGTGGGTGGGGCAAAGAGAGTACATAGCCAACACAAACACTCCATGTGCTCAACACAAACAAACTGCACAGAAAAGGCAGGACTCTCACTGCAGGATCCTGATGTGACAATGTGAATAATAAAAGGATTGTCTTTTTCACTTTGTATGATTTAATTTGCACCACAAAAAATTTAGAGTTCTGGCAAACTTGCCACAGATTTGCCACTGGTTATTTTTACAAGCTTGTGATTCACAGCAGTTGTTTGCTGGAAGTTTGCTGCTCTTCACCTGCAGGTTCACTTGGTTCACCAAGTGAACCTGCAGCAAACTTTAGCCAACAATGGACAATTTGCCGCAAATTTGCTGCAAACCTTAAATGCATGTGAAAATGATCAGTGGTGAATTTGCGGCAAATTTGCAATGAACTTGCAAGGGCATCTATGCTCATCAAGCATGTGTAGCCAAGTGGAGAAATTTCATGTAATTCAGTCTCAGCCTCAGACGGCACACCCAGTCTGTGTACCAACCATCTGACACTTACGGCACACAAAATTGGAAATGCTTTCTCAGTCCAGTCAGA
The DNA here is from genome assembly GCF_019703515.2 of Myxocyprinus asiaticus. Lineage (NCBI taxonomy): Eukaryota > Metazoa > Chordata > Actinopteri > Cypriniformes > Catostomidae > Myxocyprinus > Myxocyprinus asiaticus. The sequence continues at coordinate 2,002,063 of NC_059370.1, read as the reverse complement.
CCAAATCTGATTGGCTGACTTCGAGCTCCGGGTGGAAACACGAGTCGAGTTCACAAGGTTCTGTGTTGATACAATGAGCACTTTTGAGGTCTAAATAATCACAGAATTTGCCCATGTTTGCCAGGTTAGTCACTGGCAATCAACTGGTTTGAGGCACGTAGCAGAAAGTAAAGTGAATATCCATGAGCAGAGCTGTATATTCTGCTTTGCTCACCCTTAAACATCACATGTCAGTTAGGCTTTTCCTGCCTAAGTGGTTGGTTCTTTGCCAGTGTTAGCTGCGATAGACCCCAGACCTTTGCTGTTTAAGTCAAAGACTGAAAACAGACTTTGTGCAGTAGAGCTCCAAGTTTTGTTCATCGGTTGAGAATCGTTGGGTAAATATCAAATTTAACACAAGATGCTTATAAATTGCTTTAAATATGTGTTCAGAAGAGTTGTATGTTAAAATTGAGTGTTTGTTATGGGTTATTTTTGAAGGATGCATATGGATTGCATGTGTGAAGTTTGACCATGTTCTGTGCACACATGTAAGAACTGGGTATGTAAATTTGGTATAAATCATATCTTATTTAAGGATGTATAGCCCAGAGTGTTTTCCAGTTTAGTAAATAAGTGTAATATGTAACATGTGTAATGATAATTATATTGTTTAAACTGCAATACATGTCCTTAAAGCTTGGTTAAAATAAGTAAAATGCTCTGAGAGTTTAAGCATGTGTTAAATGCATAAGAAGCTTTGAGTGATTTGAGCAAGAGCTTGAGTGCATAAAATGCTGTGAATGATAAAAGATGATGTATGCTTAAGCATATGGGTAGGCTAATGCTCTGTTTCTGTTTGTATTTTCTTTTGACATTAGCCTCTACTGTATTTCAGTTGTTGTGTTTCATTGTACCTTATTTCATTTCCGTGTTTCATTTTTGTATTTTCTTTATTCTTGGCCCCATCAACAGCTGTTGTTTTTTTCTTTTTTTAAAAATAAAAAACGGCCATCAGATAAACCCCAAAATATTATTTTTTTTTGTATCTGTGTGGTTTTTTACAGCCCACCAACTACATTTTTGTACCAGGAGTGGGGTGACTGTGATCTGAATGTTGGGAGCCTATAGATCAGTTTTTTTTTTTTTTTGCATGTTCATCTTAAAATATGGTAGAGGCTTCACTTCATAGGTGCCTGTGGAACACAGAGTGGAGGCTGTCTTCAGTGTTACAGTGGTCCAGTGAACAGACATCAGCCAAAGGTGACATGGCAAAGTGACGAGAATGCTAGATAAGAGAGAGAGAGAGCACCTGATTTCCGATGATTGCATGGGGGTACTGTTTGATGAGACACCTAACCAGTGACTGTCTGCAAGAGAAAATATAAGTATATTATACAGACATTCAGCAACATATCCTTTGGTTTCAACATTATGGACTGATTAAGAGACTTTTTGTTTTGTTGTTTCAGCAACATAGCCTTTGGTTTCAACGTTATGGACTGATTAAGAGACTTTTTGTTTTGCCCACAAGTGAACTGACACTGTTTTTTATTGAGTTGAACTCAAATAATTTGAACATTTCAAAATGTCACAATCTGATGATGATAGTCCAGTATTACAAAACACTGATGATGAACATGATGCAGATAGAAGTATGCATGATGTTCAGGGACAGATTCAAGAACTCAACAGAAAGCATGACGAGACCAAGGAGCTTGAGGTGGACTTCAGGAGAAAAGACAGAGAACACAGCACCATCACCATCAGTGGAGCACCGGTGGAGAGAGTCAGCAGCTTCAAGTTCCTCAGTGTCCACATCACTGAGGAACTCACATGGTCCGTCCACACTGAGGCCATTGTGTAGAAGGCTCAGCAGTGCCTCTTCTTCCTGAGATGGCTGAGGAAGTTTGGAATGAACCACCACATCCTCAAATGGTTCTACACCAGCACTGTAGAGAGCATCCTGACTGGTTGCATCACTGCCTGGTACGGAAACAGCACCGCCCTCAACTGCAAAGCCCTGCAAAGGGTGATGCGAACTGCCAGACACATCATCGAAGGTTAGCTTCCCTCCCTCCAGCACATCTATACCAGGCGGTGTGTGAAAAAGCTCGGAGGATCATCAGAGACTCCAGCCACCTGAGCCATGGGCTGCTCTCACTGCTACCATCAGGCAGGCTGTATCTGATGTAAAAATCACGCCAAAATCAAACAAAGGGAGTCCAAAAAAGACTACAAATCCCATGAAGCCTTGCTCACTAAAGGATCGAACTCTCAACTCCTATTGGATGAGGCACACAACAGAACGTCCCTCAAACATGACATCATCAGGAGTTGAAATACCTCTAAAATGCTTTCGGGATTTGCTTCCAGCAACTTTGCTTGCAGTGTGTGGCGCAGTTCATCGCTGCTCTCATGTGCAACCTCGTGGCACAAGGAAGTAACGTCCGACTTGAAACTGTGGCCATACAATCTCCATCTCGCTGGACGAGTTGAGATTACTCTGTGTTCAACCAAACACTCTGACGGATCCGAAGGAGACCGCCGAGCAGTTCGCATCTTCATCCGTTTGCCTACAGAAGTGAAGAGATTAAAGATTTCTCTTCCATCTTCAATCAAGTCGACATTTCTGAGTTCTCCGCCAGCCCACCGAGAATCAACAGCCATACCGCCCGCCGACAGAGCGAGGAAACGGCCTCCCGTCATCACCCGAGCCTCAAGGAACCGGGTCAGAGTTAAAGGACAGAGTAAAACACATTCTACCTTTGTCCTCATGTGATTCAAGTAAGAGGTTTACATCTGGGCAGAGATAGAATATTATAGTGTGTTATTCTTGTGTTTCAAGGTTTTTTTTTTGCTTGTACAGTTTACGGACCGCCATGTCCGCTCATTATTAATACTCAGGGTATTAATTATCAGGAATTTGTTTTGCTGTATTGTGGTCCAACCAAATTGGATTGTTGTGCACTTTCGCCATCGCGGGTGAGACAGTAACTGAGTTCATCCATTAAAGAGTCAAATAACGCGGGACTTTTACGAGCCGTCCACCGTGTCTCTGAGTGATAAACTAACAGCTGCTTTATCTCCCACTATCGCGAAATCGGCTTTAGGGCTGTCACTTAATTCTCTCTCTCTCTCTCTCTCTCGTACTAACCACACACCCACACACACACACACACACACACACACACCCCTTATGTGTTATAGAATTATTTTTATTTCCATATCTAATCATATCACTGTTTAGTTTGTAGTTGTAAGTCGGAAGTTTATTGACTGCATTGTTTTAATTAGTAATTGATATTACTGCATAAATAAACTTTGTTTATATTACAAAGAGAAGTGTTTTGGTTTGTTTTGCATAGGCCTGTGTCATGCTGACGGGATGTCAGTGCTCGGATTCAAACCTTCATTCATTGTTTTTTTTCCCGAAAATCGATATTCTTCGGATGTCGATTTTCCTAAAAAAACAATCTAATATTGAGACTGTTTTACTATTTGGTTATTAGTCGCTGATTTCAGGGTGGTGCCCCGTCAATGTTAATCCTTATTAATATTCTATTGATTTTTGATAATTGATAATTATCTTTGATGATTGTTGATTTAAAGGATTAAAAAAAGCTAACATTGATTCTCATCAATGTTCTATTGATTTGAATAATTAATAATTATCTTTGATAATTATTAATTATTGCTAATAACCAAACTTGCTCCTAAACGTAGCACACTACATTTACTTTAGCCCCATATGAGGTTTTAATGAGTTAGATTCAATTGATTCATTTAAATATTAATTAATAACTACAGAAATAATTATTAATTATTTCTGATAGTAACAATGATCTAAACAACCAGTAAAGCCCTACACTGGCAACTGACTATCAACCGGGGGGGGGGAATACAGTGTATTTTTATTGTATACAGGCTTCTTATTTTGTGTATACTGTATATTGTATATTATTCGGTGTATATTGTATATTGTGTGTTGTAACAAGATGTGTAAACTGTGTTATGTGTAAATCAGATGTTTATTGTAATTGTAATACTGCTATGTTGCTTGGACCTGCACCCAAGACGTTCACCCACTGTTGCACTTGTGTATATGGTTGAGTGACAATAAAGGGATTTGATTTGATTTTGATTTGACTATGGCAGCTATCGCCAATTTGAGTAGAGAGCCTACCAGATCTTATGTTTATGTGTCAAGAGAATGTCACATTCAACCATTTAGTGGTGATTTCAGCAAAGATGGGAGACATGTTGATGCATTTATTGAAGAAGTAAAGAGGGTGTTACATGGTAGAAATCAGTCCACAGAAGACCAGTTAGACCTCATACTCTCCCTCCTAAATGGTGCAGTCTTAGAAGTCAGATTACAGATGGGAAATGAACCAAAGTGACCATGTGACCTCTTTGTGTACCTGAGATGCTTTTCGAGAAAAGCACCGTGTGTCTCAGTTATTACAAAGCCATAAACAAATGGAAGGCGAGGATGTTCATACTTACTCTAATGCTTTGTCACAAATTCTGAGTTCTATCCTGAAGTAGTCATCAATATCAAATGTGAATTTGGCAATCCGAGATCAATTCATTGAGGGGATTAGGGACACAGGCCTTAGAAGGGAGCTTTGTAAGTTTGTGAGAGACAAGCCACAGTCAACACTTTTTGAAGTGCGAGATGAAGCTCTTATGTGGTCTCTAGAAGATTCTAAATCTTGTGTCACAAAATTAGACAGAAGAAGCTCAGTGTGCTGCTGTTGGTATACTTGAGAAAAACCCTGCTACTCTTGAAGAAGATTTAAAAATTGTAGCAGAGCAATTGTAGCAAAGTCAGAACCTGTGGCTCATTGTAAACTATGAATATCGGGGTCATGCCTTATGGCCTGACAAATGCCCCCTCTGTGTTTCATAACTTTATAAACGAGGTGTTCCAGGATTATCTCCACCGATTCATCATCGTCTACATCAACGACATCCTCATCTACTCCCGGAATGAGACCAACCAACGTTAGCACATAGCATCCGTACTGGAGAAGCTTAGAGAACACCAGCTATTCCTGAAACTAGAGAAATGTGAGTTTCATCAATTATCAACCCAGTTCCTCGGATACATCATCAGTCCTAGAGGGGTGGAAATGGTCCAGAGGAAGGTAAGTGCAGTTCACTCCTGGCCCGAACCCACCGCCATAAAGGAGCTTCAAAGATTCTTAGGTTTTGCCAATTTCTATTCAATTTCAAATTCAATTTCTATATAGTTTTTATGTCTGCTCCACTAACCTCTCTGCTCAAGTCTACGCCCAAGATGCAACCAAGATTTACAGATGATGGCCAGCCAATATGTTTCCTGTGTAATGGTGTAGGACATAAAGCTAAGAGGTATGTGAATAAAAACAAACAGACTGTCACAGAGAATGCTAAATCATCAGTGCAACTTGCACCCACACTTGCTGTGAACCAGGCAGTGCGAGGGCAGTCCGTAGACTCAAGTGTGCTGTGGGGAAATGTCCTGCCGCTAATCTAAAGATTAGTGGGGTAATGACCTTCTTGTTTACATGATACAGGAAGCCAAGTCAGTACTATTTCTGAGAGTTAAATCAGAGAGCACCTGTCTGGGGAGAATGAAGATATGCTGTCCACAGCCAGTTGACTGAAGATTACTGTCAGTGAGCTGGGGAAAACAGGATGCAAGAGCAGAGGAGATAAATGTCAGTCTTTTATTAAACAGAAAAAGCGCTCAGTAGCAGCTCGGTTGAGCTCAAATAATAAAGCCAGGAGGGTGAGGAGAGTGTGTTCATCAGCAGGTGTTGTAGTGGACATCTGGAAAGATCCGCTGAAGATAGGTGTGTTGCGAAGCAATGCTCAAGACACAAGTTCCCCGACACGCGGGTAGATAATCCAAGGAATCCTCCTCGGGAGTGACCAACAGGGCAATGGTGATCTGTGGGGTAAACACCACCTCGAGAACAGTGCAACCAACTCCACACTAAACAGGAGACAAACATGATGTGGTACAGCAAGAAATAAACCAGCAAACAAACAGGGGGAAACACACAGGATAAAATAGGGCGTGCAATCAGAGGAAGACAGGTGGAGCATGTGAGAAACCCATTACTGTAATCAACGCCTCCCTGGGAGCGTTGGAATGAAAAACAGGTTTAATTTTGGACAAGTGAAAGACGGGATGAAACCAAAGCTACACTGGAAGGGTGACAACCTCGTAGACGACGGCAACGAGTTGAGAGCATACTCAAACCAAACTAAATTCTTGCTCCAAGAAGAAGGGTTTCGGGATGCCATACACAGCAGGTTGTTGGTTAGCTCACTCCGCCTGCCTGTTAGTCTGGGGATGAAACCTAGAAGACAAACTTACTGTAGCCCCTAGCTGTCGGCAGAACTCTGCCCAAAAACTTGACACAAAATGGGGTCCTCTGTCAGAAACCACGTCCACCAGGAGACCATGAATACAGAAGACATGATTAATGACCACTACCGCTGTCTCCCTCACTGAGGGTAATTTGGGGAGGGGAATAAAATGAGCCACCTTCAAGAACCGGTCCACTACAGTCAAAATTACTGTGTTGCCATGGGAGTGGGAGGGAGACCAGTAACAATGTTCATGGCTATGTGCGACCAGAGTCTCAAAGGGACTGACAGCGGTTGGAGGAGCCTGGCCGGGGGACTACAGGAGGTCTTACTAGCCGCACAAATGGGATACGCAGCGACTAACTGACGAACGTTCCACAAAAGCGATGGCCACCAAAAACGCTGTCTAATGAGCGTTTCAGTATGAGCCAAGACAGGCGACATTGGACGAATGAACCCACTGAAGGACATGCATCCTGGGGACAGAGGCCCCCAGTTTGTGTCATGTTTTTGGGCAGAGTTGTGCCAACAGCTGTGGGCTACAGTAAGTTTGTCCTCTGGGTTTCATCCCCAGACTAATGGGCAGGCGGAGGGAGCTAACCAACAACTGGAGAAGACCCTGTGATGTATGGCCTCCCGAAACCCTTCTTGGAGTCAGAATTTAGTTTGGGTCAAGTATGCTCACAACTCGTTGCCGTTGTCATCTACGGTGTTGTCACCCTTCCGGTGTAGCCTTGTAGGATGCACAGCACGCATGATGGTTGTCCCAAACAGCCATTCCCCATTCTCCAACCTTACCGGAAAGAAGCATGATTACCCAGGCAACCTTCATGGTGTCAGATGTGAAGGTAGAGGGCTGCATTGAGAAGAACAAAGAGCAACGAGAGAGAAATGCCCTGACAGATCCCTCTCCCGCGAATTTGTACATCTGACCTGCTCGCAGAGGTGTGGGAAACAGTTGACAGGGAGGTGGTAAATCCTGCACCGGAGTGGGATCATGAGGGAGGCGAAGTTGCTGGACCAGCGCCATAAGCTCCGCGAGCTGTGATGCCATCATCTCCATGGCGCGGTTCGACGCGGATATATGGTCCTGGTGTCGGGCAAGTAGAGCCCCTTGCTAGGCCAGAGCAGAATGAATAGCGCTTTCCTCCGCTGGGTCCATAACTGGCTGGTTTATTCTGTCAGTGAGTTTGGGAAAACAGGACCCAAGAGCAGAGGAGATAAATGTCAGTCTTTTATTAAACACAAAAAGCACTCAGCGCCAGCTCAGTTGAGCTCAAATAATAAAGCCAGGAGGGAGAAGAGAGTGTGTATATCAGTAGGTGTTGTAGTGGAAGTCCGGAAAGATCTGCTGAAGATAGGTAGATGCGAAGCAATGCTCAAGACACAAGTTGCCCAACACGCCGGTAGATAATCCAAGGAATCCTCTTTGGAAGCGACCAACAGGGCAATGGCGATCTGTTCCCATGGAAACGCCGATTACGCTCACCAGCTTCACCTGTGAAACATGAGGGAGAGAGAACAAACAAACAACAGAATGAACCGGCAAATGACAATAACAGCTGCCAATGGTTTAGACATACCTTACCTCCCTTATCTTGAGTTAGAGGTTGAAACTATGGGTATTGCCCTACCAGAATGTGGTTTTCTAGTAGTCAGAGACTCACAAAACTCTTCTGCTGTACCAGCTCTCATTGGCATGAACATCATAAGCAGGTGTAGACAACTGGTTCATGTAGAATTTGATACTACCCTTGGTGGAGAGTTGCAGTCTGACTAGAGGGAGGCATTTCAACAGATGCAGAGTACCAGCAGTCTAGAGAAGCGAAGCGTAATCTGAGTAGCTGGAAAAGACATGGTACACATACCTGCTTCATCAGTTACAACGGAAATGATCAAGGGAGCAAAGAGTATGTTAAATGATGGTTCACAGGACTTCCTGTTAGAACCAGCGAACACACCTTTACCTGGCGGTCTGATTGTTGTTCCCTCTCCTGTGTCTTCAGAGAAACTGCTGGTTCCTGTAGGTTGTGAATCTCTCCAGAAGATATGTGGTAACAGGCCAGAACCAGACTTGCAACTTTGTCTCATGTCAAGTCAAGTCAAGTCATTGTTATTTGTATAGCGCTTTTCACAACACACATCATTTCAAAGCAGCTTTACAGAAAATCATGCATTAACAGAAAGATGAAACTGTAATATCTATTAGGGCTGCACAATTAATCGTATTTTTATTGCGATCATGATTTCTGCCTCTCACAGTTAATTAAGCATAATCGTCTGCTATATTAGTGAGCTAGCAAACAGAAGGTGTCAGCCAGGTAAATTTGCAAATTGTTGATCATTTTCATTATAGGCTGTGTCTATGGATGATAGACCAATCACAAGCTCTTTCCTAGTCTGTTTTCACCTCACCTGACCAATCACGCTCTCTTCAGAAGTTCGCTACTGACCAATCACTGTTTCTTTTTTGAGCACGTACTGAAATACAGAACTGCATTGCAGATGTTTACGAGTCTCGTATGTGCGGCACACGAGGATAATGATACGGCGTTCTGTGCTCGATGCACATGAAATAAATTCCATCTCGTGATTTGATAATGTATGTTTTATACAGAACAGCTGTGCTCTGTATTCAGTTTGTGCCCGTCATTGCGTCAGTATTGTGCGCTGACCGATTTATTTTAAAGTGCTACACATTTACCTCAGTTGCACATTTGCCTGATTCCAAATATATTTGTTCTTAACAAGTGTGTAACAAATCTAAAGTAACCCCATGGCACTGGGGTTGTGTGGAGTGAGGAGGAGACGAGAAGCATTATTCCATGTATGGTAAGAGCACAAAACGCAACTGTCACCTCTGCTGGTAACACCACCAACAACACTGTCTTCATTCAAAATAAAAGGCTTGATAAATTAATTAGGCTTCCTTCAAAATAGACACTTGAGACTGTATAGCAACTCTGCAGGCTCAGTTATTACAGAAATATATTACTATTAGCCTTTATATTACTGTAGGGTATGGGGATATAATAACAATGTTAATAATGATAATAATTTAAAGAATGGATCTTAAAAGAGGATGCAAGTGTAAAGTTTCTATTAAGAGTAACTTTTTCTATTAGCAGTAAAGAATGGGCAAAACATGCCTTAAATTTGGTCAAAAGGAATCATTTACTAGTTTGCAGTTCTAACAACTTGTTTAAAATGAGAGCTACTGTTTAATGTAATTTTATGTATTTGTTCTTTTAGAATCAAGATCTAAGCTGTGGCACCAGTATTTATTTGTTTAGTTTTTGTTCATATTGTGCAGACCTGTAATTAAAAAAAAAGTTTTCAAATTACAGAATAATCGTGATTAATAATCGTGATTAAAATTTTGAGCATATTAATCATGATCATCATTTTCACCATTAACATGCAGCCCTAATATCTATAAAGTCTTAGAGTGATCGTGTAGTTTGTTTAAATATGATTGTAAATTATGTATACAAATTATATAATAATTGTATTTAGAACCCCTGTGAGCAAGCTGAAGGCGACTGTGGCAAGGAACACAAAACTCCATAAGATGTAGGTTAATGGAGAAAAATAACCTTGGGAGAAACCAGGCTCACTGTGGGGGCCAGTTCCCCTCTGGCTAAACAACATGAATATAATGCCAATATTAGTTATTTGTGTGCAGTGTGGTGGAAATTCACCTTTAAATTGAATCAGGCAACTCCAGTGGTAAAGCTTAAGCAAAGAAAATCTTTATTCATGAGCCCAGGTAGCCTCTCCTACTACCAAAGTATACCTCAGAGAGCTACAAGGGTTAGTCCCAAAATTCAGATTTTTATTCAATACAATCATATATATTCATTTTTCAGAAGACAAAGAATCAACTAAATGATTGGCTAAATATAAAAAGTAATTACCATAGAACCTCCTATCTTTCTTCACCTTAAATGGACAGGTTCCTGTCCTGAAATCCACTATTCTTCATCCACACTAGTCTTCCTCAGTACATTCCATAATAATAAGTTTTTTTCCACTCTTCGGCTGTGTCCTCTGATAAGACACAGTTCTCTGCCTCCCTTTTCTCTCTGACCTTAGCAGAGATGGCCACACAAAGAAACTTCAGTCGACATAGCTACACAAAGAGAAACTATTTATCTAAGCATTTGAACATGTTTGGTTCATTTACAGAAAGCAATTTACAGTTAATAAGAAATAATAGCAAAGAAACAGAGCATAATGCAAATCAATTTGACACATTCCCTCCATTTGAACCTATATGTTCAAATTTGAATAGGTACAGTGCATCCAGAAAGTATTCACAGCGCTTCACTTTTTTCACATTTTGTTATGTTACAGCCTTATTCCAAAATGGATTAAATTAATTATTTTCCTCAAAATTCTACAAACAATACCCCATAATGACAACGTGAAAGAAGTTTGTTTGAAATCTTTGCAAATTTATTAAAAAAAAAAAAAAAAAACGGAAAAAAAAGAAAGAAAAAAAAATCACATGTACATAAGTATTCACAGCTTTTGCTCAATACTTTGTTGAAGCACCTTTGGCACCAATTACAGCCTCAAGTCTTTTTGAGTATGATGCTACAAGCTTGGCACCCCTATTTTTGGGCAGTTTCTCCCATTCTTCTTTGCAGGACCTCTCAAGCTCCATCAGGTTGGATGGGGAGCGTCGGTGCACAGCCATTTTCAGATCTCTCCAGAGATGTTCAGTCGGGTTCAAGTCTGGGTTCTGGCTGGGCCACTCAAGGACATTCACAGAGTTGTCCCATAGCCACTCCTTTGTTATCTTAGCTGTGTGTTTAGGGTCGTTGTCCCATTGGAAGATGACCCTTCGCCCCAGTCTGAGGTCCAGAGCGCTCTGGAGCAGGTTTTCATCAAGGATGTCTCTGTACATTGCTGCATTCATCTTTCCCTCGATCCTGACTAGTCTCCCAGTTCCTGCTGCTGAAAAACATCCCCACAGCATGATTCTGCCACCACCATGCTTCACTGTAGGGATGGTATTGGCCAGGTGATGAGCGGTGCCTGGTTTCCTCCAGACATGATGCTTGCCATTCAGGCCAAAGAGTTCAATCTTTGTTTCATCAGACCAGAGAATTTTGTTTCTCATGGTCTGAGAGTCCTTCAGGTGCCTTTTGGCAAACTCCAGGCGGGCTGTCATGTGCCTTTTACTGAGGAGTGGCTTCCGTCTGGCCACTCTACCATACAGGCCTGATTGGTGGAGTGCTGCAGAGATGGTTGTTCTTCTGGAAGTTTCTCCTCTCTCCACAGAGTGACCACCGGGTTCTTGGTCACCTCCCTGACTAAGGCCCTTCTCCCCCGATTGCTCAGTTTGGCCAGGTGGCCAGCTCTAGGAAGAGTCCTGGTGGTTCCAAACTTCTTCCATTTACGGATGATGGAGGCCACTGTTCTCATTGGGACCTTCAATGCTGCAGAAATTTTTCTGTACCCTTCTCCAGATCTGTGCCTCGATACAATCCTGTCTCGGAGGTCTACAGTCAATTCCTTGGACTTCATGGCTTGGTTTGTGCCCTGACATGCACTGTTAACTGTGGGACCTTATATAGACAGGTGTGTGCCTTTCTAAATCATGTCCAATCAACTGAATTTACCACAGGTGGACTCCAATCAAGTTGTAGAAACATCTCAAGGATGATCAGTGGAAACAGGATGCACCTGAGCTCAATTTTGATTGTCATGGCAAATGCTGTGAATACTTATGTACATGTGATTTTTTTTCTTTTCGTTTTTTATTTTTAATAAATTTGCAAAGATTTCAAACAAACTTCTTTCACGTTGTCATTATGGGGTATTGTTTGTAGAATTTTGAGGAAAATAATGAATTTAATCAGTTTTGGAATAAGGCTGTAACATAACAAAATGTGGAAAAAAGTGAAGCGCTGTGAATACTTTCCGGATGCACTGTAAACAGCATTATGAAAGTTAAAAACAGAAACATTTGCCAATGATTGTTTTAACACATCATCATAATTAAAATCGTAGTCATCAGGATAAGGAAAAAGATCAGGTTAGTCTTCATCACAGTAGGTGTCTGATATACACTATATTGCCAAAAGTATTCGCTCATCTACGTCGGCCCACCCTTTGCAGCTATAACAGCTTCAAATCTTCTGGGAAGGCTTTCCACAAGGTTTAGGAGTGTGTTTATGGGAATTTTTGACCATTCTTCCAGAAGCGCATTTGTGAGGTCAGACACTGATGTTGGACGAGAAGGCCTGGCTCGCAGTCTTCGCTCTAATTCATCCCAAAGGTGCTCTATCGGGTTGAGGTCAGGACTCTGTGCAGGCCAGTCAAGTTCTTCCACACCAAACTCGCTCATCCATGTCTTTATGGACCTTGCTTTGTGCACTGGTGTGCAGTCATGTTGGAACAGGAAGGGGCCATCCCCAAACTGTTCCCACAAAGTTGGGAGCATGGAATTGTCCAAAATCTCTTGGTATGCTAAAGCATTCAGAGTTCCTTTCACTGGAACCAAGGGGCCAAGCCCAGCTCCTGAAAAACAACCCCACACCATAATCCCCCCTCCACCAAACTTCCCAGTTGGCACAATGCAGTCAGACAAGTACCGTTCTCCTGGCAACCGCCAAACCCAGACTCGTCCATCAGATTGCCAGATGGAGAAGCGTGATTCGTCACTCCAGAGAATGCGTCTCCACTGCTCTAGAGTCCAGTGGCGGCGTGCTTTACACCACTGCATCTGACGCTTTGCATTGCACTTGGTGATGTATGGCTTGGATGCAGCTGCTCGGCCATGGAAACCCATTCCATGAAGCTCTCTATGCACTGTTCTTGAGCTAATCTGAAGGCCACATGAACTTTGGAGGTCGGTAGCGATTGACTCTGCGCACTATGCGCCTCAGCATCCGCTGACCCCGCTCTGTCATTTTACGTGGCCTACCACTTCGTGGCTGAGTTGCTGTCATTCCCAATTGCTTCCACTTTGTTATAATACCACTGACAGTTAACTGTGGAATATTTAGTAGCGAGGAAATTTCACGACTGGACTTGTTGCACAGGTGGCATCCTATCACAGTACCATGCTGGAATTCACTGAGCTCCTGAGAGCGGCCCATTCTTTCACAAATGTTTGTAGAAGCAGTCTGCATGCCTAGGTGCTTCATTTTATACACCTGTGGCCATGGAAGTGATTGGAACACCTGAATTCAATTATTTGGATGGGTGAGCGAATACTTTTGGCAATATAGTGTAGTTTTGGTTAAAGACATATATTGACCTTGGACATGAGAACAAACCAAATTAATTGTGGTTTGAATACATTGACTCATAGAAAAGTTTCATTTCGATTGATCACTCAGAAGCAGGATAGTGAGACCATCCGTGTCGCACTTAGAACTGCTGGGTGAATGCCCAAACAGTCTGCACCACCACGTCCTGGGTCAATTCTTCCTCTTTTTGTTTGGGTCTGTGATGAATATGTGTCCTTGTGTCTTCTTTCTTCTGTCCTACTCCCAATTTTAGGGCCCCCTCAAATTTCCAGACCCTTGTTGGTCCCCCCTAGGGGACTCTTCCACCTCTTCCAGAGTTAGAGGCACACCTAGTGTGAATTCAGGAGGGTTCACCCTACATTAATGCGAGCAATGGATCCAGGTATCCCTTGCAGGCACTCGAACAGCTGTTGGAGTAGTCAGGAGGATTCTCCATGGTCCCAACCAGCGTGGGCGGTGCCAAGCCTTCAATCTGAAGTCTTTCATCAGGACTCAGTCCTGGAGATGGAAGAGCTTCCTTGACCTGTGAACGAATAGACTGGACAGTTTTGCATAGTTCAGACATATATTTCACCATCTGAACGTCTGTCTGTTGTAGGGTGCCTTCGTGCTGTGGGAATCTGTAAGGGAGAGCAGCAGTCAGTCTCATAGGAAGACCGGTCAACACTTCCAGTGGGCTCAGACCTGTTTGTTTATTTTGACATCCCCGAATGAACATAAGGACCAATGGCAAAGCTTGGACCCAATTTAAATTTATGTCAGACATCACTTTAGCTAATTTGTGTTTTATCGTCTGATTCAGATGTTCAACAGCACCTACCGATTGTGGGTGATACGCACAATATTGTTTCAAATCAAAATTTAGCTTTTCTGATACATTTTTTACCACTGTATGGTTCTCAGTGGTGAGAACCATTGTCTGAGGATAATTTTCAGGGAATTCCCCATCTGGGAATCACTTCCCTTGTCAGGTGTTTGGCCACTGTCAGTGTATCTTGTCTCCTGCATGGAAAACATTCAGGATATTTTGAAAACACATCAATCACAACCAAGCAGTATCGATAACCTTGAGCTGGTGTTAGTTCAATAAAATCCATCATCAGATGTTCAAATGGCATCTCTGGTGTCAGGTGTGCACTCTGCAAGATGGCTGACATCTTTCCAATATTCATCTGCATGCAAATCATGCATTTTTTGCAAAATTGGGCTGCAAAAATTGGAAAGCCTGGTGCGTACCAGTATCTTTTAATTATATCAACCATACCTCCCTTAGATACGTGGTCCACACCATGCGTCAACTTAGCCATAAATGGAAAAACAGATTTAGGTAAGGCTGGTTTATTTTCAGAATCAACCCAAGTGCCTGTGGCAGAATCCATCCTGCAGTTTGCATGCCAGAGGACAAGTTCTTCCTCTGTAGCATTTTACTGTAAGAGAGGTAAATCAGAAAGGTTAGTTAACGGGACATCCGACAGGTCTGTCATCTGTAGCTGTGGTAAATCTGTCGATTTTGCTGCTGCTTTTGCAGCCATGTCAGCACAATTATTGCCTTCTGAAATCCAATTAGAATCATAAGTATTTGCTCCGCATTTGCATACTGACAAAGACTGTGGGAGGAGAACAGAGTCCAAAAGGTTAATTATAAGTGTTTTGTGTGCTATCGGCTTTCTTAAGGAAGTCACAAAACCACAATGTTTGTATAGTATGCCAGTGTCATGTAAAGTGTGGAAAGCATAATGGGAAAACTGTAAGGGATTTTCCCTCAGCCAAAATGCACACACGTGTGTGTGCGAACAGTTCAGCCGCTTGGGTGGAATTGTGGTAATCTAAAACTTTCCACAACACTATATGAGTCACATACAGCATAAGAAGATGAGGGAGACTCATCGGACAGCCTCAGACTAGATCGGTCTACAAAGAAAATACAGTCAGCATTGAAATCAGGCAAGTCATGTCAGTCCTTGGTTTCGAAACAATATCTAATACTGTTAGGCTGTCGTGGGGAATGCCGTCATCTGCAGATGGTAAGAGCGTAGCCAGATTTAGAGTGTTGCATCGATGTATAGTGACATTTTGCAAAGAGATAAGAATGTTCTATGTTAAGAGTCTAGCATTAGACAAATGCATTGTGCGTGCCGAAGCAATAATTTTGTGCACATCATGTGGGATGTAAACTGCCAACGGATGCATGGCAACTAAACCTGAGGATGCTAATACAGCCTCTGTGGTGGCTGCTAGCGAACGAACGCATGGTGGATGGCTAAGAATAACCGGATCTAAACGTCTAGAGTTTCCATTTTTCACCATGTGATTGTGTTCACACAGCGGACATGAACCCATTGTTCTCGTGTACATACAATCTAAAAGGTTTACTGTAATCAGGATTTTCCAAACAGGGTTGGGCTAGTAAAGCAGTTTTGAGCCTTTCAAAGGCAGAATCGGCTTCTGGTGTCCAGGAAACTAAATCATTCATCTATAGCGAATGCATATGGGACAAATCAGAAAGTGGTTGTGACAATTCAGCATAATCAGGTATCCAAGCTCAACAGTAATTCATCATGCCAAAAAGGACATGACTTGTTTCTTTGTTCTCAGTTTAGGTAATGAGGAGATAGCATGACCACAGGATTCATGCTATCTCCATATGACTCAGGGTAGCAAGAAGCTTTTTGAGTATCACCTTGGTAACTGCCTAGCATCCAGATGGGGTTACCCTAGCAACCAAGTAACAAATCACATATCTCTGCACCAGAAGAATGTAGAGACATCTGGTTTCGTTCTTTGGACTCAGGATAGCAAGGAGCCTTTTGAGTATCACCTTGGTAAATGACTAGCAACCAGATGGGGTTACCCTAGCAACCAATTAGCAAAACACATATCTCTGCACCAGATCATCACACAGACTTCCTGTTTCATACATTTGACTCAGGGTAGCAAGGAGCCTTTTAAGCATCACCTTGGTAACTTCCTAGCAACCAGATGGGGTTAGCCTGGCAACCAAGTAGCAAAACATATATCTCTGCACCAGAACATCATAAAGACTTCCGGTTTCATTCATTTAACTCAGGGTAGCAAGGAGCCTTTTGAGTATCACCTTGTTAACTGCCTAGAAACCAGATGTGTTTACCATAGCAACCAAGTAACAAATCACATATCTCTGCACCAGAACATCATAGAGACTTTCGGTGCCTTTCATATGACTCAGGGTAGCAAGAAGCCTTTTGAGTATCACCTTGTTAACTGCCTAGAAACCAGATGTGTTTACCATAGCAACCAAGTAACAAAACACATAGCTCTGCACCAGAACATCATAGAGACTTTCGGTTTCATTCATTGGACTCAGGGTAGCAAGGAGCCTTTTGAATATCGCCTTGGTAACTGCCAAGCAACCAGGTGGGGTTACCCTAGCAACCAAGTAACAAATCACTTATCTTTGAACCATAACATTGTAAAGATTTCCAGTTTTGTTCAATTGACTCAGGGTAGCATGGAGCCTTTATAGTATCACCTTGGTAAATGACTAGCAACCAGATGGGGTTACCCTAGCAACCAATTAGCAAAACACATATCTCTGCACCAGAACACCGTAGAAACGTCTGGTTTGGATCATCTGACTCAGGGTTGCAAGGAGCCTTTTGAGAATCACTGTAGTAATTGCCAAGCAACCAGCTGGGGTTATCCTAGCAACCGATTAGCAAAACACATATCTCTGCATTGAAACATCATAGAAACTTTCAGGTTGGGTTATTTGAGTCAGGCTAGCATGGAGCCTTTTGAGTTTAATTCTGGTAACTGTCTAGCAACCAGATGGGGTTACCCTAGAAACCGATTAGCAAAGAAAATATCTCTGCACAAGAGTATTGTAGAGACTTTCATGTTGGATCATTCCACTCAGGATAGCAAGTAGACTTTTGAGTATCACCCTGGTAACTGCCTAGCAATCAGATGGGATTACCCTAATATCCAAGTATCAAATCACATATCACTTCACCAGAATTTCGTAGAGACTTCCAGTTTGGGTCATTTGAGTCAGGCTAGCAGGGTATCAAGGAGGCTATTGAGTGTCACCTTGGCAACTGCCAAGCAACCAGATGGGATTTCCCTAGCAACTAAATAATAAATCACATATCTCTGCACCAGAAAATAACAGAGAATTCCGGTTTCATTCATTTGAATGAAAGCTAGTAAACAGATTTGGTTATGCTAGCAACCAAGTAACAAATCACATATCTCTGCACCAGAACATTGTAGAGACTTCTGGTTTCTTTCATTTGACTCAGGGTAGCAAGGAGCCTTTTAAGTATCACATTGCTAACTGCCTAGCAACCAGATGGGGTTATCCTAGCAACCAAGTAACAAAACATATATCTCTGCACCAGAACATCATAGAGATTTCCAGTTTGGGTCATTAGACTATGTATAGCATGTAGCCTTTTGAGTATCAGCCTGGTAACTGCCTAGCAACCAGATGGGATTACCCTAGTATCCAAGTATCAAATCACATATCAATTCACCAGAATTTCGTAGAGAATTCTGGTTTCTTTCATTTGACTCAGGGTAGCAAGGAGCCTTTTGAGTATCACCTTGGTAATTGCCTAGCAACCAGCTGGGGTTACCCTAGCAACCGATTAGCAAAACACAAATCTCTGCACCAGAACATCGTAGAGACTTCCAGTTTGGGTCATTAGACTCAGTATAGCAAGTAGCCTTTTGAGTATCACCCTGGTAACTGCCTTGCAACCAGATGGGGCTACCCTAGCAACCGAGTAGCAAAACACATATCTCTGCACCAGAACATCGTAGAGGCTTCCTTGCTTGGTCATTTGACTCAGGCTAGCAAGGAGCCTTTTGAGTATCACCGTGGCAACTGCCTTGCAACCAGATGGGGTTACCCTAACAACTAATTAGCAAAACATATATCTCTGCACCAGAACATCGTAGAGTCTTCCGGTTTCATTCATTTGACTCAGGGTAACAAGGAGCCTTTTGAGTATCACCTTGGTAACTGCCTTGCAACCAGATGGGGTTACCCTAACAACTAATTAGCAAAACATATATCTCTGCACCAGAACATTGTAGAGTCTTCCGGTTTCATTCATTTGACTCAGGGTAACAAGGAGCCTTTTGAGTATCACCTTGGTAACTGCCTAGCAACCAGATGGGGTTACCCTAGCAACTAAGTAACAAATCATTTATCTTTGAACCAGATCATCGTAGACAATTTCTGTTTCGTTTATTTGATTCATGGTAACAAGGAGCCTTTTGAGTATTACCTTAGTAACTGTCTAAAAACCAGATGGGTTACCCTAGCAACCAGGTATCAAATCACTTATCTTTGAACCAGAACATTCTAGAGAATTCTGGATTTGTTCATTAGACTCAGGGTAGCAAGGAGCCTTTTAAGTATCACCTTGCTAACTGCCTAGCAAACAGATGGGGTTACCATAGCAACCAAGTAACAAAACATATATCTCTGCACCAGAACATCATAGAGACATTTTGTTTCGTTCATTTGACTCAGGGTAGCAAGGAGCCTTTTTAGTATCACATTGATAACTACCTATCAACCAGATGGGGTTACCTTAGCAACCAACTAACAAATCACATATCTCTGCACCAGAATATTGTAGAGACTTCCAGTTTTGTTCATTTGACTCAAAGGTGTGATGAGACTTTTGAGTATCACCTTGGTGGCTGCCTATCAATCAGATGGGGTTACCCTAGCAACCGATTAGCAAAACATATATCTCTGCACCAGAACATTGTAGAGACTTCCAGGTTGGGTCATTTGACTCAGGCTAGCAAGGAGCCTTTTGAGTATCACCTTGGTAACTGCCTAGCATCCAGATGGGGTTATCCAATCAAGTAATAAATCATATTTCTATGCACTAGAACATCGTGGAGACTTCCAGGTTGGGACATTTGACTCAGGCTAGCAAGGAGCCTTTTGTGTATCACCTTGGAAACTCTCTAGCAACCAGATGTGGTTACCCTAGCAATCTATCTATCTCTTAAACTTTCAGACCAGACTTTTTCAAGCCAACCTAAAGTTTGTCCACTAAATTTTTTTATCTAGTTTTAAATGAATTTTTTAACATTGTGTCATTTCAATAATTCTGTGACTAGAACCAACATCAAAATGTTCTTCTAGGAACCAGCAACAAGACACATTCTTTGGAGCTGAAAGACTGTATTTATTTTAAATGAATTTATTAAAAGTTTGAATTTCAAACGCAGTCAAAGCAACTGCAAAATATTCCTCTAAGAGGTAGTAATACTGAACAATCTTTGGAAGGCTTTGCAAGCCTGTTCTCAATTGTTGTATTTTCAATAGTATGTTTTCTGCCAGAGTTCTGTGACTACAACCAACATCAAAATGTTCTTCTAGCGACCTGAAATGCTGCACAACCTTTGGATTCAGGATGGAACTTTAAAGATTTTTATTTTTTTGTATTATTTTATATTATGTTATTGATAATAATAATAATATAATAATTTTTATTACTATTGTTTATTTCATATTTGATTTAATCTTCTGGTGAGCATTACGTGTGTTTGCGTGTGTACGTTTCAAAGACCTTGGTGCACAATTTGCTCTTGTTTTTAAACTGTGAAAAACTCCAGTGGGGAACCATTGACAGTTTGTTTTTCTTCTTTGTGTACTTTTGAGATGGTCCCTATCCTGCAAACGCATCTAAGCATTGCAACACATTGAGGTGGATTAAAACAAGTAAACAGCAATCTGTGCTCTGTTCTACGTTTTAATACATTTAAAATAATCCTATTTTTATATAATTATACTAAACCACTAATAATCTATTGAAGTTTTTCACGGCTGAATATCTGTCTAATATCCAACATCAAAATAACTTTATCATGGTTCCGTGAGGCACCGGTAATGGGTAAATTTAGATAATTCACCATGTTAGACTAATTTCAGTTACTGGGGATGGGAAACTTCAAAATGATAAGTGTGAAACTAATCATGTTGATGTTTTCTAAGCTTTAACTTTAGTTCGTTCATTTATATGACTTCCGCCCACTATTGTCCTATGATGCGCATGCATCACACTGAGTCAATAATATACAAGGTGAATAGATGTTAAAACTGCCATTACTTTCTCAAGATGTTGTTTTTTTTTTTTTTTTTTTTTTTGTAGCTGGTTGATACTTTTTTTGTTATTAAAATTTTTTATTGATTCCATCATGACAAATAAACACAACATAAAATATAGAATCGCTGAATTACCCAACCCAAACACGCACTACAAATATAACAAACATAAAAAAAAAATAAAAATAAAAATAAAATATACTTTCAAAAAAACGAAAAATTACAAATCCCTCTCCACTGCCCCTCCCCGAGAACCCTCCATAAAAGCGAAATATCCACCCCACTTCCTATTAAACAAAACCCATTTTCCCAACCTTCTGAGGCGATTTGCCTCCTCAAATGTTGCCACCCCGCCCATCTCCCCACACCACTCCCGAAACGAGGGTGCCCCAGTCGTCTTCCACCCCCTGTGAATAATTCATCTGCTAACCATAACTACGGAATGATAAGCATCCCAGATTACATTTCAGTAAGTTACATAGGCCGGTTGACAAATGTGGGCTAGTCCTACCCAAGATTTTGTTTTATTATTATGCATTCGTTCTCAGACATTTGGCTCATTGGTCACTTCCACCTAAGAGAGCCTCTCCCTGGTTTTGTATTAAACAGGAAGTTCTTGCCCCTATTTTGCCATTGCAAAGCCTAGCCTATTCTATTAAACTAACCGGAGAATTTAAGTCACACACTCTTATCTCGCATTTGTGTGATATGGACAAAAGTGTCCAGAGTGTTTAATTCGGACATTTATTCTCGAGCATATGGCTAAACCCAAAATTATGTATTAATAAGTCCCTTTTCTGCTGGTCAGAGTGGATTGTGAGGGAGGTTAATACGCTCTATGACCTATATGAGAGTGGAGTGTTGAGATCATTTGAAAATATGGTCCAACATTTCAGGATTCCCAAATCTCAGTTCTTTAGGTATTTACAGCTGCGCCACTTGCTCTGTACTATTTTTGGGAGTAGCATACACCCCCCTAAAGGGGAAGATACTCTAGAATTGGTGATTACTGTTTTTTTCATGAGGCATCAGTGTATTACTCCCTGTTAATTCAGAGTCTCGGGGACAGAGCTTCAACTTCTCTCAAGAGATTATAGGAGAGAGATTTAAAATTGGTATTGGAGGAGGGAGTGTGTGCTAGGATTCTAAAAAATGTCAAGTCTACGTCTAGAGATTCAAGGGTGCATCGATTATATTGGACACCCTCTAGATTGTATAAACTTGGTCTTAAAGACACACCCACCTGCTGGCGATGCAATTCAAAAGATGGGGACACAACCCATGTTTTTTGGGGATGTGTTAAGATACAATAATTTTGGTTGATGGTTCAGAGATTTATGTGTGATGTATTGGACACACAATTTTGCCCCAGACTCTGCATCTTAGGTGATGGGGTGGTCATTAATTTTGGGGATAGCCACTTAAAAATTTGGGTCCTAGCCAAATAAAGGACTTTGCTATGCTATCAAATTGCTTAAAATAAGAGAGGGGGACATCTACAGGGAGAGATTGTAGCAGGTAGTTGAATTTTGGAATACAATCCATTTTAATAACATTAACCTTCCCAATCATCGATAAATGTAATGAAGCCCACCTGCCCACATCGCTCGAAAACCTTTTAATTAAGGGGTCAAAATTAACTCACAAACCAACTAAATCACACAAATTTGATGGGAATTAAATGCCCAAATATTTAATTGAGAACTTAGAAAAGGAATGAATAATTCTGTGGAGGCAAAGCATAGATCTAGAGGGGTCGGAGACAAATAATAAAATATCATCTGCGTAAAGCAAAAGCTTATGTGCCATACCTCCCGCCATCACCCTAGAAAATCATCTTCGCTTTTTAAAAGGCTGCAAATGGTCCCAGGGCAAGACAGAACAATAATGGGGAAAGAGGGCAACCCTGCCGGGTACCCCTGTCCAGAGTAAAATAATCTGAAATTAATCCATTTGTGTGTACTGCCGCTACCGGTTGTCTATAAAGTAACTTAATCCATCCAATAAATCTCTTCCCGAACCCATATATTTCCAAAATCTTAAAAAAGATAATCCCATTCTACCATAACAAACGCCTTTTCAGCATCATGTGAGATGGCAGCGACCGGAGTCTGCTCATTTGCCACTGACCACATGATATTAATTAGACGCCTGATGTTATCAGAAGAGCTGTGGCCCTGAATAAACCCCACCTGATCTATATGCATAAAAGATGTCATAACTTAATCGGTAAGCAAATATTTTTGACAAAATTTTAACGTCTAGCTGGATCAGGGAAATTGGATGGTAACTCTTACACTCACTTGGATCTTTGTCCTTTTTAAGAATCAGACTGATCCAGGCTTGTGTCATGGTTGGTGGAAGCTTTCTATTCTTTAATGATTCCGTATAAACTTTTAACAAAAGTGGAGCCAGTTCTATAACATAAGATCTAAAAAACTCAGTGGCAAAGCCATCTGGTCCTGGAGCCTTTACAAGGCCTTGATTACCTCGCCAAGCTCCTCCAAGTTTATCTCAGAATCAAGAGAATTTTTGTGCTCAGTCATCAGTTTAGGGAGTTCAAATGGTTCCACAAAGTTTCTAATATCTTCATCAGTGGACAAAGATGCGGAACTATAAAGATCAAGATAGAATTCTTTAAAAGCATTATTAATATCAATGGCTGAGGTAAATATTTCACCACCAGCAGATTTCACTGAGGGAATGGTAGAAAAAGCTCTCTCTGCTTTATATATCTAGCCAAATGTTTCCCTGCTTTGTCCCCTGACTCAAAGTATGACTGTCGTGCCCTGAATAGCCAAAACTCCACCTTCCGTGACAAAATAGTATTATATCTGTATTTCAGTCAGATCAGTTCTCTGAGGCCATCAGAAGACATTCGGCGCTTTAGCTCTGCCTCGGTATTTTTAATATTCCCTTTCAACTCCACAAGTTCTCATGCTTTGGATTTTTTTGATGAATGAGGCATACTGTATGATCTGACCCCTAAGAACTGCCTTAATTGCCTCCCAAGCCACACCCACAGAGGATACTGAGGACCAGTTGGTCTCCATACAAACATTGATTTCAACCTTTAACATTTGTTGGAAATCAGGATTTTGCAAAAGGGATACATTAAAGTGGCAACTATATGATTTATTTTTCTCCATATGTGGCAACACCTCTAAACTCACCAGGGCGTGATCTGAGACTAAGATGTTTCCAACTGAGCAATCAACAACAGATGAAATGACGGACTTAGAAATCAAGAAAAAATCAATTCGAGACTAAATCTTATGGACTGATGAAAAAAATGTATAGTCCCTCCCAGATGGGTTTAAAAGTCTCCAAATATCTGTAAGACCAAGATTATTACACAACCTGTGAAGCGTCAGTGTTGCTCTAGGGGGCTTACACACTTTTGCTTCACTATGATCAAGGACTGAGTCCATCAAAAGATTAAAGTCTCCTCTCAATATTATATCATGAGGGGTGCCAACGGCTTGCAACATCTCTTCAAGATCTATAACAAAGCCCTGATCATCAGCGTTAGCTGCGTAAATATTAGCCAAAATCAACCTTTGCCCCTGAATTTCTGCTAAAACAATAATGACTCCTAATTTATCTTTAACCTGTTTGAGACATTTGAATTGTAGATGTTTACGTATCAATGTAATGACTCCCCTGCTCTTACTTGAGCCAAACATGTCCACCCCATACCTTCCCAAATTTTTCAGCTTCCTGAAAAAGATGTGTTTCTTGAAGAAACACTGTCAAATTTCTTATGTTTAAGAAAGGAAAGAACCTTCCTTCTTTTTATGGGGTGCCCCAGCCCATTCACATTCCACATGGAGAGATAATCCACTTATATTAACATCTGACATTTTGACATATCAGAAAAAATAGATTGTGTGTCAAAAATAAAATTATAAAGACCACATTCCAACATTAGTGCAACAATCAAACCCCAAATTTCCCCAGAACCAAACAAACAGAAAAAAGAAATATGTGCACATTAACCCCACGCACGACAGCGCCAACTGCCTTCCATCCCTCTAAACTCAAAAAGTCCATGTACGACTACGAGAGCCCCCGTGATAACTTTGCCGTCGGATTGCTCAAGACAATACAAATTCTGCGAGACAGACTTACATAACAGAAAATAATCTATAAAACAAAAAACAGGCAGAATAAACACAAACAACATGTAGATTCATTCACAAAACTGTATCGAAGGTGTGTTCCTCCACAAAACAAACTCCAAACGCAAACGGAACCAGCACATAAAAAAATACAAAATACAAAAATTCCATTCAGTTTCCTCGGGCAGTCAAATGAATGTTCAGCGAGGCAAGCTCACTTGGGGTCAACACGAGAAACACATCATGACTTCCTCAGTCCATCGATTTAATGAAAAACATAGCTTGTTGTGGGCATGTAAATATTTTGTGGCCATCCTTAGTATCTATTCTCAATTTGACCAGAAATATTAGTGCAAAAGCGATCCTCCGTCGATGCAAGAGTTTCTTGAAGGAGTGTTATTCCACAAAACAAACTCCAGCCGCTAGGTGGAACCAACACAAAAAGAAAAAAAATGGCGCCCAGCTTCCTCAGACAGTCAAGTGTATGCTCAGCGAGATGAGCTCACTCGGGGGCCACATGAGAAACATAAATGGTTTACTCACCCCATTGTCTCTATGAAAGACAATGCTTGCTGTGGGCATGTAAATAATTTGCGGCCATCCTTAGTATCTATTCTCAGTTTGCCCGGAAACAGAGCATAAGTGATCTTCCGTTGATGTAGGAGTTTCTTGCATTCCTTGAATCGATCCCGTTTTTCTCTTGTCGAATGCGCAAAGTCTGGGAACAATAAAATGCTGTGATTTTTCCAAGAAAGCTTTCCTTTGCTTCTTGCCTTGCGCAATACGAAACCTTTATCGGATGATCTTGGAAATTTGGCCAGAATTGATCGGGGCCGGTCTCCCTTAGCCAATCTGTGAGCCGGGACTCTGTGAGCTCGCTAGATTTCCAGATTATGGCCTGTTATGTCGAGCAGACTCGGGAAGAGCTCATCTAGGAATTTCACCATATTTCTGCCTTCTTCATGCTCAGGAATTCCAACAATTCGGACGTTGTTTCACCGATTATGATTCTCCAAATCCTCCAGTTTTTCCCAAACGCGTTCCAAATCTGCTTTGGACGCTAGTGGATTAGCAGCTAATTCCCTCTCCGATGACTCCAGATAATCGATCCATCTCTCAACGTCCCCGATTCTTGTAACCAACTCAGAGAATTTTGTTTCCATTGCAGTAATCAATCGATGTATTACAGCAAGATCTTCTAAGTCAGCAACAACTTTCGACAGCATCACAGACAATGTAAATAAATGTTGATTGTACACTTACAATCATATAAATAACTTGCACATAAAGTACTTTTAGAAAAAATACTTCTAAAATATTTTGTAATCCTGCTGATCATTAACCCTAAAAAGGACAAGAACAAAAAAATACCTCACAAATTAATTTATAAAAACATGTTTTTTCTTCTTCAAAATACTGCTTTTAATGTCAATTTTACAGCATATATCTTTCATGAAAACAACATGTAAATGGTAGGAACATTCACCACAAGGTCAGTAGACTTCTAAAGCGAATGCTCTGTGTCTACATACAGTCGAACGTGAGCCTGTCAATGTATGCTCCATTTGACGGTGTGCATATACACAGGCGTTTGGCGCATGCACGCTACGACTGTTGTTGTTTTTACCTGCGTTTCCTATTATTTACTGGCGATTACATCTTCTAGCCTTTCTTCGTGACAGCAACGGCTTAAATGTGAGTATTGCCACCTTGTGGATACACTAATTTGTGCAAATAATTCCAGGCGCATGCACATTCAAAGATGCGGGGTTAGAAAAATCAGGCAGCGCACGTTCAGTGCTCGAGCACTCTGCTGATGACAAGATTTGCGTCATGCGTCCTGTGAGTGGCCACGTCTGACTGAAGTATACTTTGGGCTTAAAGGATTAGTTCACCCAAAAATGAAACTTTCTCATGATTTACTTACCTTAAAGCCATCCCAGATGTGTATGACTTTCCTTCTTCAGCACAACCGAAATGAAGAATTTTATAAGCAGATTTCAGCTCAGTTTGTTCATACAATACATGTAAATGAGTGCCACCAGTCTGCCAGCTGTTTGATGGTCCAAAAGGCATATTTAGGCAGCATAAAAGTAATCCCCACGACTCCAGTCGATCAATTAATGTCTTCTGTAGCATACCGATAGGATGGTGTAAGAAACATATTGATAATTAAAAAAGTATTTACCTTCAAGTTGTTGCTTCCACCAAGCTGTATTTTTGTTTGAAATGACCTAACTCTCGCATGACGTTCGTTCCTCTGTTGTGTACAAAGCACGTGCTTCAGACTTCTCACGTGAATGCACCATAGCGCTTGTGTCACTGATGCATCGATTGTTGGCAGGAAGCGATTTAATAAAGTTTTAATTATCGATTTATTTTTTACACAAACCTATCGATTTGCTTCAGAAGGCATTAATTGATGGACTTGAGTCGTGTAGATGCTTTTATGCTGCCTAAATATGCCTTTTGGACTGTCAAACAGCCAGAAGCCTGATGGCACCTGTTTACTTGCATTGTATGGACAAACTGAGCTGAAATGTGATTATAAAAATCTTCACTTCAGTTCTGCTGAAGACGGAAAGTTATACACATTTGGGATGGCTTAAAGGTAAGTAAATCATGAGAGGATTTTCATTTGGGGGTGAACTAATCCTTTAACAATGCTGCCATGTTTCTTTAAAATTAAGATTGTGAATTGATGCCAGAGTTTTAATACAATGTCACATGACCTCAGTATTTGCAGGAACACCAAACAATTTGGAAATTTGGCCAAATTACTCAACGCTCTTCTCCCCAGCCTCTTAAATGCTTGTGTCCCCCAGGATATTGTAGGGATATTAAAGGCATCAAAAGAGTTGTTACAGTTATTGGAACACTCCTGTGACCAGATAAGAAATTAGTTTGAATTGTATTGTTTTTATTAAAGGTTTGCTGGGAGCCCCAGCTGAAGACATGGAGAACTAACAGATGTTGACCTTAACCTGTGTCAACCTCCAATGTCTGCTCCAGTCCTACCTACACCACACCAGACTTCTCTCTGCTTTTATATGGATGGCTGTCTACTAGGAAGTTCTCTATAGAAATAGATGTATGCAAATATAACTCAGGGATTTAAAGAACTGAATATTGCAAGAGCGAATAACTTGCCTTCAGAAATAATTAGTAATTGCAAAGGGAAATAATTTATTCATTGTTTTTCTCTGTCCTCTGTTTTCAAGGGTAACATTTCTTTATATACTGTGTGAGGGTTGATTTAAAAATCATGTCATCTACTCACTTATGTTCTTCCTATGGAATACTTTTCCTTTTCCTTGGAATAAATTGACCATGGTTTTAATTTAGTAATATTGGAGTAACCATGGTTAATCTTGTGGTTATGGTGTATCTAAAATACCATGGTTAAACTATGGTTTCTTTAGTAAAACCATGTTTAATTTTCATAACGGCTAACCATGGTTTCATACAGTAACTAAAGTTAAACTATGATATTTTTAGTAAAACCAGAGGAACCACACAATTATGATTTTTGTTAGCTTAGTTTTCATTGTCCTGTATTATTATTGTGGTTTTACTACAAACATGGTTACTATAGTAAGACCATGATCAATTTTGTGGTTATGAATTCACTACAAAACCATAGTTTAATAGTTGAAGAGGGAGTGCAAAACTTATTGCAAGTGACCGCACATTTTTTAAATAAAAAAATCAGGGAAAGAAAAAACCCTCCCTATACTCTCAGAGGGGTTCAGTATGTTCCAAACCTGTATGTCTTTAGTGGAAGATATGAAATATTCAGTCTCAGTCACCATTCAATTTTATATATATAAAGATGCAATGAAATTGAATGTTGACTGAAATTCTCATTCCCTTCTGCCTTTTGTATTCCACAGAATAAAAAAAGTCATAAAGTTTCAGAACATCAAGAGGGTGTGTATATGATGACAGTTTATATTTTTGGGGGGTGGACTCTTTAAATCTGTAATTTTGAAACTTAAATTAGCCTGTAATTTGTTTATTATTATACATTCATCTGTGATTGCACTAGTGTGATTTGGCTATTTACAGTAGACACAAGATTTATGTATTGCAGAAAAAAGTTTACTCTAATGATGTTTATGTATTTGTATGTATATTTGTATGTATATGTATATTTTATGTATATTTGCATAAACAAAATTAACTACACTTGCTGTGTGTTTGATAAATTATTACATATATAGGCTGATTTACTCATTGAAGTATTTGGGATTTTAAAATAGAAAGTGAAAATGTGTTGATTGTATAGCATAGTTTTACCCAGTTGAAATCAACATAGTTTCAACATAAGGTAAGCTAATCATTTGGATCGATTTTATGTTTGTTTTTAATGGTTTCAACATGACATTCAAATGACTGGTAGCGAACATCCCTTAAAGCACCCCGAATGTCTGCTGGAAGTCCTGCGAACGTCCCCCCAAATGTCCTTTTGACGTCTAAAGGACCCTACACAAAGTTGTTCAGGGCACGTACGCAGAGGCCATTCAGGGGACGTTCTGGGGACCTTTTTTGTTAGCTAGGTAAGGCCTTCCACACATTACACTATGGAACATTCTTGTTCCTGGGTAGTAAGTGTTATTTCCTAATTGCTTATGCCTCAAAAGTATAGAAAATGGTTATTATTCACCACAAACTTTGCTTTTGTGACCAGGACAGTGATATTTTGAAATGTATTCTTGGGATAGTGAACTTCATGGCTCTCTTTTCCCCTCTGTACCATCCTACAAATTTTTTTTTTTCATATATGATATATTTTTTCAATAACATTGAAAATTGTAAAACATTTTAAAATTAAAAACTTTTACATTTTTAAAAATTTATAACAAATTTTATAACATAAAATTCTGAGCAACGATTGTCCATCTTACCTTCCAGATTTTTTTTGCAGTGCTCGCAGGTGAAATGAGGTTCCCAGGGTTTGTCTTGATCCCCAACAGGCATGCTGAAATATGCCTTTTAGGCCTCACACATATTAGCAGATGCTTCCACGGAGTACTTTTTCACTCGTCTTGATAAATTGGCCGGAGACATAGCAAAATGCATCTGCCGGATATTTGCAGCCACTTGATGCCATCTCAGAAAAATGCAGGTATGTATCGACTTAGGCAGCTGGAACTAAACTGAACTGGTGGGCTTAAGGCCCCTGTATTTATACTACTATTTATATTACTGGAAAGTTCTAGAAAGTTCTAGAAGTTACTCCAAGTTTACTCAGCATTGAATCTATCTGGAATGTTCTAGAAAATAGGTAAATTTCAAAATATCACTGTCCTGGTCACAAAAGCAAAGTTTGTGGGGAATAATAGCAATTTTTTATACTTTTGAGGCATAAGCAAAATAAATAAATAAAAAATTAAAAAAATAAAATAAAAAAATTTGTTATACGGTGTTATTTTATGTACGTTTTAGATACATTAGCCCACAAGACGTTCAGCCCACATAAAAGTAAATTGGCACTTCATCTTTAACAACAACAACAATAATAAATAATAATAATAATGCCTAATGGGAAAGTGAAGATAAACATAGTCAGACTCCCGTTACCCAATCCAGGTTTGTATCTTTGTGCATTTGGGCACATCGTGTCTTATGTTTGAATGACCTATTCACTCACTTATTGAGACAAAAAGAGCTCCTCCTCTTCTCAATTGTGAGGGAGCTCTTGACGTCTTTCATTCCCGTTCAGACACTACCCGCGATGACCCAGCTTGACCGGTGCGACGCCGTTATCATGTTAAATATCGAGTTTTTATTGTTCAAGCGACTTTGTGTTTTGGTTAACGCTCTGTGTTGTATTCTCTGGTGAGATATGAACTTTATTAGAGTTTGTTAGCTACGCGTCCCACTTATGTAGATCAACTGCTCCACACATCGCTCCATCTGTTTATCTTCTCGAGGAAACGCGTCACAGGTCAGTAAATAAAGGCACTTTATTCGAGATCTGATGTTTGCTGTGGTTTATACGATCAGCTGATACGGTGTGCGTACAATACTTTACAATGTCACCGTTAGACACTGTAATACAGTTGACAGTAGTTACATTTACTGGTTTAAGTTACAACATGTAAAACACATCGCTTTTTAATAAAATGTATTTCGAAATATATGTGTTGCTGGGTAGAGTTTTTTTTTATTATATATATATATATATATATATATATATATATATATATATATATATATATATATGTTTTTAATGTAAACATAACATAAATAATGAAGAAATGAATTAAATCTGGATGATCTGACTGAAGATATTGAACGCAGAAACGTTGTTTTCTGTTAAATTAAAAACGGATTTTGTTCATGTAACAAAAAATGGTTCTAATAATACGTAGAAATGATATGTCTGTTTTAGCAGTAAAACCTGAGAGCAAAGAATGAATTCAGCGTTCATATAACTTGTTGGTAACACATTACAATAAGGTTCCATTTGTGTTTGTATTAGATAACCACATTAGTTAACATGAACTAACAACGAACAACACTTATATATATATATATTTGTATATGCCTATTTTAATGTGATCAATTATACTGATGATATGGATTTTAACTTTATCACTTCTTTATCTTTAACTTTATCATAAATTTTATAACCTTAATCCTCCATCTGCCACTGTCTGATGATCAGCACATTAAAAGAGAGTATGACTGGTTTAGTGGTCATGTTTTCACTTCTACAAGAGGTTTTGGGTTCTAGTCTGCCCTAATACAACTTTTTATTTTTATTTTCATCAAGATTGCATCTTTACGTTAGCGGATAGAGCTATATCATGAATGGGGACGCATTTTATTTCATTCTGCTTTTTGAATTTACTTTTAAAAAGTTGAGCCGCACATGAGCGGAGCGAGGATTGTGCATGTCTTGTGTGCACGAGAGGACACTGTGACCTGCAAGGGATGTGCAGCAAAGTATCCAGTAGCCAGTATCTGTATCTGTTCCTATTGCAAAATTATCTGTATCTGTATTCGGATAGAACCCGATTTTTTTTTTTACTCTAATACATTTATAGTTTCTATCAATAAAATATATGCCTTGTTTATGCCTATTCATAATAATAGCCTAATAATAATAATTATATTATTATTATTATTGTTATTATTATTTTATTAAATTATTCCTTTTTTCTCACCAGATGAAGCTGAATACTGTATGTAGGCTACATTAACTGTGGAATATGTTGTTAACTGTGGTTTCTCCTCATAATTCTGATATTAATGTTTGCTGAAACAGAATTTTCGTTTATGTCTGTGCATGTATAACAATGTTATTCTGCAGACACAAGGTGTCAAGCAATTGTGAAATGTCAAGCACACATTTTGCAATGAATATTGAATAAATCCAAATCCAAACATTAAAAGAAATGAAAATAAATCAATAGAGCCTACAAACAGATGAAAGTCCCTTAAGTCTATCAGGATTTTTTATGATATACTCGAGGCTGATTTGTGTGCACATATTTTAACTAGGGTTGTCAGTAGATTACATTTTTTAATTGCAATTAATCAAGATCTCATAATATTTCATACAGTAGTTAATCGTGATTAATCTCAGATTTTAAAAGTAGTCAAATTTGACTCTATATATACTTACATCATGTCATAATGTATTTATTTGTTTTTTGGAAAGAACAACACAATAGAACAAGCAATACAGTATGTAACAAAAATGCTTTATTAACATTTTCCAAACTCCACAGTATAAAGACAGAAATTTCAAAAAATTAGAGTAGCATTAAACACTTCCCAAAGTCTAAGTGGGATGTTGACTGATTGAAAGAACTAGTATTCATTGCAATGCACATCGTTTCACTTTAGATTTGGAATGCACATGACTTGTGTCAGGGCATTCAGTGCTGCATTGAACTCCATATGAAAAGCACGTCTTGTTCTGCTTTTAGCAGTGGCACTTCCAATATAAAGATAATTCATCCAAACTGTCCAGTGATCATTAGCTGACACTTCAAAAGCTTAGCGACAGCGGGTACAAAATTGAAATGATATGTAATTTGAGCGGAGCATCAACAGGGAGAAAAACTAGCTGCACAGAATTGTCATGCTTATGTGGTAAAATGCTGACGTACAAAAGATGCGTGAAGGACTTCAGTGAAGTCCCGCAAAGTCCCTTTAGCATTAGTTTTATTAGAGGTTCTTTCTCCAGCACTTGATCATTGGCATGGACTGATGTGTGTTTGTTTTTAGTGTGTATATGAGTGTAATGTCCCCACTAAACACATCGCAAAGGCCCCACCCTCTAACAGTGTTTACAACTCACACAGAGCTGAATAAATTATTATTAGATTAAAAAAAATGTACGCGTTAAACATTTTAAGTGAATCGCATGCATTAATGCATCAACGTTGACAGCACTAATTTTAACGTAATATGGACGACATAATTATTTAGTTAACTTACATGTGCAGAATTAGTAAAATGTAGCAGAATAAATGGCAAGAGTGAGCCTCTCTAGTTTTCCAGAAGAGATTTGCAAGAAAATATTATTATTATTATTATTATTATTAATAATAATAATAATAATAATAATAATTTTAAATTTATATAGCACTTTTCCAGAGCTTAAGAACACTTAATATTCTCAAATTTAGTACAGTTTAAAGAACGAATGAAAAAAATAACGAGCATGTTTCAGTTTCTTTGTATCACATGAGCAAGAATATTCTGAATAGATGAATACTCTATGGAGCATTTAAACCTTTATGGGGCATTTTAACTTATTTTGGATAAAAGTCTTAACCAGATAATTTATATTATATCACATTTATATCTTAATTGCTGATGTGGATATAAATGTGTCAACTATTATAGCTCCGCTGTAAAATCACCACTTCAAGTCAGAAATTTGACATTGCGTTCAGGTTGGCTTATGAATGCATGCATGAGAATCATTATGTGTGAATCGTGTGATGCATTAACATATACATTTCAAGAAGTGGAAAATGTACAGTTATGTGATGTAGTATCTTAGTTAATATTACTGTCAACAAGGTTTACACTGGTTTATTGGTTTAATACAAGGTTTATTGGCTTAACAGACTCATAATTTTGTTGTAAATTTGGACATGCTTCTTTAAAAAGTTGCTTTATCCTTGTGCTTCTTGGATAATCAGTCAAACAAATATTTTTTTCTATTATTTGGATGAATTAATTATTGTTTTGAAGTTATTATTGGTGCCTTTCTGAATATGGTATTCGGCTTCAGGCACATCCCTATCACCTGCTGTCACTCTACACAACTGTTCTGGGGGGTGCTGCTCTCCTCTCTATTAATTTGGCTCATAGTCTTAATAGTGATAGTATTTGACTAACTGGGGCCCAGGTCAGGAAGCAGACAAACTGGTTAATCCAAACATCTGCTAGCTGCCTTGAGTTGTCACACAGGTCACATAAACAAAAATGTTTATATCAGATCAAGTATTAAATGTAGATAGAGGTTTAATTGTTGGTGACTTCAACATTCACATAGATAATGAAAATGACACATTGGGATTAGAATTTATCGATATTCTCAAGTCTCTTGGAATCAGAAAAAGTGTGACAGGACCAACTCATCACCATAATCATGCACTAGATTTAATTCTGTCATATGGAGTTGATGTCGATACTATAGAAATTCTACCGCAGAGCGATGACATCTCAGATTATTACCTTGTCTCTTGTTTGCTGCGATCAGATAATATCACACAATCTACACCACGCTATTGTTCAGGTAGAACTATTCTTTTGACCACTAAAGATAGTTTCACTAATAATCTTCAAGAATTGTCTCACATACACAGTAAGCCAAGTCTAGAAGAACTTGATGTTATAACAGAAAATATAAATACAGTCATCTCTAGCACTCTTGATAGTGTCGGCCACCTTCGATTGAAAAAATTAAAAAAAGCCCCGCACAGTGGTACAATAATCACACTCATGCTCTCAAGAGAGCAGCTCGGAAAATGGAGCGCAAGTGGAAGAATACAAAATTAGATTTCATGGTTCATGTAAGGATAGTGTCTGTAGCTACAGCATATTTTAGCAAACTCATAGAAAATAACCACAACAATCAACAAGAACCAGATATTCCATCACAGCACAATAGTAATGACATCGTGAATTTCTTTACTATAAAATTGAAATAATCAGAAATAAAATTGGAACTATGCAATCAGCTGTCACAGTATCTCAGAAAAGTCTCATAATTTTCCTCACAAGCAACTTCAATCCTTTGCTGTCGTAGGTCATGAAGAGCTAACAAAACTTATCAAAAAATCAACATGTATATTAGATCCACTACCAACTAAACTCTTAAAAGAGGTATTCCCTGTAATCTCAGAACCGATTTCAAATCTACCATTTATGTCGAAAATACTAGAAAAGGTAGTGTCCTCCCAACTATGTTCATTTCTACAGAGAAATATGAACAATTTCAGTCAGAATTTAGGCCCCATCACAGTACAGAGACTGCAATTATCAGAGTTACAAATGACTTGCTCTTATCATCTGATCACAGCTGCATTTCTCTTCTAGTGCTTTGAGATCTTAGTGCTGCCTTCGACAGGATCATGTTGGCATTAGTGGACTTGCATTAGCATTGTTTAGGTGCTGTTTATCAGACAGCTACCACTTTGTATGTTTAAATGAGGAATTGTCAAATCAAACAAAAGTTAAGTATGGAGTGCCACAGGGATCAGTTTTAGGGCCTCTGCTTTTCTCCTTATACATGCTTCCCCTGGGAAATATTATCAGGAATCATGGAATAAGTTTCCACTGTTATGCCGATGATACCCAACTTTATATTTCTTCTAAACCCAACGAAAATTCACAATTCTCCAAATTAGCAGAGTGTATAAATGAAATCAAAGATTGGATGGCCAGAAATTTCCTTCTACTCAATTCCGACAAAACAGAGGTACTAATTATTGGTCAAAAACTTCTAAAAATAAGCCGCTAAAATATAATTTGACTCTCGATGGATGTACTGTTACATCGTCTTTTACAGCAAAGAAGTTAGGTGTTATATTTGATACAAATCTGTCCTTTGAAAATCAAATTTCTAATGTTTGTAGAACAGCATTGTTTCACCTCATGTTACAACACATTCTCTCTGTTGCTGATGCCGAAAAAGGAATTCATGTGTTCATGACCTCAAGACTAGATTATTGTAATGCATTAGTGGGAGGATGTCCAGCAAGTTCAGTAAATAAACTTCAATTGGTTCAAAATGCAGCTGCCAGAGTGCTGACTACAACCAAGAAATATTTTAATATTAGCCCAGTTTTATCATCATTACATTGGCTACCTGTTTGATTTCATATTCATTTTAAAATTCTGTTAACTACATACAAAGCTTTGAATGGTGTAGCTCCACAGTACTTAAGTGACCTTCTGACATGCTATATTCTGTCATGTTTATTACGATCACAAAATTCTGGCTTGTTAATAATTCCAAGAATATCAAAATCCACAAAAGGGGGTAGATCCTTTTCATATTTGGCTCCTAAACTATGGAATAGTCTCCCTAACACTGTTTGGGATGCAGACACACTCACTCTGTTTAAGTCTAGACTAAAGACTCATCTATTTAGCCAGGCATACACCTAATTTATCCATCAACTCACAATTAGGCTGCTTTAGTTAGGTCTGCCAGAACCAGAAACATCTATCATGATCTATAACTCTGCATAAAATTGAATGGCATCTACGCTAATATTATTCTATTTGTTTCCACATCTCAACCTCATATCCCGAGGTTACCAGAGCTGGACAGATCCAGCTCCATTCCTGCTTGGTGTCGGACTCCACTTCTACGTATCGCTGAGTGATGACGACAAACTACAGCCGGTGCTAGCCAGACATCACTTCAGTCTTTTGACTTCAGAGGATGAACTGATGCCAACTCCAACTGTAAGACATCGGATACTTCATTTGCCTCTGCCTGAACCTTGGACTTAGGATGGACCCCACCAAACCTCACCGAAATGACCTGCCAGTTTAACTGTGATGCACCTCATTGATCTCTGCCTGCATCAACTTTGTCTATTGATGGACTACACTCTTGAAATGGAATACATAGACTATCACTTAATTGCCAACAAAAGTCTTCATCAGCCAACTGACAAAGGACAATGCATCTATGTGAACTTCTGCAGTTAATCCAGGATGGACTTCAAAAACATTAGTCATTAATCTTAAAGTTCATAAATTATTGTTTATTTATTTTTATTTTTTTTTAAACACTGGACCTTAACGCTTAATTTACACATTTTAAACCATGAATTGCACTGCACACAAATAACTAATATTGGCATTATATTCATGTTGTTTAGCCAGAGGGGAACTGGCCTCATGTCATGTTCTGTCTTCCTCATGTTTTCCAAGGACTCTTATTTTGAAGTTTTACCCTGGACTACATTTCCCATGGTACACTGCCCTCATCAGCCATCTGTTCCCCATCATCCTCACCTGTATTCCATTCCATCATTAGTTTGTGTATACATACCCTCCTGTTTTGTTCTTTGATTGTCAGTTCTCGTCCGTGTACTACTTGTGTTAGTGTGAAGTTTATTTGGTTCTTTTGTTCTCCACGTTGTTTGAATTCTTCTTCATCTCCTTCATTAAAGCCTGAAAGTTGATCCAACGCCTATCGCCAACGCTTCTTCATCATATCTACTACACACAATACGTAACAGAAGAACTGACCGACAAAAGATGGATCTTCCGGCTGTTAGAATCCTCCTCCTTGAGCAAGGGGATCGTCCAGTTGAGGATCACGTGCGTGAGTTTCTCCAGCTGGCGAATTTGGTGCACTGTGGAGACTACTCTCTTGTGGTTTTCTTCAGGGCTGGTCTCAATAGTAAACTGAAGGAGCTAATGCCTCCGGCGGATCCTCAATGGACGCTCCTTGAGTTCGTGGAGGAGGCTCTACAAGTTAGCGGCTCACCTTTCACTGTGGGTGTGGAGGAAGAGGACTTTAAATCTCCTCCCACTGTAGTCGCCCCCCAGCCTTCCACAGCTCCTCCCTCCAAGCCTGCCACGGTCAACGTGCCAGCGCCCACGCCTGCCATGGTCAACGGGTCTGTAGCCTCGACCTTCCCAGAGCCAGTGCCTGTAGCCTCGCCAGTCCCAGAGCCAGTGCCTGTAGCCTCGCCAGTCCCAGAGCCAGTGCCTGTAGCCTCTCCAGTCCCAGAGCCAGTGCCAGTAGCCCCATCTGTCCCAGAGCCAGCTCTCGCCAAGTTGGTATACCTGGACTTGATTCCCACCCTGACTGCCCTGCACCCTCCACTGGTTCCAGCCAGCATAATGGACACCCTGGTTCCGTCCAGTGCCCTATCCCTTCCTCCTCTGCTGGCTCCACTTAGGACATTCGCTCCTCCTCCTCCCTCTGTTCAGCCGGTTCCCCTCAAGTCACCGGCTCAACCATCAGCCCTGGTGACTCCACAGACAAGGGGATCTGTCGACCCTCCGATTCCGCCTTGGCACTCCGAGCCTTGGACTCCGCCTTGGCCCTCCAAGCCCTCTTCATCGCCTCGGCTCTGCGTCCCCTCGTCTCCATTGTGGGCCGTCAGCCTATCGGCATCACCGGGGTCCCTCGTCCCTCCAGCTTGGTCCGTCGGTCACCTGGCTCCACCTTCGGCTCTACCAGGGACCTCCTTCCATCCGGCTCCGCCTTGGTCCTCAGTCCCACTGGCTCCGCCTTGGTCCTCCGATCCCCCAGCTTTGCCTTGGTCTCTGAGCCTTCGGTGCTACCTCGGTCCTCCGAACCTTCGGCTCCACCCTGGCCCTTCGAGCCGTCGGCTACTCTCCGGGCACCAAGTCCCCTGGCTCCACCCCTCAAGTCTCTCATGGCTCCGCCTTCCACAGCTCCGCCCCTCGAGTCTCTCACGGCTCCTCCTCCTGCCCTTCTCCATCTTTAGGTGCCAGGAGTCGCCTTGTGGGGGGGCGGGGGTAATGTCATGTTCTGTCTTCCTCATATTTTCCAAAGACTCTTATTTTTAAGTTTTCCCCTGGACTGCATTTCCCATGGTACACTGCCCTCATCAGCCATTTGTTCCTCATCATCCTCACCTGTCTTCCATTCCATCATTAGTTCCATTTGTGTATCCACAAAGATTAGTCGCCTCTCGCCTCTTCATCATCTCTACTACACGCAATATGTGACACCCCCACAGTGAGCCTGGTTTCTCCCAAGGTTTTTTTTCTCCATTAACCAACATCTTATGGAGTTTCGTGTTCCTTGCCACAGTCGCCTTCAGCTTGCTCACAGGGGTTCTAAATACAATTATTATTTAATTATTTAATTTTTATACACAATTTACAATCATACGTAATGAAACTACACAATGATCACTCTAAGACTTTATAGATATTACAGTTTAATTTTTTTTATATATGATTTCCTGTAAAGCTGCTTTGAAACGATGTGTGTTGTGAAAAGCACTATACAAATAAAAATGACTTGTCTTGACTTGACACTGCCCTACCAAGTTAAAACACAGTAACGTTAGGTTACTTTTGTAACCCGGGTTCTCTGATAAAAGAAGTGAGGTGTCTCACTAAGGGAACACCTCAGGCATGACTGGTTGAGGAAGCACCAATTGACCACGTCGGTCAGAATGACAGAGTCCTGCCTCCTTAGTATATAGACTGCTGCATGTTCTCATATTCTCTATTCTCTATTCTCAACATATTCTAAGCAGATACCTCACTTCTGTTATCAGAGAACCGGGTTTTACGAAAGTAACCTAACGTTCTTTTTCTAGCATTCTTTCAGTATCTCACTAAGGGATATAGACAACTCCCGTATTGCATATATGCTGTATGAGACAGATAGGAGTTGCAAATTCACGTTTGTGTAACTCAATACAATCATGTGATCAACCCATTGGGAGAGACGCTGACGGGAAATAGGTTTACTCTTATGAATTTCAGCCCACAAAATAAAGAGCTGATTACTCTTTCTTTGTGCTCTCGTTTTTTTGCACATAAATACTGTATGCAACGCACGCACAAACAGCGCAGCTGCTCTTAGGAAAAAGGCAGCTGATGAAAAGCTAGCAAATCAATGGACCTACAAGCCCCTGTTGATTCGCTCAGTTTAGGAGCAAATACAAAGAGTGCATTGAGGCCACCCTTGCTCTCTGATTCGTCTTGATCAAATAAGGTGGTAACCCAGTGGCATTAAGATTCAGCCCGGAGAGCAATCTGGTGAGGGTAGAGGTAAAATATTTCCATGTGTGCTTGAGAAACGAGGTCTCTGTGCAACAGGAGAGGACAGGGCTGGTTGTAAAGGAGTTGGATTGTTGCCGGTAACCACAGCTTCCCCAGGCAATACGGCACAATTAGTATCAGTGAATGCCTGTATTCTCTTACCCTCTGTAATGTCGGTACGATGAGGCTCAGCCAGGGGGGGCGGGTACAGTAACACGTTTGGCAAGGGGTGCGCTAGAGCAGTGGTTTTCAAACTTTTATAAAAGCGATCCATTTAAAAAAAAATAATTGATGCGACCCACATAACAGCACCACATAAAATTGTACTTGCAATCAAGTCAAGCCTTAAGAATAACAAAAGAAATATAAGTTACTTAATGAGAAGGATGTGCCTTCCTATTCTGCATGATCTGGTCCCAAGCCGGTTTGCAGGACGACAGGGCAACACACATATCAGGAGAAGCATTCAGTTTGTTTCTTTGTTTTGTCGTCATCTTTGTTAAAGCAGAGAATCTAATTTTACACATATAGGTAGTTGTGAAGGGCAGTAGCAATAAAATGCTTGCTTTGCTTATCATGGGATAATCTGTGGAAAGGCTAATCCAGAATGAAGAAAATTTTTTGGTTTTGTGACGAGTTTTCAGTGTGCGTTCACAGGTCAGATGTAGCATTTCTGATTCTTCATTAGGAGTTAATTTCAGTTCGGCTATTGAATCTGGGGTTTCAAAGTCAAAGAGATTCTTCACTCACCACATGTCTTTCAATTCATTGAACTTATCCTGGGGAAAGTAATGAGAAATTCCCCATCAGTGTATCCGGTGTGTGGATGAGGAGCATCAGGTCAGCGACTGATTTCTTGGACACACAGTTTTCTTTAATGTGTTTCATCATTGTTGGGAACATATTAGTAGCTTAATGGGGTAAGGTGGGCAAGGAGGAGGCAGGAACTGGCTGAACAGTCAATGTAAAGTTTAATGATAAAACTTAACATAAAACAAACATAAACACAGACATACATGCAATGCAGCTGCTTGCGTCTCTCTCTCTCTTGAAATGGCGCCTCCATCTCGTCTTTATCCCCCTCCTAGCCCGATTCAGGGCCAGCCGTGTCTCCTCACGGCCTGCCCCACCCTCCTCCTCGTCATAGGTTTATCTCCCTGATCAGCGTGACGTGTACTTAAATGTCTCTCCAACTTTGCTGGTTTCGAACTTTCATATGCCAACTTTTCCTTGCATATTACACACACTGGTCTTGTAGCATGACTTGTCTCGGAACTGTTGTCAAAACCAAATCATCTTTGTATGGCCTTGCTCCGGATTTCTGCTTTTTCTTAACTGGGCCAGTAACTTTATCACCGCGCCGCTCGCAGGCATCACCTTCACCATGTTCTCTGCTGCCCTCCTATGTCTGCTGCGCTGGATAGTTGACGATAGCGTCATTTGAAGGGGTCGTGGTCTCAGGCCCTCTTTTTCTTGCGAAGAAATAATAAATGCTGAGCAACAATGGCCTCTTATCCACCACTTCCAAGCCCGCCTACACTCCTGCCGCAGCTCTAAACCACCCCACGTG
Source organism: Myxocyprinus asiaticus (assembly GCF_019703515.2). Taxonomy (NCBI): domain Eukaryota; kingdom Metazoa; phylum Chordata; class Actinopteri; order Cypriniformes; family Catostomidae; genus Myxocyprinus; species Myxocyprinus asiaticus. The sequence continues at coordinate 1,960,396 of NC_059370.1, read as the reverse complement.
A